>NC_091118.1:199049836-199402336 GCF_040183065.1 Periplaneta americana | reverse complement strand
TTGATTCTGTCTGGAGGACAGTTGGAACTTCATTAGTAGAAGGGGTGGGAGTGAAGTACATTCAAAAGCTCAGGTACAATAAAAATTGAAGTAAAAATAAAATGATGTCCCTGTAGAAATTCGGGCCTAGTGATAACCTTGATGTTTCTATTCGCTGTACTGACGTGTGATATCTAATTATCTGTACGAGAACTTAGTTGTAGATTATACTTTCGGTCAAGTGTTTATAAATTAGCGGACAATGAGGTACGTAATTATTAAGGAGCAAGGTTTAGCTCTGTGTGGGAGGCCCCGGTCGCGAGTTCGAATAATCTCGCACGGCGACGCATGGAGGGGGATGGCCTAGAGACGAGGGGGGTTGCCTGCTCGAAACCTTGTTACGCAGTGAACCTTAAGGCTAGTTCACAATAAACCGGGAACGAGAACCAGAATGAAAACGAGAAGCAGAGGACGTGAATATGAAAATTTTTGATTCACAATAAACCGGGAACGAGAACCAGAATGAAAACGAGAAGCAGAGGACGTGAATATGAAAATTTTTGATTCACAATAAACCGAGAACGTAGACGACTATGCATATCGATATGTATGTCAATAACGATATGTAAAGTCGATATTACGCATTCTGATGTTATTTGTGTATAATTGACCAATGTCGTTCTCTCATGAGTATAAGGCAGCCAACATAAACACAGGTTAACCAACTTCGAAATTTCAACTGAAACATTTCATTAGGTACGGTACTATAAATATGCCCATGTATCTTTATTATCACAACCTATTTTAAGTCTACCATAACGTAAAATAATTAGAGAAGAAACATTTGTTATAGAACAAAAATGAACACAACAGTAGTTATTGAATTGAAGCGTGAATATGTAGTGTGTAATACAACCAATACAGTAATAAAATATGATTCGCTTCCGATCGGTGTTCAAAGATGCAGCTATTGAAAGCCACGTATTCTCCTTCATTTTCTCATCTTTATACGAGGCGCGCCGTTTATCGTAAACGTGAGGATTTTCCCCAACACTCAATATTAGAATCTCATCAAATAAAACTTGCTCCATGATGCACAGCATAGAACAAAATAATGCATAAGTTATGTCACGGTCTTCTTGCTACAAAATATACGACGACAAAATAGCTCTTAGATGGCAATAAAATGAATCTAGTGGGCTGTGATCGGAAACGTGAACGCCAAAGTTGAAACTCGGCCAACTCTCCGTTTCCGATCTCGGGCTCCGGCAAGCTTCTCGTTAATTGTGAATGCTCACGTTTAAATGTATACATTTTAACAATTTTACCGTTTTCGTTGTCGTTCCGATTCTCGTTTCCGGTTTATTGTGAACCAGCCTTTATTGTAGTCAGCCGGTGTGGGTTTGGGAATGCACCTAGCTTGAGGGTTAGCGCAATAGATCGTAAAAGGTCGCAGTGCTGGGCAATAGGCCTAGTGTCCCCCTCCTGAAAATTCCATTCCATACGCTTCCTTCCTTTGGGCCACATTACTGTAAATAAGTTGATGGAAATAAGTAACTTATGTATTCTATATAAAATACTAATAAAATTTGAAAGTATGATCTTCCTTTCTCTGGTAAAAATATCTGTATGGTACAGTAAGCCATCAACATGGTCTCTGAGTAGCGGGACGGGATTCGTGCATCGAGACCGCTTTCAGGCGTTAGTTCGGTACCAGCTTGAGCTGATTCCTGTTTGGGTTCTTCCAGGGATTTTTTTTTCAACTTTTAGGCAAATCCTGGAATTTATTTCGCCCTCTCACTATCACCTGTATGTATATATGTAAGAATTTTAGAACACAAGCAAGGATTAACATTTGAACAGTTTTCAGTATTTAAAGTTGTTTTGAAATTATTTTCACTCGGGGAAAGTCCTGTTTGATTAAAGATTTAACGGCGGTTTTGTTAATATTGAGAGGCAGAAGGTTTGAATCTAACCAAACTCTTATCACTAGATCCGTGTTGTTGTTCACCACAAATTCCATTGTGACATACCAGAATTTGAAACGAAGTCTTCAAGCGTTTAACGACTGTTTTGTTAATATTGAGAGACAGAAGCTTTGAATCTAAACAAACTCTTATCACTAGATCCGTGTTGTTCACCACAAACTCCATTGTGACTTACCAGAATTTGAAACGGAGTCTTCAAGTGTTTAACGACTGTTTTGTTAATATTGAGAGACAGAAGATTTGAATCTAGACAAACTCTTATCACTAGATCCGTGTTGTTCACCACAAATTCCATTGTGACTTACCAGAATTTGAAACGGAGTCTTCAAGTGTTTAACGACTGTGTTGTTGATATTGAGAGGCAGAAGGTTTGAATCTAACCAAACTATTATCACTAGATCCGTGTTGTTCATCACAAATTCCATTGTGACTTACCAGAATTTGAAACGGAGTCTTCAAGTGTTTAACGACTGTGTTGTTGATATTGAGAGACAGAAGGTTTGAATCTAACCAAACTATTATCACTAGATCCGTGTTGTTCACCACAAATTCCATTGTGACTTACCAGAATTTGAAACGGAGTCTTCAAGTGTTTAACGACTGTGTTGTTGATATTGAGAGGCAGAAGGTTTGAATCTAACCAAACTATTATCACTAGATCCGTGTTGTTCATCACAAATTCCATTGTGACTTACCAGAATTTGAAACGGAGTCTTCAAGTGTTTAACGACTGTTTTGTTAATATTGAGAGACAGAAGGTTTGAATCTAAACAAACTCTTATCACTAGATCCGTGTTGTTCACCACAAATTCCATTGTGACTTAATTTGAAACGGAGTCTTCAAGTGTTTAACGACTGTTTTGTTAATATTGAGAGACAGAAGATTTGAATCTAACCAAACTCTTATCACTAGATCCGTGTTGTTCACCACAAATTCCATTGTGACTTACCAGAATTTGAAACGGAGTCTTCAAGTGTTTAACGACTGTTTTGTTAATATTGAGAGACAGAAGGTTTGAATCTAAACAAACTCTTATCACTAGATCCGTGTTGTTCATCACAAATTCCATTGTGACTTACCAGAATTTGAAACGGAGTCTTCAAGTGTTTAACGACTGTTTTGTTAATATTGAGAGACAGAAGGTTTGAATCTAAACAAACTCTTATCACTAGATCCGTGTTGTTCACCACAAATTCCATTGTGACTTAATTTGAAACGGAGTCTTCAAGTGTTTAACGACTGTTTTGTTAATATTGAGAGACAGAAGATTTGAATCTAACCAAACTCTTATCACTAGATCCGTGTTGTTCACCACAAATTCCATTGTGACTTACCAGAATTTGAAACGGAGTCTTCAAGTGTTTAACGACTGTTTTGTTAATATTGAGAGACAGAAGGTTTGAATCTAAACAAACTCTTATCACTAGATCCGTGTTGTTCACCACAAATTCCATTGTGACTTACCAGAATTTGAAACGGAGTCTTCAAGTGTTTAACGACTGTTTTGTTAATATTGAGAGGCAGAAGATTTGAATCTAAACAAACTCTTATCACTAGATCCGTGTTGTTCACCACAAATTCCATTGTGACTTACCAGAATTTGAAACGGAGTCTTCAAGTGTTTAACGACTGTTTTGTTAATATTGAGAGGCAGAAGATTTGAATCTAAACAAACTATTATCACTAGATCCGTGTTGTTCACCACAAATTCCATTGTGACTTAATTTGAAACGGAGTCTTCAAGTGTTTAACGACTGTTTTGTTAATATTGAGAGACAGAAGATTTGAATCTAAACAAACTCTTATCATTAGATCCGTGTTGTTCACCACAAATTCCATTGTGACTTACCAGAATTTGAAACGGAGTCTTCAAGTGTTTAACGACTGTTTTGTTAATATTGAGAGACAGAAGATTTGAATCTAAACAAACTCTTATCATTAGATCCGTGTTGTTCACCACAAATTCCATTGTGACTTACCAGAATTTGAAACGGAGTCTTCAAGTGTTTAACGACTGTTTTGTTAATATTGAGAGGCAGAAGATTTGAATCTAAACAAACTCTTATCATTAGATCCGTGTTGTTCACCACAAATTCCATTGTGACTTACCAGAATTTGAAACGGAGTCTTCAAGTGTTTAACGACTGTGTTGTTGATATTGAGAGACAGAAGGTTTGAATCTAACCAAACTATTATCACTAGATCCGTGTTGTTCACCACAAATTTCATTGTGACTTACCAGAATTTGAAACGGAGTCTTCAAGTGTTTAACGACTGTTTTGTTAATATTGAGAGACAGAAGCTTTGAATCTAAACAAACTCTTATCACTAGATCCGTGTTGTTGTTCATCACAAACTCCATTGTGACTTACCAGAATTTGAAACGGAGTCTTCAAGTGTTTAACGACTGTTTTGTTAATATTGAGAGGCAGAAGATTTGAATCTAAGCAAACTCTTATCACTAGATCCGTGTTGTTCACCACAAATTCCATTGTGACTTACCAGAATTTGAAACGGAGTTTTAAGGGCCGTATTCATAGACATTCTTAGTGCGGGCTTTCGGTGGATGATCAGCGAACTAACGTTTTTCATATTCATAAACCAGTGTCAGTGATATGATATGAATCCTATTTAGCACGCCCGTAGCCCGGGCTAGCGAAGTCTCTATGAATAGCATTCCAAGTGTTTAACGGCTGTTTTGTTAATATTGAGAGGCAGAAGATTTGAATCTAAACAAACTCTTATCACTAGATCCGTGTTGTTCATCACAAATTCCATTGTGACTTACCAGAATTTGAAGCCGAGTTTTTGATGTGGAAATCGGACGTCTACCAGTTTAGCCGTTCGACTATTGGTACACCTGGACGTATCAAACCGTGACATAGACATTCGATTTTGTCATCGCGTTTGTATTTTTATGTGTAGCATGGTTGCGACAAGGCTGTGTTATGTGGGGCAAAGCCTGGACTGCTTAGTCCAAGAATCTGAGACTTCCGACAGAAATAGCTACCTACACAAAACTAGTGACTTTTTGTGAAGGAAGAGGAGCCAGTACTCTTAGGTCAATAGACTGTAAAATGACTCACGTCTCCTCCTCTTTTATTGGATTTAAACTGAAATCTTCGTTACTATATTATTATACCAATTAAAATGATAAATAGCTGTAATGCTGCAAAAATGTATTTCAAAATTCTTGCGAGACTGCCTGGTTTAATGCTCAGCATGCTGGCTTTCTGATCTGGAGGTTCCGGGTTTGATTCTCGGGCTCGACTCTCGAGGAATTATCCTTGGAGAAGAAATGTTCCTTGGGTGTCTACAGTCTGGAATTTTGTGTGATTGTGAGTCGAGTTGTTAATTAACCAGACTTAAAATAAACATACAGTACATCAGGACTGTTGCAGGGTAGAAATCTGAACATACGTTTCAACGTTACAATGTTGACAAATAGCTACATCTGTGAGCTAAATTAGGAAGGAAGAAAGCACTAAGAGACGCTAGAGAGTTAACAATGAATTAAAAAAGAAAACTTTCACTAAAATACACGGTTTTAAACCCAAGATATGGTTTTGGGCATACCAAATGTAGATAACGATTTCACTTAACCTATTGGTTTTTGTTGATATTCAAATATATATGAGTTAACATAAACGGAAATGAATATGAAATGTAATATTTTCATTAAAACATTAATAATAAAGAAGCTAAACGTGCGAATTCTAAATAAGGCAGTAGAGCAAGTGGACAGCTTCAATTACTTGACAAGCAGTAACATGAGCTGCTGCCAGAATGTCAAAGGAAGGATAGCAATGAAAACGGAAGTTTTTAATAGAAAAGGAGCATCTTCTACGGACCTCTGGAGAAATAATTAAGGAAGTGACTAGTGAAGTGCTTCCTGTGGAGTGTGGTATTGTATGGGGCCAGAAACATGGAAATTATTACGAAGTGAAGAGAAACGACTAGAAGCATTTGAAACGTGGATATGGAGAAGAATGGAGCTTGTGAAATGGACAGACAGAATAAGAAATGAAGTTGCATTAGAAAGAGTGGGTGAAGAAAGAACGATGCTGAAACTGATCAGGGAGAGGAAAAGGAATTGGTTAAGAAGAAACTGCTTACTGAAGGATACACTGGAAGGAATGGTGAACGAGAGAAAAGTATGGCGCAGAAGAAGATATCTCATGATAGACAACATTAAGATAAATGAATCGTATGCGGAGGCTAAAAGGAAGGCGGAAAATAGGGAAGATTGGAGAATGTTGGGTTTGCAGAGAAAGAGCTGCTTTTGGGTAGAACACTATGAATACATGAATATTTATTTGAGATCAAAAACAGACAATGGTGATCCATTTCAAATCAAATCCAAGTATTTTCATAGGATTCCGGAACTGGTGCCCGTACTCGGTATGTGGAAAAGCATGTTCATTATATCGTCGTCGTCGTCATTATCATCATCATCATCATCATCATCATCTAGCTTCGATGATCGATCCTATTGGTTCCTTTCATTCTAGTTAAGGGGAGAGGATGGTATTTTTTAAATATTTCTTCCTAGTTGGTGTAAAATATTAATTTTTTGTATGTAGAGAGCTCATAGCTGTAGCAACCCAACCAAATAAAATATTTTAAAAAATTATTTGGGGGCCCAAATTTGAAAAAAAAATATACCCAATGCAGGTTTCTACTAAAACCAATATACCTAAACCGTTTTTTAAAGATAGATTCAAACAGTTTTTTGCAATGTATTTGCAAAAGCATGTTCTACAAACTGTTTGTAACAGAATTTTGATATTAGTCCCTACGTTTGTAAAATAACAAATTTCGGATTTCCTTTCTTGCAAACAAATGGACGTATTTTTAAAATGAAATCAATTAACACAATTCTGTTACAGAGAAAAGTTTCCTAATAGTTTAAAGAATGTGTGTTCTAAATTTCATGCATGTATCTTTAATAGTTCATAAATTATATCCATTTTTGTCTGGCAATGTAGCAAAAAAATGAAGTTACTGGAAACCGATAAAAGCGGGCGTGTGATTTAAAAATCCATAGCGCAGGAAGATTAAAAATGACGTCTCAACATCCGATAAGGGCACAAATACCCACAAAATGTTATGAAATGCATTCCACACATGTCAAAGGGTACTTTAAAGAAAACATTTTTTTTTTTTTGAACATTTAATTTACCGGAAACAACAATAAAAGTGGGCGAATGATTTAAAAATCCATAACGCAAGAAGTTTAAAAATGGCGACTCAACATCCGATAAGGGCACAAATACCCACAAAATGTTATGCTATGCATTCCATACACATCACAGAGTATTTTAAAGATTTTTTTTAAATTTACTCATTTTTCAGCAAAAAATACCATCCTCTCCCCTTAATGTGGGAATTGTGGATAAGAATTAGACATTTAAAATTAGCGGGATTCCCTGTTCATAAGGACAGTATGGTACATTAAGATACAAGATAAATTCTGTGCTATGGATAGAGACACACACACAGTCTCAATGAAAGATTAATTTCAATTTTTCTGTTGAGAATCGATGTCCTGTCTTTGATTTGTAGATAAAACATATTATCACTTGAGTCACAGCATAAAATAGGAAGTAATGAATGTATAATAAATTATTAATGAATTAGTTGCTAGGAAACCTCCTGCAGAAAAGTTCCCACCGCGTTATCAGATTGTGGTCAATAAGGATCCACGTCATGATATGTCTACACTTATAAAACTAATCTCTGGATAGAGATAACAACTAGCGCCACTCGACTATTCATTTGTTTCTCTCGGGACTCGGTTCCTATAGTAACAGAAAACGACTTAACACTCATCTCCGACCTTGCATGGCCGTTCATCTGACAATTTCTCACTAAAAAGTGCTACAAGTTGTAGATGCACTGCATTAAATTCCATTCAGGAAACATTTTAAAATCTGAAAAATTGTAATAGTATATTTAAATTTCTTTGTAAATTCAGAGAATTTAGAGAGGATGAAATTTAAAAAAAAAATGTTGCTCTGATTTAGATGTTTCCCTTCAAATTAATAAAGTTAGTGCAACTCAGGATAGGGACCAATGGCGGGCTTATGTGAGGGCGGCAATGAAGCTCCGGGTTCCTTAAAAGCCAGTAAGTAAGTAAGTAAGTAAGTAAGTGCAATTCTTAAATATGTTGATGGTCCTGAGCTCTTCAGTGAGCTGACAACATTCAAAACTTTGTGCAATGGCAAAGATGGCGTTTCAGAAACTGATCCATTAAAAAAAATTTTGACATACATTGCACAAAATAACTTGACGTCATCATTTCTTAATCTGTTCATAGCTTTGAGAATTTTTGTCACAGGGTAGCTCAGTTGGTAGAGCAGCTGGCTACGGACTGGAAAGTCCGGGGTTCGATCCCAGGAGGTGACAGGATTTTTTCTCTTTGCCAAACTTTCAGAACGGCCCCGAGGTTCACTCAGTCTCCTATAAAATTGAGTACCGGGTCTTTCCCGGGGGTAAAAGGCGGCCAGAGCGTGGTGCCGACCACACCACCTCATTCTAGTGCCGAGGTCATGGAAAGCATGGGGCTCTACCTCCGTGCCCCCCAAATGCCTTCATGGCATGTTACGGGGATAACTTTACCTTTACCTTTACCTGTGAGCGCAGCATCAGGTGAAAGGAGCTTTTCAAAACTCAAACCAATTCAAACATATTTGAGAACAACGACTCAAGAAAGGTTTAATGATTTAGGATTGTTAGCTATAGAAAATGAGTTGTGTGAAAAATTAGACTTATCACTAAGGACCGGGTTTGTAGGTTTTTACCTATTTTTTTCCTTGTTCTGAACTCCTAATTTCTTCAATACTTTTCCGAATCATGTTTGTAGGAGTCGTAGCCTATATGCGAATTCTGTTGTACCCAAAAAAAAAAAATCTAAATTGGACCTTAGTAACTAAATCATTGTTGATAAGTGTTATCCTGTACTTACTGCGTTATACATTGATTTTTTTTTTATTTTGAGAGAAATATCAATACATTTCGAGAAAGAGGGAGAGGGGGAGGGAGGGAGGGAGGGAGGGAGGGAGAGGTAAGAACACTCTCGACATGGAAGAGACTATTTTAGTCCCTAAGGCAAAATCCGTACTTAGCAGTGACAACATGCATGACTCCCTTGCCTTTCTCAAGGCACATCTCAATGACCTTCCAAAACTTGGAATCTTTGTCGCTACAACTGAAAGATGCAATTGGTGTCATTGACTCGCCTCTACAGAAACAAGTACTGTACCAGGACCCGTGGTGAAGCCGACACATTAAAACCGAGGAAAGTATTGCAGAGGAATCCAGGATTAAAAAAAATGAGTGCTCCATTCTCCAGGGGGAAAGCTTCAATAGTCGGTTACCGTGGATACCTGCTGCAGTGACAGCGATGAAATTTGCATCTATGACGTCATGTGCTGTCAAAAGAAGCTTTTTGTCTTCAAATGTATTTTGAGAGACAATAGAAAAAACTTCAGTCGAGAATATACATACATACATACTGTACACACACATACATACATACATACATACATACATACACACATACATACATAATACATACATACATACATACATACATACACACATACATAAGTTACATACATACATACTGTACATACTATACATACATACATAAGTTACAAACATACATACATACATACATATATACACATACATACTGTACATACATACATAAGATACATACATACATACATACATACATACATACATACACTGCTGCGGATCGCTTGAAGTCTTAAGGGGAGTCTGTTCACCGAATTTTGACAAAAAAAAATAAATTTTGATATTTATCGTTTTTCGGTAGTTTAATATGTGTAAAATGATAATATGATTTTATTTCTTCTAATTGTCAGCTTTTAGCCCTATCTTCAGCAAAAATATTGTGGCAATTCTTAATGCAAAAAATGTTACCAATGAATTTTTTTTTTTTTTGCCAACCGCTCAGTGGAATTTTAAATTTATGTAGTCGATTCTATATATAAAGTATGTTACATATGCCCTATTTTTCTTACATTTGCATCTTTCGTAACTTCTGCGAAAAGTGCTCCCAAAATTGAGAAATTTAACATTTCATGATATGGAAACTTCGACACCATTTTCCTACACTTTCTTATTTTTGTGATATTTGTGCACTTTTCTCAGAAAGTATTGTACCCAGAAGGCTGAAATTAATATATAATATCAATGAAATGGCATTTTACACAGTAAGATTATTTATATCTTCGGCAAAAATAAAAAATAATTTGTAGTAATTCTTAATGCATAAAAACGTTATCAATGAAAAGAAATTAAGGCTTAAGGTAACCAAACGCAGGACTTTACTTTCAAGGTTCAAACCTGTCTTCGGTCAGTTGACTAAACAACAACAATTATGCCTACTAAAAATTACAGTAATTGCCTGAAATATAAGTAATGTGAAAAATTCTAAACTCTCATGTTCAAAAATCTGATGGGGTTGTCTTTCTAGCCCTTTTTGACGCATCGCCCCTGCTTGTAAGTACAGTAGAACTTGGTTATAACGGCATCCAAGGGACCTTGAAAATTATGTTGTTATAAACGAGTGTCGTAGTAACCGAGATTCATATTATCAGTCTAGTGAGGTGGAAAATGAAAAAAATAAACATAATTAGGTTTATTTTAGATTTATGTATTCACTTTTAAGCATATCATGAACACAATAAAATACATGTGCAATTATAAATACAGAATTCTGTATTAAAATAGTTTGTTCATTACTCACCAAACTTCTTTACTGAGGAGTGAAGTAATCAGTCATTTTACTCTGTTGTCTCCTACTTGCCCAATATACATTTTCTAAATTACGTTCTATGTTCATTATTTCATATAAAAATTGGAAATTTATCTTTTGAAGAAGTGGAGAAATTCAAATATCTGGGAGCAACAGTAACAAATATAAATGATACTCGGGAAGAAATTAAACACAGAATAAATATGGGAAATGCCTGTTATTATTCGGTTGAGAAACTTTTATCATCCAGTCTGCTGTCAAAAAATCTGAAAGTTAGAATTTATAAAACAGTTATATTACCGGTTGTTCTTTATGGTTGTGAAACTTGGACTCTTACTTTGAGAGAGGAACATAGGTTAAGGGTGTTTGAGAATAAGGTGCTTAGGAAAATATTTGGGGCTAAGAGGGATGAAGTTACAGGAGAATGGAGAAAGTTACACAACGCAGAACTCCACGCATTGTATTCTTCACCTGACATAATTAGGAACGTTAAATCCAGACGTTTGAGATGGGCAGGGCATATAGCACGTATGGGCGAATCCAGAAATGCATATAGAGTGTTAGTTGGGAGGCCGGAGAGAAAAAGACCTTTAGGGAGGCCGAGACGTAGATGAAAAGATAATATTAAAATGGATTTGAGGGAGGTGAGATATGATGACAGAGACTGGGTTAATCTTGCTCAGGATAGAGACCAATGGCGGGCTTATGTGAGAGCGGCAATGAACCTCCGGGTTTCTTAAAAGCCAGTAAGTAAGTAAGTATGTTCATTATTTCAGTAGCAATTTCACTACTCCCTCCCCTAGCTTCATAGAAATGTTCACAATTCTAATGGCTTCTAAAGTGTCACTCACTTCTTTTAGTGGCCATACTGCATTAAACTGCGTGCACTTAGTGAAAACTTCCTGTGGAAACTGACCGCATGCAGGTACCGTTAATACCGCATGAATTCGGGCAGGTTACAATGGGATGGGGAATTTGCCTGCATTCCAGAGGTCTACGATAGAAGGGAACAGTAAAGGATTTGCCAGATTTCAGCAAAATTCTTCGTAAAATACTTTGGTTCTTAGAAAACTGTATTCCAAACTGAGGTTGAAAATGACGTTATATGTGAGGTAGACGCATATGCGTTTGTCGTATTAAGCAAGGTAGGAAAGCATTTGTCTTATGGGGAATTAGTTGGGACCACAGAATATTTGACGTTATAGGCGAGGTGTCGCACAAAACGAGGTCGCTATAACCAAGTTCTACTGTATAAGTTTTCGTCTACCTTTTGGATTATTATTACTCCTCCTTTCGTCCCTCACTCGCTAATTAAACCATACAGAAGCCACGCGTAAACAAAGTTGCCCTACATGCTGCGTCCAGAACTAGAACGGAAGAAGTAGACCACAACACGAATGCTGAGGAAATCAAGTCTTATCGTTTTCGCGCCAGCATATCAATCACCCGTCACCGTGGCGTGAGGGGAGAGAGATAATGTATCGACGCATTTGAAGGAGCGGACACAGACATCACCAGACACACACCACGTGCTTGCTCACCTGTGTGTTGATGCTCACTTGTTCATGGCGGCAGATCGGTCCGGCTGCGTCGACAGTTGACTGATAACTGAGCGTAGCACTTCGCGTCGTTCTTCGGTCCCCTAAGTGCATCGCCTCCATGTGACTGACGTCACGTTATTAATGACAACACTAATACGAACAGAGTACAAGATATGTAGGTGAGGGGAACAGGATTCTTACCTTGACATCTTCACTTAACAGCAGCTGATAGTGTTACACAGGGATAGTATCTTCAGGGAGCCTTAGCCCCCGCTAACATTGCTGTTCGCTATTGGTATAGACACCGAACATCTTACTGGTGATAGGAATCGTGTTCCTGAACAAAAAAGTCTAATAATTTTTTTCGAAAATCTATATATAACTAGTGGCTTGTGCAGCAAATGCTGCTGCAAGCTAAGTTCGTTAGACGTTCAAATAAAAATTTTTCAGATTTATTTTCAATGAAGAATACTTGTCTTTTTGATAGTTATTTGCTTCCGTAATAATGAAACATAATCCCTCTGAGTGGATTTTTTTTTAGGCCAAATACTTTTTCTTGAACCTATCCAACTTCAGTTTTTGAGTTTCAACGCGAAAACGCAAGTATCAATGTCAGGACGATAGCAGTAGCTATTTCAGGTCATTGTGGATTGTAGGCAAAAGTTAAAAAAAATGTCAGGTTTGCTAAACTTTCGAACAATAGCATTTTCGTATAGCTGCTGCATGTAGAACTTGAAATGTAGAGCGTAAAATCATTTTATCCTACTAAGAGATCTTGCTGAAATGATCTGGAGACTACAAAATTTTCTAGGCCTCTTATTTTATCAGTAAGTAATACCTTTTTATCTTTCCTTAGGAACTGTAATTTTTGCGCTCTCTCGAGCCAATACTGAAGACAATGACACATATCAATATCTACACTACACCGCCATTAAATATATGAAAAAGACCCAACCCCACTGGGTTAATAAGTATACAAATATTTGATTTTTAATAACAATATTATCTTACTTAAGTTTTGTGGTTTTATATATAGCAGCCACTCAGTAAATTATAGAAATGAAGATCTAAATTAAGATATTCTCTACATTTACTTACATAACCTTAAAACGTTTCACTTTCATGTCATCAAAATAGCATTAATATTATGTACAATTAATGAAAAATAGATGCATCATGATATTAACTATAATAATATTTAATTTCTAATGGTAATAATGTCATCAAACCACCTCAAGTTTCGTAGATTTGAATATCCAATACACAGATGTACTCAGAAAATTATACACTGCAGAATCAGTTTTTAATAACAAATCGAATTGAGCTCTAAATATGTCGGCAATCCTGCAGGTCATGGCCTTCGTGTAATAGCCTATTGTTTATTGTAGTGTGTGTTTTGTTCTGAAATTCAATAAAGTCGGCCGTGATTCAATAAAATTAATTCTCAAAACTGACAACAGATGGATTTTGGAAAATAGGAAAATTATGTAGGAAAATTGACATTTCAGTGAAAACTACTACTTTTCCGAAAAACTTTGGATGCCAGGCATGAAAATGAGGGGTCACTCATTAAAATCCGTTCAGCCGTTTTCCCGTAATTTCCATTACCAGTTCAAATTATATATATAGATTTGAACTGGTAATGGAAATTACGGAAAAACGGCTGAACGGATTTTAATAAATGACACCTCATTTTGAAGCTTAGTACCCAAAGTTTTTCAGAAAAATAGTAGTTTTCAGTGAAATATCAATTTTCCTAAATTATTTTCCTATTTTCCAAAATCCATCTTTCTTCAGTTTTGAGAACTAATTGCATTTCAGCACAGCCGTGATTTCAGAATAAAACAAAACACACACTACAATAAACAACAGCTATTACACGAAGGCCATGGCCTGCAGGATTGCTGACATATTTAGAGCTCAAATTGAATTGGTTATTAAAATTTCAAGAATTAGTAAAAGTAATTTACAGGTCTGATTCTGCAGTGTGTAATTTTCTGAGTACAGCTGTGTATTGGATATTGAAATCTACAAAACTTGAAGTGGTTTGATGACATTATTACCATTAGAAATGAAATTTCATTATAGTTAATGCCATGATGGGACTATTTTTCATTAATTATACATGTTAATGCCATAGTGATGATATGAAAGTGAAACGTTTTGGGGTTATAAAAGTAGATATAGAGAATATGTTAAATTAGATATTCATTTCTCTAATTTACTTAGTGGCGGCGATTATACATATAAAACTACAAAACTTACGTAAGATAATAATATTGTTATTAAAAATCAAATATTTTTATAGTTATTATTCAAGTGGGGTTGGGTTTTTTTCATATACTTAATGGCGGTATTACTTACTGATAGAATAAGAGGCCTACAAAATTTTGTAGTCTCTCGATCATTTCAGCAAGATGTCTTAGCAGGATAAAATGATTTTACCCTCTACATTTCAAGCTCTACATGCAGCAGCTATACCAAAATGCTATGTCTATTGTTCGAAAACATAGTAAACCTGACTTAAAATAATCCACAATGACCTCAAATAGCTATTGCTTTACTCCCACATGAAAAACCCACTGATCGCCCTGACATTGTTACTTGCGTTTTCGCAAACTCAAGATACATAGAATACATAGGTTCAAGAAAAAGTATTTCACATAAAAACCACTCACTGGGAGTATGTTTCATTATTATGGAATCAAATAACTTTCAAAATGTCTGGTATTCTTCATTGAAAATAAATCTAAAAATTTCTATTTGAACGTCTAATGAACTTAGTTTGCAGCATTTGCTGCACAAGCCACTAGTCTCAAGTTTAAACTGAACAAATGCATCAGAATTAGGTTTTTGGGTATTCCACCTTGGATGTGACGAAACCAACAGAATAGGCGATTCCCTGTGGTCTTACTTACCTGCCCTGATGATGGAACCTGTAAGTAGCTCCGAAACGTTGAAAATGTCAAGTTCCAGGACACAGTGGAATACCCAAAAACCTAATTCCGATCATAGTCACCATAAAAGCCTAAAAACCCGTACAAAAATATATGTTTTCAGAACAGGTAATACAATGTTAGAATTTTTGTCATTATTATCATTAAAGCAGATACAACAATCCAGCACTCTTACTAATAAAAACTCTTATACAGACGTTTAACTGTCTTAGCTATACTTACATGGTGAACAGCTCGTTTGTAAGTCGTGTGTAAATACCTTACTAAATCACTACATACGTCGTGTATAACAATACAACTGTTACACAGCTACGTCATAGTTTCGTCATTATTTAATTATGAAAGATAACAGAATAACTGAGATTCTTTACTGCATCCGATACTGTGCGCTAGTGTGCCGCGCTGAGTATCGATAGTACAACTGGGCCTGATCGATTACCACGCTATATTTTGATCAAAGAGTACAGCTACAGCAATATTATTCTAATTATTCTGTGCTCTTTGTTTTGTTCTTCTGTGGTTACAAGGCAACTATCATCATAAGATGACAATCGCTACGAACAGCTGATAGAGAGGCGGCCATTTTTTTTCTCTATGTACAAAGCTTAAACAGGGAGTTTCGTGTATATAACTCCTGCAAAGAAATTGCCAGGTATAGTTACAGGCTGTTTATACATCCATCGCTTATGCATGGTTTATTATCCCTTAAATTGACAAAGTATCCTATAGGATACAACAGGTTAATAGGCTATATGCTATAATTTTAATAGAACAATAAAAAAAAAATTGGTAGGAGAATTAAAATTTCACAATACTATAATATTGCACAATATATAAAATATGGACATTGCGATAGTTGTTTTCTTTACGGTCCGACAAGGTTTAATAAACCAGTGTGAAAAATGAAGCTTTGCCAAATTAAGGGTGAATAACGTTTTCTATCCTAAAGGCTGGTTCACAATAAACCGGGAACGGAAACGATAACGAGAACGAGAACTGAAATAATATTAAAATAAATATATTTAAATGTGAGCATTCACAATTAATTGTTGTGAATTCTCACATTTAAATACATTTATTTTAACATTATTTCCGTTCTCGTTCTCGTTTCCGTTCCCGGTTTATTGTGAACCAGCCTTAACTCTGCATAAGTCTCGTATAAAAACTATACACGGTTTATTAGTAAGACTGTAAGGGTGCTATGCATAGACATTTCGCTAGCCCGCGCTACGAGCGTGTTAAACTAGCCCCGGCTATCGACTGATTACTTGTACAGGATTCATATCATATTATATCGCTAACACTGTTTTATGAATACGAAAAACGTTAGTTCGCTGATCATCCACCGGAAGCCCGCGCTAAGAATGTCTATAAATATGGCCCTAATTGTTTTAAAAAAGAATTCAGCGAATTCATATGAGTAGTTGAAATTAAAATTAAGTAACTAAATACAGTAATAACTTTAATAATTCAATTAACTTTTAATTAAATAATAAATAATATATAAATAAAATATATGTTCTTAACTCAGAAATAAATACAATATTTTAAATAAACAGACTACAAATAAATTAATTTATGACGCTATCAGCCAACAATAACATTGTATTGTTCGTGTGTTTTTCTAAACATGAATTCAACTGTCTTTTGTCGTATTGTAATTGGGATATTATTATCTTTTCCGAAAATATTAGACTCAGAAATTATCGTCAAATTGCGGGAAAACTATTGAGATTCGAACAAACTTTATTAAGACATTTTTTGTTTTGTTTGTTCAGAATTACGATATCAAAATTTTGGTTTCTTTACCGCTCATACCCTGTAGCGTGTAACTTGTACTATACAGAATGGAAGGTGGTGTATGAATTTATTTTTAAGGAGTAATTCTATGTTATGAACGGAAGAGAAAAGTTAATATTATTTTGTTCTTTTTAAAACGCATTTTAAGAAATTTCATGACATTTGTTACGGGATTTATTGCATATTTTGACGGTTGTTTTATGGACACATGGTAAAATTGCTCGTTCTCAACTAACCCTCAACCTATTGACGTCCACTACTTCGCAGTGTTGCCACTTATCCTCAGTTCATTTTACGTGTAAATAGTGATAGTGATTTTTCAAGCTTAAGATATAAAACCCGAAACTTTGCGATAACAAATAAGTTTTAACATGTTGGCAACGAGTTATCTTACTATGTGTCATAAAGCAACCTTAAAGATATGCGATAAATTCTATGAAATATGTACACAAAGTTGTAACAAATAGGCCTAACCAGAAATTCCTAAAAAATGGCTTCACAGATAACAAAGTACAGTAACACTAAGTTTTTTTTTGTTCCACTCATCGCATATAATCACTAATTAGAAGAAAGATCATAGGTCACATTCCACTCTATATAATATACAGTGAAACCTGTTCAAGACGGACGTGACATGGTCCTAATTTTTTTTCCGTTGGGGACAGGTTTCCGTATTATTCAGGTATTACATTAAAATGGAATATTTTATTATTCGTATATATGAAAAACAAAATGGCACGTTGCAAACTGCAAGGAATACAAAATATTCCGTTTAACACTACTCATATTAAATCAGTTTTCTGTAGCTTATTCCGTTGGTGAATCATCTTGATTAAAATCTCATTTTCTGTGCAAATATTATCGTAACTCACTCATTACTCATTAAACACTACTAAAGTTTACTAATCTCATTGAATTTAATATCTAACACTATACTATAATACTTTTCTGTATATCACTGCACATTATTAACTAATTGGACTAGGAGCCATCTATTAGAAGCCTTGAATTCTGGTTTATTTAATTTCTTTCCCAGTTCAATGGCTTGCTTTACTAAACAGATCCAGAAATTGGCTTGTTCTTTGAAAGGTCATAAAGAACCCACTCCCACAACAGTTCATTTATTTCCACATAAACAGTTTCTTTCTGGTACCTTTTATGTTATCATTATTCGCCGCAAGCCACTCACTCATTATGATCTTCATCTTTAAAGTGTCACACTGAGTTTTTCACAACTGAACTTCAACGTTATTTCACATACACTTCGTTTCTAATTTTCCTTTAACTCGATAACGTTTATTTCATCACTTAATGTTAATGCCACATTTTATGCAACTTTTTTTTTAACCTGGAAATCACTACACTTGCGCTCTGTCTAGGTATACCTTATTTTATTTCAAGGAGTGCAGTTCGGTGGCTCCTTTGAACACCCACTTACAGATTTATGACTTCCTACACAAACAACTCTGACAATTCCATCCTGTCCCCTCGTCCCAACATTGCACAGTTGCCAGAATCCTGATGACCTTCGAAATTATGCAATGAAACTGACGGGATTATTGGAATTCGGAAAAGATGCGGCAACTCTGCCTCCACGTGGATTTGACGGGCACCTGTCAATTTTTCTGAACGAGGGCTGTGATTGGTTACTAACAAGAGAAGACAAGATTTCCGTCATAGTAAGTAAGACATTTATTTATGACAACCAATTAGTAGGGAGCAGTAGAAGGTCTGTCGGCAAAGTCCTTTCTATGAAACTGCACTCCATGAAAAAAAATAGAGTACACGACAGTATACGGGTGTGAAGCATTGAAAATCTTTGAAGGGACTCGTCTGCCTAGTCAACAGGGTAAAAAAATTTATGACTGACAGGCCAACACACCCTCGCACCCTCTAAAATTTTGCAAAGAAAACTTGTTTTTATCTTAGTGACCTACATATTATTTCGTATATTCCTTGAAATTACACGCTGTTTCAAAATATAGTTACAAAATATAGTGTCTCCAAAATATTATTTCCGTTTTGAACAGTAGCAGGCAGTTTCCGTTTCCGCGTTGGACAGTTTCCGTTTTATTCAGGAAAAATTACAAAATAATACATACGAATTTTGCCGGGACCAATAAATTGTTCCGAAATAGACAGGATTCCGAATTATTCAGGTTCCGATTTGAACAGGTTTCACTGTACATGATCTTAAAACTTTTGACAGTTTGTAGTGTAACTTATATATATTTCCAAAATGTATTACTTGACTGAATGCATGTATCTTCAGGGGTCGATTTCACAAAAGTATTAGCAATACTTTACAAGTAAATGTATTTTTAACAGTACCCTCCAAAAATCTGAAAGTTAGAATTTATAAAACAGTTATATTACCGGTTCTTCTATATGGCTGTGAAACTTGGACTCTCACTCTGAGAGAGGAACATAGGTTAAGAGTGTTTGAGAATAAGGTGCTTAGGAAAATATTTGGGGCTAAGCGGGATGAAGTTACAGGAGAATGGAGAAAGTTACACAACACAGAACTGCACGCATTGTATTCTTCACCTGACATAATTAGGAACTTGAAATCCAGACGTTTGAGATGGGCAGGGCATGTAGCACGTATGGGCGAATCCAGAAATGCATATAGAGTGTTAGTTGGGAGACCGGAGGGAAAAAGACCTTTAGGGAGGCCGAGACGTAGATGGGAGGATAATATTAAAATGGATTTGAGGGAGGTGGGATATGATGATAGAGACTGGCTTAATCTTGCACAGGATAGGGACCGATGGCGGGCTTATGTGAGGGCGGCAATGAACCTTCGGGTTCCTTAAAAGCCATTTGTAAGTAAGTAAGTAAGTAACAAATCAGAGGTTCTTCAGAGAAACGCTGTACTCTGGAGTGGGACAAGCAGCCTACAGCTTGGAGTTCCCATAGACTGCTGAAAATCCTAGAGCTCATGCGTCTATTTAGTTCATTTTTTTTTTTTTGCTTCTTTGTGATTAATTAAATTATCGAGTGATTCATTGATTAAGTTTTCGGGTTCGAGATCGTTCTGTGCGCATGCCACATGAACATTGTATAACCTTGCCAATTTGAAACAGAGTAATTCGAAATTTAGTTTAATCCGCAGGAAGAAAATGACAAACTTAATGGAAATTTGTGTCAATCTCGCCAGATTGCGGTCGTTATTTGAAGAGTTAAAGGAAAACTTAACCCTTCAGTGCTCGCGCCGTAATTTGTGACATCAGTAGTCGCGCGGGTTACATTTGTAATCCATCTCTTTTTCTATTAAAAACAATTTTTTTACATAGGAATATGTAATTTTACAACATACATAGGCTATAACAGTAACACTACTTTACTGGTGCTATTAAGCTCTTTGTGATATAACATTGTAACTCTGTTTGAATTTTAATATTTAAATCATTGATGTTAATAAAGTATAATAAGTGATATTGTGATACAAACGATGTAATAGGCCTAGTAGTAATTTATGTATCAAGGGCGAAATGAAGACGTTTATTCACATTTTATGAATAGAAATAAACAAAAATATACGCTAATTAAACCAAAGGTGAAAAAGAAGAAAAGTAAATAGGCCTAATGAAAGAAGAAACAAAAGAATAATCAACATAAAAGATATTAACATAGTTACGTACATAAAATAAAAAAAAAGATTGTAAGAAAAAGACATAGCAAAGTAACGGTAATATTGATACCAGAACAATAAATGAATTAAAAAAATAAGAAAAAAGATAATTCAGATGAACAAAAAACACGAAATGAGAAAGAGATAAAAACAGAGTATCAGTAGAGTCTGATGTGAGTTCCATAAGTGGACAAATGAATAAATAAATACATAAATAAAAAGTGAATAAAGGAGAAACAATAAAGAAAAGTGACCGCAGATGGCCGAGGAATATGCAATGAGAATGATAATAGAGAAAGGAACAAACTGTCTAGGAAAAGTAACATTGATGTAAATAAATAAATAAATAAATAAATAAATAAATAAATAAATAAATAAATAAATAAATAAGTGGATGGATACATAAATACATAAACAAATTAATAAATGGATGGATGGATGGATGGATGGATCGACAGACAGACAGACAGACAAACAGACAGATAGATAGATAGATAGATAGATAGATAGATAGATAGATAGATAGATAGATAGATAGATAGATAGATAGATAGATAGACAGACAGACAGACAGACAGACAGACAGACAGACAGACAGACAGACAGACAGACAGACAGACAGACAGACAGATAGATAGATAGATAGATAGATAGATAGATAGATAGATAGATAGATAGATAGATAGATAGATAGATAGATAGATGAATGAGTAAATGAATGAATAAATTAGATAAATAAGTAAAGAAATACATAGATAAATAAATAAATGGATGGATGCATACATAAACAAATACACAAGTAAATGGATAGATGGATTGTTGAACAGATAAATAAATAAGTAAATAAATAAATAAATAAGTGAATGGATGAATATATAAATAAGTAAACAAATAAATGAATAAATTGTTGGATGGATAGATAAATAAATGAGTGAATGAATAACTAAATAAATAAATAATAAATAAATAATAAACAGATATATAAATAAATAAATAAGTGGATGGATGAATACATAAATAAGTAAACAAATAAATGAATAAATTGTTGGATGGATAGATAAATAAATGAGTGAATGAATAAAAATTAAATAAATAATGAGAAATAGATAATAAATAAATAAATGAATAAATAATAAATGAATGTATGAATGAATGAATTAATGAGTGAATGAATTAATGAATGAATGAATGAATGAATGAATGAATAAATGAATGAATGAATGAATGAATGAATGAATGAATGAATGAATGAATAAGTAAACGTGATACGAACAAAAAATGATATGGATAAATACAGATATGAAAGTGGAAGGAGGAAAACAAGCAATGGAAGAAATAAATTCTTATCTGTTTCTTGGAAAATTTTATTCACTTGCACACAAAATTGTGGGAGTAAATACCTTCGTATTTCTGCTACAGACCCTCATGTGTAGAATTATAAAATCATCTTAATGATTCTAACGTTTGGAATAAATTATTACATTTAACACAATGAGTCAATTTAGAAAATGTATTACAATAATGAAGTTACTTCTTTCACTAACGATTTGTCAAAACCCAAGTACTGGGTGGGGGGGGGGATACATAATAAGAAGGAAGAAGCTGTTCACATAATTGAAGAGGCATGTGGACAGATCAAACAGCGTGGGACGACGAAGTGTGTGGATATGATTTGCGTGCCCCAGTTAGAATCATGTCGCAGGCTTTTGTGAGAAGGCGCCGAACCTTCGAGTTTAATGTAAGTGGGAGCTTGTTAGAGCACAACGCGTGCGTGCGGCCTTGCGTGACGCGTGGGAAAGCCTACATAATGAATATTACCGTCAGGTATTGTGTTATAAGCACATTGTGATTTCAGTTCCCAGATTGATTACTGTGAACTGGTAATTCTATATTTTTATTTACTTATTTATTTATCTATTTATTTATCCATCTATTCATCCAATAATTCACTCATTCATTCATTCATTCATTCATTCATTCATTCATTCATTCATTCATTCATTCATTCATTTTTATCAAGTCATATTCCACAATACAAAACAAACAATAACATAATAAATTAAAGTAAACGGTATAATTATTATTAAGGAAAATACGGGAATTTTACTTGAAGCAAGTAAAGAGACAGGTTTGGAAGTAAATCCCGAAAAGACAAAGTAGGCCTATATGATTATGTCTCGTGACGAGAATATTGTACGAAATGGAAATATAAAAATTGGAAATTTATCCTTTGAAGAGGTGGAAAAATTCAGATACCTGGGAGCAACAGTAACAAATATAAATGATACTCGGAAGGAAATTTAACACAGAATAACTATTGGAAATGCCTGTTATTATTCGGTTGAGAAGCTTTTATTATCCAGTCTGCTGTCGAAAAAACTGAAAGTTAGAATTTATAAAACAGTTATATTACCGATTGTTCTGTATGGTTGTGAAACTTGGACTCTCACTTAGTTATATGTTATAGTTTATTTAACGACGCTCGCAACTGCAGAGGTTATATCAGCGTCGCCGGATGTGCCGGAATTTTGTCCCGCAGGAGTTCTTTTACATGCCAGTAAATCTACTGACATGAGCCTGTCGCATTTAAGCACACTTAAATGCCATCGACCTGGCCCGGGATCGAACCCGTAACCTTGGGCATAGAAAGCCAGCGCTATACCAACTCGCCAACCAGGTCGACTCTCTCACTTTGAGAGAGGAACATAGATTAAGGGTGTTTGAGAATAAGGTGCTTAGGAAAATATTTGGGGCTAAGAGAGATGAAGTTACAGGAGAATGGAGAAAGTTACACAACACAGAACTGCACGCATTGTATTCTTCACCTAACATAATTAGGAACATTAAATCCAGACGTTTGAGATGGGCAGGGCATGTAGCACGTATGGGCGAATCCAGAAATTAATATTTTAGGAGAATTAATATTTTAGGAGAAAAATTCGCTCCGGCGCCGGGGATCGAACCCGGGTCCTTGGTTCTACGTACCAAGAGCTCCGACCACTGAACTACGCCGAATTCAATCCACAGCACCGGATCGAATCTTTCTCCTTCAGTGTTTCCCTTTGTGGCCTGACTCCAAGTTAGGCATATATATGTTGACGTATATGTCTAGTGTCAACTGCCATTATACAAGGAGCGCACTCAATTGAGTGACTTATTTGGCCATAATAGAATCCAGAAATGCATATAGAGTGTTAGTTGGGAGGTCGGAGGTAAAAAGACCTTCAGGGAGGCCGAGAAGTAGATGGGAAGATAATATTAAAATGGATTTGAGGGAGGTGGGATATGATGATAGAGAATGGATTAATCTTGCTTGGTATAGGGACCAATGGCGGACTTATGTGAGGGCGGCAATGAACCTCCGTGTTCCTTAAAAGCCAGTAAGTAAGTAAGTAAGTAAGTAAGTAAGTAAGTAAGTAAGTAAGTAAGTAAGTAAGTAAGTAAGTAAACAGTTTTATTATTGCTAGGAGAATAGACAAAATGAAAATCATAAAGGCCTACAAGGAACAAAAATTCTAGCAGTCTCGTGAAAAAGAATGGATATTTCTTTACATTATTGCGCTACCAAAGAAAGGTAGGATGTACTGTATTTACTCAAATATAACGCGCACTTTTTCTAGCTGAATTTAGTACTGTTTTACTCGAATATAACGGGCACTTTTTCCAGCTGAATTTAGTCTCCAAAATCTGGGTGCGCATTAGAATCGATGGCGCAATATTTTCCGCGGAAAACCTCCTGCATATGACCTTCAGCGGCTTCACAGCTCTCGCGAATCATAGGAGTGCAGCGTTTCTTAATAAAGGAATATCGCTATCAAAGTGGACGTTGGCGGTAGCGTGCCAGACATAAAGAGAACGCATTTATAAGTACGTCCGAAAAAAAACCGTAATTTTAAACCAAACTGTTCCCTCTGTACAATTATTACAAGGATATGGGTTACAGCGCAGTGTCCGATCTCAACGCGTTCCGGAAGAAATATGCTGTTGTTCAGAACGCCTGCATCACTCAAGACTCGTAGATAGAAGAAAACAGAAAACAAACACACACGGTCAAGCTGACACATTCTTATCATTCTTCCTCTGTATTTATATTTGTACAAAAAAGCAGGTCATTTCTAGTTCGTGTGAAAGAATATTTCAATTATACCTTGTCGTTCAGTGACGCAAGTGATAGTGATAAGAGAGAGGACTGAATACTGAGTCTTGAGTCCTTCGACGAAGCGAAAACTGTCATTTAACTCGTCGTAACTCGAAAACTGGTAAACATTTTGAGTGGCAATAACTTTTAGAAGTAATTTCCATTATTTTTCAGCATTTCTCTCACTTTCACCCCTCACCTAACGTGAAAAACAAAAAAGTTTGCCGCTTACAAACTTTTGCGGGTGTAAATGACTATTTTTAACAGATCACTCCGAAGTTACTTTTTTTTTTCTCTGTTTTCAAAAAAGATTTTTATTTCAAAATTTATTTCTATGCTTTCCTCAGACATTCACCTATCAATCATAAAAATTACAGCGTGATTGATTGACTATCTTAGTAGCTACAACGTGATAAATATGTAATGCAGCGGGAAATAGATTTCTTCCTCCCTCTGGCTCCGGTATCGCCGTTTCTCTCTCACACGAGACGTCACTCTCTCTCGCACAAGCCATCTATCCGATCGGTTCTCCTCATATGCAGGAGATTTGCCGCGGAGAATAGATTCGTATGCAAATTCGAAAATTCTGCTTTTCATTCTGCTTAGGTTCTGCACGTGCTTCGGCTCTGTTCGGGTTACTCCGTTGCTCGTCGTTCCTCAACGTTCCTCACCTCGCGCTCTGCGGCAAAAGCTACAAAGTGAGGGTTGCCATACGTACAACTATTTTTTATTTTATTGGGTTATTTTACGACGCTGTATCAACATCTCAGGTTATTTAGCGTCTGAATGAAATGAAGGTGATAATGCCGGTGAAATGAGGTCGGGGTCCAGCACCGAAAGTTACCCAGCATTTGCTCGTATTGGGTTGAGGGAAAATCCCGGGAAAAACCTCAACCAGGTAACTTGCTCCGACCGGGATTCGAACCTGGGCCATCTGGTTTCGCGGCCAGACGCGCTGACCATTACTCCAGAGGTGTGGACACGTACAACTATAGTCGTACGCTTACGACTATTTTGACTAATTGTACGAGGTACGACCGAACTCTAAGTCGTACACAATTTTGTACGACTATTTTACTGAAGGAACAAAATTATTTTGGAACTCACAATGTCGGACTATAATTAAAAGAATAACAGTTAATTTGTCCCTTTTCTAGACAACTTTTCTTCATTCAGTATGTCATTGACTAATATCTCTAATCACACATATATAAGGGATAAAAAATGCTTTGAAAATCAATATGGTGACTACACTTCCCATGCAAATCATAAATTTGTCATCTTGAGCTCCGGTGCTGTTATATCAAAGTAACACGGGTTCAGAGATCTGCTAACTTCATTGCATGTTCAGCAATGGAAGTACAGGGACATCACTTTATTTTTACCAACATTTTTAACATTAACCTGGCTATACTCGGAAACACTGTTGCCCCTTTCCATTACAGGAGTTTGGTATTACTAGTGCAATATGTAAACAAATCATTTTACTAGGTATAGGAGGAGAGAAAAGTAGTGTATCCATTTATGTTGTAGGGAAATACGATATTACGATTTTCAGTTTGATCATCACTTTTACGGAATTTATCAAAATACAGTAGAGTAGTAACATTTTTTTTCAAAAACTCAACTTTTTAGGCGGCTATGTTCGTTATGTAATGTCTACTTTATTTAGCATATTAATTATTGATGTTAACATACAATATAGAGAGTGCATTTAAATTGAGGGGCTCATAAGTAAAGGGCTGTAAGTGCACTTGTTACTTTTGAGAAAATGGGGTTTACATATTTAAGCTTTCGTAAAGCCGGTGTAATTTTTATTTAAATTTTAATGTGTGATGCGATTAAAATATCCCTTTGCCACTAAAATTTTAGATACTTTAGCTTACACTTGATGCACTTAACTCATGTTATTACAAATGTCACTAGCATTCCTTTGCTTCTAGCCACCTCAATTAAAAATAAGCTAATCTGAATTTTTAAACAAGTTGCTGAAAATGGTTGCCGTTCATTGCAATGCTAGCTTCAATTCTTTACGCATATTATTAAAAACATTTTGAAGCATATTCTCTGAAATTTAATTTATCGTTTCTTCAATATAATTTTTAGTACGATATTATTAATATAGGTTCTTTCTTCTATAAAAAACGCAACCATATTTCTGAAACACACTATACACTGCAGTGTTTACTTCACTGTTTGAAGACTTCGAATGCAACAGCGGCCTTAAGTTTGTGTGTCTGACGGGAGCAAGGACATTAGTGAAGGGGTGAGAGTGAAGTACATTCAGAAATGCAGGTACAGTAAAAATGCAAGTAAAAATAAAATGATGTCCCTGTATTTTTTAATGAATGAAATAATACCGCGCTAGGATTAAGAAATCTAGACGCGCTGACATTTTAGCGGTGTCGGATTTGAATCGACTGCAGGTGGATTAGTTTGATGTAATCATCAGCTGCCGCACTGATTGATATTAAATATCTGCCGTTGCGCCGGCCAAAGATAAAGTTCCTGCTGGCTGTTGTTTCCGACCAAGCGTCATCGTGCATGCTTTACCGAAAATGACAGTGTTGATTAAGAAATGGTAATTTGAATGCTAAATGCCATTGTGGATATCAACTATAATTACTAAAATTCTTGATTGGATGAAGAAATGGATGCTGAAATAGGAAAGACTGGAGATTGCTGGGTTTGCTGTGAAAGATCTGCCCTTGAACAGAACACTATGAATGAATGAATATAAATTTATAGGCCTATGAACCACTTTTTTTTTGGGTGTTAAGTGAAATATATTTGTGCGCACTATCTATAAAATAGTAAAATGATGAATGTACGACAATTTTATACTAAAGTACAACAGTTTTCTTAAGTTGGTAGGACGACTGCGTTTCATTTATCTGGCAACCCTGGTTTGTACTTGACCAGGAGATGGGAGATGAAAGCGAAGGGTACAGTATGAAGCAAACTTGAAACGAGAGGTTATGCTTTATGTTGAAAACCATGGAAACAGACAGGCTGCAGAAGAATTCTGTGTAGCAGAGAGCAACATTTGCTTATGGCGCCAACACAGAATGGCGATATTTGCTTCTAATGCGACGAGGAAGAAGTTCACTGGCCCACGAAAAGGAAAGCATCCTGAGGTAGAGGTTTTGAAATTCACACAGGAAAGCAGGAAAACTGGCTCCTTGCGACCAGTGACACAAATGGAGTAAGGCCACAAAGGGAAAAAACACTAGAGGAGGGGGATTGAACTTCGGCGTAGCTCAGTGATTAGAGCGCTTGGTACGTAGAACCAAGAACCCGGGTTCGATTCCCGGCGCCGGAGAGAATTTTTCTCCTCTAATAACCATTTTTACCGTAACAGGTAAATTTTTTAGAACCAAAAATTAATCTTTACTGTATACATTAGCTTATTGGTATTGCTCCTGAATAATTAACACCAGGTATGTAGACAACTGACACACATTCATAGCCTAGGAGAAATTCAAACTTGCGTCCATTGAACCCATATAGAATCAATGCTATACGCTCATAGTTGGAAAAAAGTATTCTCATTAATCCACTCGTTTAGGCGATTGAAGAATTTTCTACCATTTTCCACGAAAAAAAATGTTAGTGCAAACACTCGTGATGCCCCACTTCGATTACTGTGATATTCTGCTTACTGACCTAAGCGTTACTTCGGCGCAGAGACTACAACGTGTTCATAATATGTGCGTCCGTTTCGTCTGCAATATTCGCTGGGCTGATCACGTAACACCATCCCTCGAAATGTTGTCCTGTCTAGAAGATCGTAGGAAAATCCACTGTCTTTCCCTTCTCTTTCACATATTGCATTTCTCCACTCCTGTCTATCTTGCGTCTCGTTTTCAAAATTTATCCATCCATCATAACCTAGACACACGATCACAACACTCCTCAATATTATCCATTCCCTCCCACCGAACATCCTCATATTCATCTTCTTTCACTGTGGCTGTTCCTCGGCTTTGGAATTCCCTACCGAGTAATGTCAGGGACTGTCAGGGATCAAACCAATTTAAGAATAGACTAACGAAATATTTTTGTAACAATTCTTGTTAACAATAATAGCTGTTTCAGGTTTCTCAATGTTTAATGGTTATATATATATATCACAGAATAAATATTTAAATTATCTCATTACTACTACTACTACTACTACTATTATTATTATTATTATTATTATTATTATTATTATTATTATTATTATCACTATTTCTTACCAATGTTTATTATTGTCACACCAACATTACTTATAAAACTTTCATTATTTACTTTCATGTTGTTTTATGGTCTAGATATTAATGTAATAACTGTGTAACCAATTGTATTCAATTAGAATTAGAGTCTGGCTGGGCGGAAGAGAAGGCCTACTGGCCTTAGCTCTGCCAGATTAAATAAATAAATAAATTATTATTATTAAAGCCGCAAGACAAAAATGTCAGGTAAACAATAGCGAATCCTCGGACTCATCTCGCCAAATATCTATATAACTTCGTAGTTGATACAGAGTCCTTAAATAACCAAGTAAAAAAAACAGCAACTGATTGTATAGCTGGACTCGAAGTGCGTTTCATTTTCTCAACGACGCACTATTTGACTGGCGCCAGAGATTTCCGAGGTTCTGTGTCTGGCTGCCCAGAACTAGTTCTCTCAATGGAAACGTCTTTACAAATTACACCCTCCCCCCCTTACCATCACCCTACTGAAAGGTAATGTAGGAGGGACAGATATAGCTTCTCCCCTTGGTAAACTCACACATCTGCTCCCTACATGCCAACCTAAAGCGTTATTCCGAACTGTATTCTACAGCCCGTACTTCGAAAGTGTGTTGTTTAAGAGGTCAGTTACCGGTATTTATTAAACAGTCTTCACATACCATAGAGACTGTTCAGAGACGAAGATATGTATTTATGACAACCAAGTAACGCTGAGTGGAGAATGTCATTGCAGCAAGCAGGGCTGCCACCCTAACCGATTTTCATAGGACAGTCCCGATTTCGGTATATGATTATGTCTCGTGACCAGAATATTGTACGAAATGGAAATATAAAAATTGGAGATTTATCCTTCGAAGAAGTGGAAAATTCAAATATCTTGGAGCAACAGTAACAAATATAAATGACACTCGGGAGGAAATTAAACGCAGTATAAATATGGGAAATGCGTGTTATTATTCGGTTGAGAAGCTCTTATCATCCAGTCTGCTGTCCAAAAATCTGAAACTTAGAATTTATAAAACAGTTATATTACCGGTTGTTCTGTATGGTTGTGAAACTTGGACTCTCACTCTGAGAGGGGAACATAGGTTAAGGGTGTTTGAGATTAAGGTGCTTAGGAAAATATTTGGGGCTAAGCGGGATGAAGTTACAGGAGAATGGAGAATGTTACACAACACAGAACTGCACGCATTGTATTCTTCACCTGACATAATTAGGAACATTAAATCCAGACGTTTGAGATGGGCAGGGCATGTAGCACGTATGGGCGAATCCAGAAATGCATATAGAGTGTTAGTTGGGAGACCGGAGGGAAAAAGACCTTTAGGGAGGCCGAGACGTAGATGGGAGGATAATATTAAAATGGATTTGAGGGAGGTGGGGTATGATGATAGAGACTGGATTAATCTTGCACAGGATAGGGGCCGATGGCGGGCTTATGTGAGGGCGGCAATGAACCTTCGGGTTCCTTAAAAGCCATTTGTAAGTAAGTAAGTAAGTAAGTCCCGATTTCGACTTTGTTGTTCCTGGGTGACGTCAGTCGGGACGATAATTGTCCCGATTTTATAATTCAAATCACTAAAGTAATTCATTTCAATATTTCAATATTTTTCTTTATGGCCAGGCCAACTTGGATTCTCACGTTGAGAGAGGAACAGAGGTTAAAGGCGTTCGAGAATAAGGTGCTCAGGCAAATATTTGGCGCTAAGAGAAATAAAATCATAGAAGAATGGAGAAAGTTACATAACGCAGAACTGCACCCATTCAATAATTGAATCGAGGTCTGGTAGAGTTCCTGGGTAGCTCAGTCGGTAGAGCGTTGGCGCGCTCAGCAAAAGGTCTCGGGTTCGATGCCCTGTCCCGGAACAATTTTTCCCTTGAAATTATTGGTCAGCTTTACAGAGTCCTACCTGAAATCCAGATTTGCTTTAATATGACTTGTTCAGAATTTGTAGATAAGTAACAAAATGTAAAACGACCATTGGGATCTGCTGGAAGCAACAAAAAGTATAAATGGACACATTGTTAAATGAATGTAATAATAATGTGTATCAAAATTCTTTGTATTCCCTGTTGTCTTCAGAATTATTTTGGGTTGAGATCTATTATATGTGATCTATTTAATTCCTTTACTAATGTTACTGAAATTAAGTTAGTTGGGTTAGGTGCCTGTATATGAGCCGTTCAGAGCAGAAGTGATGTAAGTCAAAATTGGGTAATGAGGTTTGAAGTAAAAAGTCTGTAAAATACAGCGCAAAGTAACAATTAATATGTCCTTCGTGCTATCCATTGACTACTAATAGTTTAAATAAATTGAATATTAATTGCTACTTTGCGTTGTATTTTACAGAATGTTTACTTTAATCCTCATTACCCATTTTTGACTTACACCACTTCTGCTCTCAACGGTTCATATATTATTATACTATGTTTTATGGTATACCATACTAAACAATATTAGTAATGTCATATTTTGTTTAAAACAGTAGACAACTATCAAAGATTGAACAATTTTGGAACTTATGGGTAAATAACCTCCAAATCTTGTCCATACTCTGAAAGGTGGCAACCCTGGCAGTAAGAAAACCTGCCCCTCATCATGGTTTGCCAGAGACCGCAATCCAATTCCTTAAATGAAATGCCCACTAGTCTATCTCGTTTTACCATTCTTTATTTTAATAACACTTTTTCATCGGGGTTAATAAAAATATAAATCTGCCACATAATGTGCATGTCTACATATTAAGTTATATACGAAGATGCATTTATAATTTGAGGACGGGTATAGCGCTCATCGAAGCAGTAAATTATTCATCGGTATTTTCATCATCTTCTCCCGCATAAGCTGAGTCACTTTTACGGAGAAGTAGTTCGTGATCGTAAAGTTAAGTTTGTAATTTTAACCCAGATAAGACTGACGTCCTATATATAGGACACCGGACGTTTCACACAAATATGTTAATAACAATGACTATGACAGACTAAATTTAAGAAAAAAAAATTGGAGACAATTTATAACACATAAGGATTATGGTATCATGATTGCCGACTATGAAAATCTTACACAGCAATGTTAAAAAAATAAAACGTTCCGTCCTATATATAGGACGTCAGTCTTATCTGGGTTAATACTAGTGATAGACTTTATTTAGTCTCTGAACGCGATTATGCAGAATGTGTGTATACTCTAGATCTCGCTTGTTTTCTCCTTGGCAATAGCTGAAATTGAAACTTTCGATGTTCATTTTTTATTTGTATAAGTTCATTATTAGGTCATTAATTTATTTGTTGAAATTTGTGTTTGAGGTATTATATTTAATTTATAAAATTCGATTTACATTGTATTAATTGTATATTATTTTGAAATAAACAAATTTAGAAATTAACCATAATCCTAAAAATATCTTGGAATATCTTGGAATATAGAATCAAATTAATACTTTTTTTCTCTGTCATAATATTCCAAAGCAAGGAAATTTCGCTTTCAACAACGCGCAAATAGCTTCCTAAATTATAGTCATGTTGGAAAGCTAACAAAATGCCATTTCTTCTGTTCGGATTTCAAGATTTCATGTAAGTTAGCCAAGATTTCAGCAATTAATATTACTTTTTCCTTTCAAAAATATCTTAAATTTTAAAAGCTGTTAACTTTATTTAATAAAGAGCGAAATAACAAGATTAAATTTTATGTGAATCGGATTCTATAGTGAGACAATGATCTAACTCACAAAGGAATTTATACTATTTAATTAAAACAGATTTCTTTTACAATTACAATATTAGATATTAGAAAGTAAATGCGCTTTTACGTCAATGGCAGATATATTAAATAATAACCGTTTTAATAAAGACCGAAATTTGTAATTTCTGTTGTCAATAGATCACTATTTCACTGAACCACTACATTTTCGCAATCTATATCGAGTACGGGACAAACTAAATTTTGCAAAAATGTCCTGTGTAGTCAACAACGTTTTTTCTTCTTCTTCTTAATTTTTCCATATATGCGTTTAACACTTACATAATTACTGATTAAGTTGGAACTTCTTTACTGTATTAACGTTTTAGAAAATTACCTGGCTGACTAGTTTCGGAGTGGTATTCTTCATTGTCCAAAGCCTAGTGAAAGTCCCGCGCTATCTTCTGATATCTTCTGTTGTGGTGAGATGTGTTCATGATTGTATCGAAAAGGGTATGTGTTTTGAAATTGAGTTGAGTGTTCAGGATATGCTGGGAGTGTGTTTCGTATGTTTGTAAATTTAGTATTGTTCTAGAGTGCCAAGTTTCTGGTTTTTTTTGGCTGGATGCTAGTATTTTCATGTCTGTGTCTATGTTGTTGTAGTTGTGGTTGGAGTTTGTGATGTGTTCTGCGTAGGTTGAATTGTTGTGTGGTTTGGTTATGGCTGTGATATGTTCCTTGTAACGTGTTTGAAATGATCTCCCAGTCTGTCCAATGTGAAGTTAATGCAACTGTTGCATGATATGTACTTATGTAGTGTGTATACTCCTGTTAAGTTGTATGTATTTATTTATGTGCCTAGTCTGTGTGTTGGACAGATTGGAAGATCATTTCAAACACATTACAAGGATCATATCACAGCCATAATCAAACTACACAAAAATTCAAACTACGCAAAACACATCACAAACTCCAATCACAACTACAACAACATAGACACAGACATGAAAATACAATACATCCAGCCAAAAAAAAACAGAGACTTGACACTATAGAACAATACGAAATTTACAAACAAACAAAAACACATCCACAGCACATCCTGAACACTCAACTCAATTTCAAAACACACACCCTTTCTACACAATCATGAATACACCCCATTACCACAGGAAACCAGAAGATAACGCGGAATCTTCACTAGGCTTTGGACAATGAAGGATAACACTTCGAAACTTGTCAGCTAGATAGTTATCTAAAACTTAACACAGTAAAGAAATTGAAAGTTAATCAGTGAACGTTTTTTTTTTATAATTGCAGCTTGCTGTAACTCGATTGGGTTCTAGTCCATAGCGCAGAATTTTTCAGATTCTGTAGAGATGTCAAATGCCTTCTTGACACATTGCCTGTCTCCTTCTTAGGTTGCTCGAACATCAGTGGTAAAGATGCATTACTCCTTCTGTAAAACTGTTTTGAACAACATTTTAAAATGATACTGAACTCTCTGAGAAAGGTACAATAATTAGAATTTTGTGCAGATTTGTGGGGATGTGGTGCAGTTTGTGTTAATTCCAGTGGACAACAATGGCATTATATTCACATACGGGATTATGGTGCAGACATTCCGTGCATATGTTGGGATCCTTGCATACAAAATGTGACAAATTACTTGAACTTGGTCCTTGTGCGTACAACACTGAGTGCATATGCATATCCAAATTCATAATTTCTTGTGCAATTGTGCTCGGATTTGGGTTGGTGCAGTAGGAAAAGTCTTGTGCAAACAACAATCTGTGCGTTTGCATCGAACTGTGTGCAGATGATTCTTGTATAAACATAGGCATGTGTTTTTTTATTGAGACTTCTGTTTACATATGCAAATGTGCATCTGTTTTTGTAACCTATATTTTGTTTGGTGTTAATGAAGGTCAGTTATGTGGTCATGTGTGTGCTATTGAGGCTTGGTTAATTCTTGAAGGCCAAGAAGAGTCATACTTGCATATCCGTACCTGAAAATTAATTCGCTTTTCTTGCATTGGACTGAAGATTTCAAGTAGTTGTGTTGCCTTTCCTCGAAGGTCGACATCTTGGTACATAGATAATCCAGTGTCAATGACCCAGTAACTGCCTCGTCAGATGTAAGCTGAGATACTTGGCTCCATTCATATGATAAGAAATCGTCACGTCCAGGAAATTCAAAATGGCTTCCATTACTATACCGGTGCTCCTGTACTGAAAATGAGATTTCAACAGTAATGTTATTTTTTCAATATCTCAAGCAAATTCTAACCAGAACGGAAGTAGATTACGCTCCATTTTCGTTGACTTCCTTCATCCTTTCAACTGTGTTATAGTTCTCACTATATGGGGGCAAGATTAAACACAACAGAGGCAATTGTCCTCAGAATACATGTGATTGGTTCTCAGCCAATAAATTAGTATTAAATTGTAACAAAACTAACAGAATCCAATTTAAATCCTGCCCAAATTCACCCTCGCAAATTTCAAATGCAATAATTAACAATAGGTCCCTAATAGAAACAACAACAACAACCAAATTTTTTGGCTTACAAATCGATAATGTGTTAAATTGGGGAACTCATATTAAAGAAATTACTCCCAAATTAAATTCAGCATGTTTTGCTATTAGATCTATGCAAGAGATAGTAAATATCAATACCTTAAAAACAATATACTTTGCATAGACTACTTCTATTCGGTAATGAGTTTTGGGATAATATTCTGAGGAAATTCTACAGATAGTAACAATATATTCCTACTACAAACAAGAGTAATTACAATAATATTAGATGCTAAATCTAGGGAATCGTGTGGGACCATTTAAAAAAAAAAAAACTAAAAATAATGCCCATGGCTTGTCAGTATTTTTTCATTAATAAACTTCTTCGTATGTAATCGTGAAAACTTTGTAACAAATTCAACAGTTCATAGCATAAATATGCGTCAAAAAATGACTTTCATACTCCATCAACAAGTCTATCATGCTATCAGAAAGAGTGCGTCGTATGACAGTAAAATTTTTTAATAACATCTCTATGGATATAAAAAATTAAACTCAAAACATAAGATTATTTAGGGTCAAATTAAAAAAGTATCTAATTTCTCACGCCTTATATTCTGTAGGTGCATAATTTATGATATTCAACAACGCTTCATGAATATTTGTCTTGTATTAAGTATTGATATTAAACCTTTGTGTTGTAGACTACTAGTAGACGGTATTGTTAAACTCTTCTGTTTATATTTCAACTAGACTGTGACTATAATAATAGTAGGGGAGAGTTGGGTAGTATCGGACATCGGGTAATATCGGACAGTGATGTTTCTTTCACCTACCACCAGATGGTAGTACAGTGATGTTTCTTTCATCTACCACCAGATGGTAGTAGCAGTGTTCAGATGTCGCATACAGAAACGTAACCATGTCACTTAGGTACTATCATCTCGTGGTAGATGAAAGAAACATCACTGTCCGATATTACCCGATGTCCGATATTACCCAACTCTCCCCTACTATTAAGTTTTTTGACTTGTTCCATATTCTAGCTGTAAAACGACGTACGAATACAATGGAATGTAAATAAATACAATACAATACAACTATATTTTTAATATTTATGGCACAATAATCACATTACTCAATATAAATATGCTGCTTTTTTGTCATTACTAAAACTGTATTTCTTTTAACGATGTGACAACACTAAAATCGAAGCGCTTATCTCCGAGAAGTAAAATAACATATTTTGACTCGGAGTAAAAAAAAATAATAATCATATATTGCAGACTTACAAAATGTTTAACTCATTATTAAGGTCTATAGTTTAAGATAGTTGCACATAGCTATTTAAATACGCATTAATTTGAGAACCTCTTATCCAGGGCTTAATTTCAGCCGGGGATGTCCGGGGCTCAGTTCCGGAACAACTCACCCATGATGAAAAAACTAATATCAGTTGTAAACTGTGTTGCAGTCTCAAGTGCCGAATGTGAAAGGGAGCTTTCCTCAATGAACCTGATGATCACCCCGATAAGAGTAGCTTTTGACGTAAAAATAGTGCGTGGTTTACTCTTACAAGACTTGTGGACCTCCAGTACATTCGTGGTATTCAACCTTTTTTTCCCCCATACCCCTAGAGACACTTTTCCACTCAAGCTTGAATCCCTAAAGTTGTTAATTCAAGTTACACATAACTATATCTAAACTTAATTAAATTCAAGAATTTATCATTTATTAAGGGTCCATTTCACCGTCTATACTTAAATTTAAGTCTTCATTAAATCTTCGTTTAAATAAGACTTAGCCAAAGTTTCATTTCACCACATATTTAAGATCATATTAACGCGCTAAGCAAGACTTATATTTAAGGACCCGATTTTGACCACTTGGTTAAGGGGTTAGGTACAGTTTACAGCAGTAAAATTTTTGGAAATATTCAACATTTTTTTTTTCCTCTATTACAGTATCTTGTACAATAATGAAAATTAGTATGTGTAAAACACAGTCTTTCTGCTATATGAAAAAAAATATTTTTACGATTAAAAAAAATTATTTACATTTTTGTTTTCAAAATTCAGTTCACTGTGCAGTGATGAAGCGTTTCCCACATAACTCAAAAACTATCCAACATTCTGTGATGAAATTTTTTGTGTGTATTTATGCATGTCATATCTACAATATGATGCAAGATCACTTCTCTATCTTTGATATATTGTCTGATAAAAAATAAATTCATTTAAAAATGGTCAAATATCAGTATTTTCTTCTATCACAAAATACAAAAAATTTTATTTATTGAGGAATGTAGTTGAAAGAGCATGATATTGTAAACATGAGTTTCAGCAATAAAATAAAAGAGAACATGAAAAAGTTAACACATTTATGAGTTATGAAAGAAACGCTTCATCACTGCACAGTGAACTGTCACCATAATGAAAAAAAAAAAAAAAAAATATATATATATATAATTTTTTTAAATCGTAAAAAATATATTTTTTTTTTTCATATAGCAGAAGGATAGTGTTTCACACATACCAATTTTCATTGTTATACAAGATACAATAATGGAGGAAGAAAATCTTGAGTATTTCCAAAAATTTTACTGCTGTAAGCTGTACCTAACTTCTTAATTTAAGTCTATGCAAAATAGTAGTGAAACTAGCATTGAATTATGTAGTTGATGACAAGGAATGGATAATTATGACTTTTCCGTGCAAAATAAAAAAACAAAAATGTATTAGAAAACGAAATTACTTCTTTACTGAACTTGATGACAAAGAATTTACTCTCTGTTTTCGTCTGGGTAAAACTTCAGGTCTTGAAATCTTGGGGAAGATTCAAAATAGACTGGAGATCGAGACAGAATAGTGAATACATTTTCCATTTTTTGGTATTCATTTTAACACTCAGGTGTATTAATTATTCATATACAATTCTCAAGTTTAATAGTTCTAATTACAGTGTGCAAAATTAATTGCTGGAAATAACAGTGCAGTAAGTAAATTACTTACAACACAATTTTTCACGATTTTGTACCGAAGATGACTATGAAGAACGGGTGTCGATTTCAAGAGACCTTGAAAAAATGAAAACTGTTTGATTCTTCCTCAAAATGTGTTCTATTGGTTATACCGCAATAATAAGTTGTCATTAGCAAAACGACTCCATTTGGCACGGTGAAACGTGTTAAAAGAGGACTTAGGTATATTTAATGAAGAATTAGCTATGTGTGACTGAACTAAATTTTGGTGAAATCGACCCTAAATGACCTAGTTTTAAGTTATAAATTATAAAAAGTAAGTATTAACGAGAAAACATCGGTTGCTTAATTTTTAAATAGGAGCAATAAGCTAAAGTTGCCTATATATCTCAAGTTTGTAGAGAATTTACTTGAAGCAATGAAAAGCACAATAACCAGTAAGAATGTAGTAACAACAACCCAAGTTGCCAGGTGACGATAGAAAACAAAAGATGTGAGAACAGATGAATGAGATGTATAAACAATTGAATACTCTTTCAAATTGTATCATAATATAGGGGTACCATTTGAAATTTAAAAGGAGTGGGTAAAACCTAAAATGTAATTGACCAAGTTTTAATTCTTCCTCAATATCTAAATTGACGTGTTTTTTTTTTGTTTGTTTAAATTAAGTTACATTGAAATAAACGGTTATTTAGACTGAGAAGTTTTGGAATATATGAAAAGGAAAATAATTACGATAATTACCAGCTTAAGATAAACGTTGTATAATACACGTGGCTGAAAGTCCGATATGTGTTCGTGAGGAATTATGACACGAACGCAATCATCTCAGTCACAAACAATGCCCAATTTTAGACAATTATAAGATAAATAACTGTTATTTACTACAACATACATAGTGGCGTTGCGTTCTGAATAAATATTACGTTTTTATAAAGACATTTTGTATCATCGATTTTTTTTCTTCTCTTTTTACGTAGGCCTATATGGTCCAGCAGACTGAAATTACGATTCAAAAGAAAAAATAAATCATAAATAAGAGTTTCTTTGGCACTTACATTAACAATATCTAAGAACTGGTTTTTTAGTCTCCGCACTTAATTTTTTGTTGTATTTATTTATAAACGTTTCCGGTATTTGGGTTCAGAGATCGTCTCGGGTTTTATAGAATCTCATTCCACATCCAAGCACTCCTTCTGTCACAAAGCTGATACTAAAAACACACAAAAAGGGTAAGTTTATTTTATTTATGAATGTTCTACGACCTTCAGTCCCTGTGGAAAAGAGAAACTTATCGCACTCAAAATGTAAGGCATACTAAAGGCCGCAGTGTAACTAATTATGAGATAAATGTTAAAAGAATGCTTGATATGTAAGTCCCATTTTGTCTTTTATCTCAAGGATAAGCGTAAAATGTTACCAAAATGACTTTAACACAAGGATTGAGTTGATGAACTTCGGGAAATAGACCTAGTACTTTATAATGCGAAACACGTCTGCAACTTATATTTCTTATATACAATTATAGTATCTAAAACGTAATGATGATACTTTTTTATTTCTAGAAAGTTTGTGTTATTTTCAGAACAGCATTACATAGAAGTCTGAATCCCATGTAAGGATTATAATTAGGGCTAGGATTTTGATGAAATTGCATCTTTTTTCTAGAAACCCAGAAACATTACTGCTTTAGTATTCATATGTTATGTGATAAACTGAGCGTTTTAAGACATATTTGTTAGGACATTTTTTTTTTTAATTTTTTCCCTGTTTCAACTCATAATAACATCTTTTGTTTTATTCGGTTTTTTTTTTTTAGATATTTTCATTTAATTTTGGTCATAAAACCCCATTATTAATGTAAAATAATGTTTCTTTCCTTTGATATTTTCTTTACATATTTTGTCCATTAATACTCATTATTTTGTATAATATTGTAATCGCTTTTCTACCCAAATATTGCCATTTTAACGTAGTACACCCCATGTAATGGATCAGTCCAACCACCCCTTCAATATAGACTCCTCTATACCCGCTAATTCCGGATAAGAGTGGCCTTGTGGTAGACTACATGGAAACTAAAAGTAAAGTAAATCCATGGCGCTACAGCCCATGAAGGGCCAAGACCGACCAGCCGACTGCTGACCTCACGTCCACATTCCGAAGCAGAGGTGAACGATCATACATGCAAACTACATCAGGTAAAATAATTAATTAAAGTGTACTACTAAGAAAAAATTATGTAAAATTTAATTTAATTACTAGTCTAAATATTAAGTAGGCCTAATACAAAACCTCTTTTCCTACTAAGCCAATTATGTAAGATCAATTTTTAGGGCATTTTAAAGGAATTTTTTGAAAGATTTTTAGAGCATAAATGCATTGTTTTTAGGACATTTTTTCATGATTTATAAGTCATCAAAATCCTAGCCCTAATTATAACATTGGAAGATGTGTAACATTGTCTCGTAAATTTTTCATATCTACACCTGAATGAAAATGTTTTCGCGGAAAGCAGACAGGAAATTTCCCGAAATTATCTTATGAATTACCTCAACAATTAAGACAAGTTATTACTTTATCATTAGCAATAGGGGAAAAAGGAAGCATTCAATGGTAAGCAGGAGTTTATTTTTAAACGTGCTGAACCTTATCTGACAAATGAAAAGTAACGAAACTGGCGTTGTGTTGGCAGGACTGGGTAACGCCCATTTTAGCTGGAATATTGACTGTCAAAAGCTAGGGCCTGTCCTAAGGACACTACAGCTAAGACACAGAAATGACAGAAGAGAAGAAAATCACCTTGTACGTGAAAGCAGGCCGATCGCCAGACACGCTAGGCGCGTGTTCAGAGAGTCAGCGCGCGCATCTGTTAGCGAGATTGAAGCTAAAACACGTCAATCCCGTTCTGGTAGATGTGGAGAATCCGCCGCTAGAGTTCACTAGTGCCGGCTTCGCGCGTGTGCCTGCAGTGCTGCACTCTGACGGGACCGGTAGCGACGAGAACGTCGTGGAGGTACTGCTTGAAAAATACCCCGGTGGGGTACTGAACCCAGGACAGGAAGAATTGGAAGACGTCGAAAATGTTACTAGGTGAGTTACCACGCCACGAAATTGATGGCTTTATATTGTATGTATTCTCTTTTGCATGCTCATCAGTGCATTACACGAAATATTGAAAGAAAGTGTAGGCCTACTGCTGTAGTGATGGAAATACATTATACAATATACACTAGAATGTAAACAGTATAAATATAGCAATTTTGATAGATAGTAGATGTCAGAATTGTAAATAAGAAGCGTGTTCAAATTTCTGTAATTTCTCGCAATTTACTATAATTTCTCTCAGTTTAATATTTTTAGAAAAGATAGTAATTTAAATTAGAATATACAAAAGACAATCGAATTCGTGTGTAGAAAAACAAACGAATAATCTGATATTGTTGTCTGAAAGCGTCGTATAGGTGTGGAGGAAATGGAGAAAAAATATTTTAGTGTTCATTTGTTTATTAGGGGCCTATTTAATTTATTTCTGAGTTAAAATCCTGTTTAATTTTTAATTTATTAATCAATCAAGAGCTAATTTAATTCTTAAAGTTGTTATTCAGTTATTTGATTTCAATTTTGAGTTATTTGTATCAATAATTGTGCTAAATTTTCTTTTAAAATAATTAGAATGGCATATCTGCTTCAGTCTGTGAGAAAAAAGATTAATGATAAGCAAGAATGTATTTCTGAAGAATTCTAAATTTTATAACCTGTTTTAAAAACGATTTTTTTTTTAGTTTAAACTTGTGAATTTCGAAAAATTCTATTAGAACTCCATCCCTATCACCAGTAAAATTTTCGATATCTGTAACGTTTATTTTATGCATATATAATAATAATAATAATAATAATAATAATAATAATAATTATTATTATTATTATTATTATTATTATTATCATCATCATCATTATTAAACACATTTCCTAAATAGGGACTGCCTAGAAGACAATGTATACTATTTACAAAAGAAATTTTAGTGGTATACAGCATGTACCATAAATAATGTCATTAATTCTGGCAAACGATTCTTTTAGTAAAGAGCAACAAAAAAAATTAAATACCGTTTTGCTACATTTTAATAGTTTCACAGAAAAACGTGTATTTTAAAATACATTTAATTACGAGACCATGCAACGCTGCAATCAGCAGGGAGTGCACATCAGGTTGTGTTGCTCTGAACAACCCCTTCACCTGACTTGTTCTGAATAGGGAAGTTGAAGGTCATTGCCATGTACGTTGTTTTTAAACTCGCAAGAAAAAATATAGAAGATATACTGTTTAATTTTTGTGTTTAAACTGGTTAGAGAGCAGATAAATTAAGAATGCTCATTTCACGTTAAACAAAGTCTTGAAAAATTGAAAATAAACTCTATAATCTAATTTTAATTAAATGTTCTGAGAATGCAGACAACTTAATTTGATATGGATTTCTGTGAATACACATATTAAATGACATTATATTTTATTGTATTCTTTTTACCTCTTCCAGAAATGTCTACCTGCAGTTTTGCAAGTACATGTATGAAGATGATTACAGTGGACTGCAGGAAGCACTTCAGAGTTTGGACGAATTTTTAAGCAAAAGGGATTTCAAATTCCTCTTCGGAGATGAAATGTCACTATTGGATTGTCAGGTGCTGCCACAGCTGCATGAAGTTCGTGTGGTGGTAGACCGAATTAAGGGTGAGTTTGATGCACATGAACTATGTGCATAATAATTGATATGTTTCTTAGGAAATCATTAAATTCCTTCTTCCATATGAACTCTGCTGATTCGTTCGATTCTCTGTTTGTGGTACAGAAAATCACAAAAAGTAGTCGTATTTAATTCTGAATAAACCGCCTTTAGTTTTTTTATTTTATTTCAAACAGACCTTAATTTTTTGCTAAAATTATTATTGGGTTGATGAAAAAGTTCGTAGAGTTTTTCGCTGTCACTAATGTTTTTATTTGAGGTGAGCAGAAGGCAGATATTAATCAGTTATATATTCTCTTACATTATTCATGACTTTCTGCCAACGCTAGTGTAGTTTCTCGATTCCTCATTTGGAGTTAAAGAAATCGTTAAGTCTAGTTTGTAAAGCATCTTTGTTATCAAAGGACTTTTGTATAGAGAACGAAGAAGGTGGAAATCTGAGGGCGCAAGATCGGGAGAATATGGAGGATGTAGACTCACTTCCCAACAAAGCTCCTGGATAGCTGCTTTCGTCATGTTAGCGGAGTGCTGGCGTGTTGCAGCAACACTAGTTGCAGTCTTCTCCAGTAGTTTTTCTTCAATTGCGCCCGAAAAGCGATCGAGTTGATGGCAATAAATGTCAGCAGTTATTGTTACATTCCTGGGAAGCAATCCGTATTAGACGACGCCTTCTTCATCTCACCAAACGCATAACATCATCCTCTCTGGATTGTCACCAACTTTTGTACGGGCTGTTGTGTGTTGAAACGATAGAAACATTTTCTTGCAGTGCTTTCTCCGAAGACATTCTCCCCGTACACGGTACAAATGTTTCGAGCCGCCTCCGCTGCCTTTGCTATTATATTAAACACAAACAGAAGAATATGAGGGAAGTCTTCGTTTTTTTTCCCCCACTTTTCACGTTTTTTTAGCCCACAAATAGCACAAATTTTCTTCAAATCCGCAAAATTCAAGCAGATTTTACAAGCACAACACTCCAAATGACAAATGACAAGCGATAAACAGTCTCCTAGCAACGCAGTGTTATGATGAACAAAAACGGTATGAATTTATTTATCAACCTAATATAACTTATCTCTTGGTCATTATTCCCGGATAAATTGACGTAGAGTGTTTAGACTGCAAAGGGAAGCTATGAACCTAAGCATCATCACAAATTCTGGTGTTTATGAACATTGCTGTCTTCTATTTAAGAGAGAAAAATGACAGTCACAGGCCTATAATTTATTATTTTAATTATTGTTATTTCGGTTTTAATAGAGAAAGGAACATCCTCTGCGGACCTCTGGAAAAAGGAACTAAGGAAGAGACTAATGAAGTGCTTTGCGTGGAGTGTGGTATTGTATGGGTAGAAACCTAGACATTAGGACGGAATTAAAGAGAAATGACTAGAAGCATTTGAAATAATAATAATAATAATAATAATAATAATAATAATAATAATAATAATAATAATAATAATATTATTATTATTATTATTATTATTATTATTATTATTACTTACTTACTGGCTTTTAAGGAACCCGGAGGTTCAATGCCGCCCTCACATAAGCCCGCCATTGGTCCCTATCCTGAGCAAGATTAATCCATTCTCTAGCATCATATCCCACCTCCCTCAAATCCATTTTAATATTATCTTCCCATCTACGTCTCGGCCTCCCTAAAGGTCTCTTTCCCTCCGGCCTCCCAACTAACACTCTATATGCATTTCTGGATTCGCCCATACGTGCTACATGCCCTGCCCATCTCAAACGTCTGGATTTAATGTTCCTAATTATGTCAGGTGAAGAATACAATGCGTGCAGTTCTGTGTTGTGTAACTTTCTCCATTCTCCTGTAACTTCATCCCTCTTAGTCCCAAATATTTTCCTAAGCACCTTATTCTCAAACACCCTTAACCTATGTTCCTCTCTCAAAGTGAGAGTCCAAGTTTCACAACCATAAAGAACAACCGGTAATATAACTGTTTTATAAATTCTAAGTTTAAGATTTTTGGACAGCAGACTGGATGATAAAAGCTTCTCAACCGAATAATAACACGCATTTCCCATATTTATTCTGTGTTTAATTTCTTCCCGAGTGTAATTTATATTTGTTACTGTTGCTCCAAGATATTTGAACTTCTGCACCTCTTCAAAAGATAAATTTCCAGTTTTTATATTTCCATTTCGTACAATATTCTCGTCACGAGACATTAATAATATATTTTGTCTTTTCGGGATTTATTTCCAATCCTATCTCTTTACTTGCTTCCAGTAAAATCCCCGTGTTTTCCCTAATCGTTTGTGGATTTTCTCCTAACATTTTCACGTCATCCGCATAGACAAGCAGCTGATGTAACCCGTTCAAATCCAAGCCCTCTCTGTTATCCTGGACTTTCCTAATGGCATACTCTAGAGCAAAGTTAAAAAGTAAAGGTGACAGTGCATCTCATTATTATTATTATTATTATTATTATTATTATTATTATTATTATTAATTTAATTCCAGAGACTGTACAATGCAGTATAGAAAAATGTCGTGTAGGTGACAATAAAAGTACAGAATAAAATAATAACATGTAAATAATAGTGTTAAAGAATGTACTTACAAATAGGCAATAAGATAGAGAAGTTACATACAAAGAAATATCATACAAAATTATACACGAAGAAATAATCACATTGTATAATACTGTAATGGCAACTCTCCTTTAAAGTTAGACAAATATGATAAATAGCTATACGTTCTTTACATTGAATTAAAATACTCTCCAATATTATATTATAACAAATCTTTAATTTAATTTTAATTTCTTCAAGCTTAAATGTTTGATATTATCTAGTAAAACATTATATACAAAGTTTGTACAAAGCTGCTATTAGCTGTAGTGTAGTTACATTGTCCTTTTCTAAAATGATTTTATGCTTAGTTGAATAGTTATGCTCTGACAAGCAAACATTCTCATGGGAGCAGATAAAAAAGTTATTTTTTTTCTTCCACCATATTAATAATGCCAAAACAAGTACTTATACAAATTTTGGCTACCCGAGCGAAATTACGACGGTTCCCTAGGGTCGTGTACAGAAAGAAAACACAATTTCATGGAAATATTTATTGGAACAGATACAACAATTGTTGAGCTGTTTTTCAACAAATTTTCTACCGAAACTGAGACATTTGTCATACTTTGGGATCAATATTTTCTATCCTTATGTCGTAGAATTCTGCCGCCTGGGATCGGAACCAGTGTGTGACTGCCGTCTGCACCTCTCTGTCGATCCTATGTATGACAAATGTTTCAATTCCAGTGGGGAATATGTTGAAAAATAGCTCAACAGTTGTTCTATATGTTCCAATAAATTTTTCCACTGAAATTGTGTTTTCTTTCTGTACACAGCCCCAGGTAAACTTATTTTTTACGCTCCTCATAATTGCTCTCGAGTGGCCAAAATTTGTACAAGCACTTGACATAATTAACATGGCGGAAGAAAAACAATTAACTTTTTTCTCTGCATCCATGAGAATGTTTGTTTGTAAGTTATTTGTAATGAACTCATTATTTGTTTGTAAATATACATTAAACAACTTAAAAATATATCTACAAAAGTGGTATAGTTAAAATTTCAAGTGTCCTAAATAAATATTCAAAATATTCAAATAAATGTTTTGTTAGATTTCCGTCAATGGCTTATCAATTATAATATCATAAAGTAAAATTCTTTATATATTACATAGTTGGCATATTTTTTGTATGAACGTTTTCGCCACTCTTTGTAGCGTCATCAGATACTTATGGTTTTCAATATTATCAGTGACCCAACCATTTTCTTTTCCTCTTCCTATTCATTTTCAGCGTCATTCATTCTTCATCCACTCTTTCCAACACAGCTTCATTTCTTATTCTGTCTGTCCACTTCACACGTTCTATTCTTCTCTATGTTCACAAAATTCTACCAGAGAACTGCTTAAAACGAAACAATAATAATAAATTGAAATATATTGAAACACAAAACAATATACGAAATAACGTCAAGAAGATGTGAATTACAGTCATGGTCCCTTTGAATGATGCCTGAAAATAGCTATTAATCCTTTGCGGGTTTGTTTTTAAAATAATGTGTTTAATCTGTAACTACAGACGTGGACAAATTATTAGCAAAATTGAAGATTTTTATTATATATTTTTACAAAATATGATTCTTCAATTTAGACTACAGTTGACATTTTTGTGTATTTCCAAATTATTAGTAAAATTGAAAATTTGTATTGTATACTTTTCAAAATTTAACTCCTCAATTTGGACTACATTTGATATTTTTGCATATTTACGAATTATTAGCTAACCTGAAGGTTTTTATTGTATATTTTTACAAAATTCGATTCTTCAATTCGGACTACAGTTGACATTTTGGATATTTCCAAATTATTAGCAAAACTGAAGATTTTTGTTTTATATTTTTACAAAATTTGACTCTTCAATGCAGTTAACATATTTGCTAATTTACAAATTATTAGCAAAGTTGAAGATTTTCATTATATATTTTTACAAAACTTGACTCTTCAATTTAAACTACAGTTGACATTTTTGCATATTTCTGTCAATTGTAATGATGGAAATATCCAAAATTGTCAACTGTAGTCTAAATTGAAAAGTCAAATTTTGTAAACAGAATTATCATAAAAATCGTCAATTTTGTTAATAATTTGTCCACGTCTGTACAGTCAATGTATTGTTATTAGTATCTCTTTGTTGTTACCTATTGCTTTAAAAAGAATGTGTTTAATTTGTAATCTTAAGTCATTTTTTCTACTATTCCTTCACTGTACTGTTTACATTTGTTTTTAAATCTTTTGTATTCCCTTACAATTATATATTGCCCTTCAAGAATTTCGTTATACGTTAGTTGTAAGTCATTACTTGTGTTATATTTTAATTATTGTAATTGTACCTGAATCATGTATGTCACTTGTAATCGTAAATCATTGCTTGTAATATCTCTTTATTACCCTTAACTGTTTCATTGTTCATGAATTAAGTATTAATTTGAAAGTGAAAGTGAAACTTTGTTTTATTAATCGACTATTGATTATCTTTTTAAGATCGTGATTTACTCTGAAACGGTTAGACATTCTTGTATATCTTTTATATTGATTATTCCTCAAACATCTCATTAATCTTCAACAGGAGCCATTCTTCACTAATGTGCATGCTTCTACATAATTAATGTGAATTGTAACTGTGACCACTATTTTATGTTATCACTTTATTATTGTTTATTGGTTATAAAATATGTATTTTGATGCCAACTATAACCCTGATATACCTCAGGGTGAAATAGGGTTTATTAAATTGGATTAAAAAAAACGAAACAATGACGAAATCTCGACCACATGCTCGCAGTATCGTTTATTTCTGTGTTTACATCAGTGGCGGCTCGTGGGTATTGAATTCGGGGGGCTGCATACAAGAATAAACCATGCAACGTACCTTATTTAAAGATTAGTTCCATGCGCCTTGTCTTGTAGTTTGCAAACTTTTGAATCATCTTCTTATTAAAATCCGATATGTCGTTTAACATAGTCTTTACAATGGAAAACATAGCTAATGCGGTCATCGGCCCAGGTCAATGGCATTTAAATGTGTTTAAATGAGACAGGCTCATGTCAGTAGATATACTGGGATTTAAAAGAATCCTGCGGGACAAAATTCCGGCACACCGGCGACGCTGGTATAACCCCTGCAGTTGCGAGTGTCGTGAAATAAACCATAATTTAATTTTTTATATGCAGATTTGAACCTTAGAAATATCTAACTGGCGATGTTGTAGTTGGTTGTATAATATATGTATATGATACATAAAAAAAATGAAAAAAACTGAGCCAGAAATTTGAATTCAGGATCTTCAATAGTACGCACCAGGGCGCTTGTCTCATTTATTGTGATGTTAGATGTTTCAGATTCCATTATGGTTTGAAAACATTCTAGCAATGGCTCCTTCTCATGAACAACATTTACTGTTCTTATTTTAAAACTCCATCTTGTTGCCCCAGCTGATGGAATTGTCTTTGAAACACATTAATCTAATACAGACTGTGTGGAGATCGAGAGAAGAAAGCAAGGATACTGGATAAATCAGCAAAAAATATGCGAGCTTTGTAGGCTGTGTTGTTTAGCGGCTCTTTCCCTTATGAGATTCAACTGATGGGCACTTAAGGGGAGTTGGTCATTATCGCATGCAAAATAATGGTAAAAATAGCCTATCTTCTAGCAGTCATAAATATAATAGTTAGACATCGGATTTTTAGGCACTAAAAATTGCAGTTTTAGGCGCCTAAAATAAGCTCAAAATTTGTAAAATTAGGCTCTATTTTAATGAAAATAGGCATTTTAGGCACATCAAGGTATCATACTTATTTCTTTCACTTAAATTTTTAGTTATACACTAAAATACGCACAAAAAAGTATGTTTAAACATTAAAAAAGAATACTATATTATATTTATAAACAGAGCTGCACAAATTTAATATATTGAAACTAATGAAATAATGATTATTGATATCAAGATTACTCATTTTAAGTTATTGAAATTCAGTTCCATTCTCAGACTTTATTATAATTATCTGCACAGTACACCACCAGAATTTTTTCTAAATTCTCCACAGTTAACCTTTACCTTTTGTCACTGAGAATCATTTTGAAAGCAGGCGCAAAAATACAAAGTTCCACTTATTGTTGCATTTCCTGGTAGTGTTAACACTAGGAGGACCATTCTTTTAAATATTTTGTAACGGTTTACCCTACTAATTCGCAGTTTTACGACTTTTCATAAATATTTCAAAAACACTCTTTCTCCAAAAATTGTGATTTTATTATGACACTCTGAAGGGCAGTACAGCTAATCGGTTTGAGACCGAAAACAGTCATTTTTATAGTATAGTATATCTCTGAATCGGTAGCAGCACATGTTGTGATTGTTGCCTGCTTCAAAACTAAGGTTGGTTCTTTGTCGGCATTTATGCCTCCAAACATGTTAAATTCGGTGAAATCTATTGCGAGTGTCGTGAGATTCAAAACATTTTGTTTCCTTTATCAATGGTTTCATGGCCGGTGTGAAGCAAACTTTCCACTTTTTAAATGCCTTAAATTTCGCAGTGAATGCATGTATAAATTATAAAAAGTAAGAGTAAAATGCGAAACTTTACAGTGAGTTAGGCATTTTTAGGCGAATATTAACAAATTAGGCTCTAATAACCGTTTTAGGGCATTTTAGGGCACTATAAAACTCTTTAAATACCTTTCAATTTCCATGAAACACAAATATTAATAATTATTTTTACTTTTCTCCTAAAGAAACAAAATAGGCATTTGCCCTAGAATCCGATGTCTGATAATAGTCTACCATTTATCAGTGGTCTTTCATTGTTGATAGCTATGTGTGTATACATATTAAGCTTTAAAATGAAAAAGAATGGTGACTCTAGAGTAAATCTGTATCCTTAAATTAATTTTTTTTAATTAAGCACAATTTGTTTAAATTCACTACATGTCTGTGATTAGGTACACTCTATTCACTTATTATAACACATATTGAATTGAAAATTTGACCACTTACTGCTAATAGATACTAAAACATACCCTGCTAAACTTATTCATATATCTGTAATATTATGGGCACAGGGCTTATAGTAATCATCACCGTCAATAAATTTAAAAAAAATTGAAGTTTAGTATAAGCCCTATGCCCATAATATTACAGATATTTTAATAATTTTAGTAGGTTATGTTTTAGTATCTGTTAGCAGTAAGTGGCCAAAATTTTAATTCAATGTGTGCTATGATAAGTGAATAGAGTGTACCTAATCACAGGTATGTAGTGAATTTATATAAAACATATGTTTAAATTCAAAAATTAATTTAAGGGTAAGATTTACGCTAGATTAACTATTCTTTTTTCATTTTAAAGTTTAAAGTGTATACATATATCACTAAAAAAACGAAATAGCTGTGATAAATAGTATTACATCAATGACTGCTTGAAGATAGGCTATTTTTACCATTACTTTGCATGTGATAACGTCCAATTCCCCTTAATTTCACATTTCTCCTGGATTGTTAAGGTACTGAACTGAATAGACTGTAAATATTGTACAGAATTAAACATTGTCGCACTTGTTATACTCACAACATTAAAGAAAACGTATTTAAAACTGCGCGCTACTGACAAACTGCTGCAAATTTTGCAGCGCTTGGAAACTCTGGATTCACGGCGAGGGGCAACAGGGGGAGGAGTAAAAGTAACGCGCAAAGCATCCGAGACGAGACTGGCAGCTCCAGGGGAGGAAGTGGCTTCACTAATCTGTCCTTGTGTTTGGCTTCGCTCTGGCAGCACCAGGGGAGGAAGTGACTTCACTAACGATTGCGTGCATGTCAATGAGAGCGAAATTTAAAAAAACAATTCGAGCCGCTAAATGAGACTGTATAATAACTGTATTTCACAACATAAAACGAGACAAGAGCTACAAATGTCTGGGGGTGCTGCAGCTCCGCAGCCCCCCTTCGAAAGCCGCCCCTGGTTTACATTTTCTCCCGCTTAATTTGGAGAACGCTAATGCCGGAAAAATTCAAACAGCCGCTAAACTCTGGAGACTTACCTCCAGGCCGAAAGAATTAATACTTTTCGCCCATACACGGGGATTTGCGTTTGGATTTAGGACTGTACAGACTTAGTTACTCTGTAGCTACCATGGCAGTAATAATTCTGTACGTTTATGCAGGTTGCAGCATTCCTGGGAAACTGCGTCGTCTGTGGATGTACCTGTTCCATGCGTACAGGAATAAGGCCTTTAACCAGTCTTGCCCTCCAGATCTGGAGTATCTGTTGAACTGGACCGAGAAGCTGGAACTGCCTGCTTCGGCAATCAAGATGCCGGAATGGCTGCCTGAGAGCTGTCACGCCACCTACAGGTCCTTCAAAGTACCAGGCATCTGTGTGTGTCCTGCGCCCCCAAAGCCTTAAACTCTTAACAAGCCTTGCTGTAGCCCCATATTAGAGCTGGATGGTTTCCGTAAGGCCTTCCTGTTTAGGCGTGTCATGCACCAGGTTGAAAGTCTAACAAAACAGAGAGAAAAAAAGTTATTCGTAGTTTCTTATAGTACCGTAGAAGAGGGTAAAGTCGATCAAAATTTTGCAATTTTTTTTTATAATAAGGTGGGTGCTCCTGTTATGGCCATGTTCCTAATATGGCCACCCCCCTATTGTGAGTTAGTTAACCAAAAAATCCGCTAAATTGCAGCAGCATCCAGTGAAAGGACATCCTGGTATCTCACTTGATCGTTTTCCATCCAGTCAGGTTGAGCAATATGGCGTCAGTTGCCAGTTTTGCGGTTTTCATGTGACCTCTTCTTATTTTTCTCTGGTAAATCTCCTTTGTTTTATGCATGTTTTTCAAATACTTGTTTCATGAAAACCATCGTACTCCATTCAGTTTTTAATGTTCTGTTGATTGGTGTTGTCGTTGATGCCGTATCTTTTACGAGTTGTTCGTAATCAATGATTTTCGTGAAAGCTTACCTGCTCCTGATATGGCCATATCAAATGCACCATGGCCATATCAAGTTCATTTCACTTTTATTTTTTCACCTGACAAATTTACATGCCTTATAGCTGGGATTACGCAAAATTTTTGTATTTTAAGAAAAACAACTTAATTTTTGATGGAAAAACCTGTTTTGACTACACTTTTGAATTATAAAAAAGAGTATTGTCATATTTATTCATTTTACACCAAAATTATTCAATTTTAGCACAACTGCGCAATCAAACGATTTGTAGAACATGGAACAAGGGTGGCCATATCATGTGCACATGTTCCTGATATGGCCACTCGGTAGACTTTTGGAATTTGGGACCTTTTGGACAATTAAAGCTATTTTTATGGGGAAAGGAAATTGTTTTAAGAAAGTCCATTAGGCTGAGAACAAGTAAGAAAAAAGTGGTTTACATTTTTTTTCAAAATGTCGGCTAGAAAAATTCCCAAACCTAAGCATGGCCATATCAGGGACACCTACCTTATTTAGGTTATGCAATGGAGCGAAGTTCCTCAGAAAATAGCATTTTGTCGTCATATCCTTCACTTATGAAGGCACATTACAAGAAGTGAATTACAATCTATCAAAAACTAATTTTTTTATTTGACTTGTGATCGAAGTTACCTGCTTAAATAGGGTAAAGTCGATCACAATTGAATTTTTAGTTTAAGATCGATTTAAAAATATTGCGGAGTAAAGTCGGTCACTGTTTATGTTTTTAAAAAACAAATTAAGTGTATCACATATGAAGGGTACACGGGAATAACGATCAAGGTCCATTTTAGAAAGTTTCGAGAAAAACGAATTTTAAAGTTTAAGCACTTAATACTTTGTTATGTGTGTATTTAATAGAAATTGACGTAGTGGAATGTCAAGAACGATGATTTCTTATTACTAGCTAGACCACATGATAGTAGGCCTACTTCCTTTCCACTATAAGATCGCATTATTAACTCAATTTCGATTTTTTATGGACTTTGATCGTTTTTCCCGTGTACCCTTCATATATTTTATTTGTTATAAGGCGTGTAGAAAACAATAATAATCTACAATATATGCCTATAGGATTTATATAGTTTATCTTTTGTTACTGTGATCATACAATTCGATACACTTAGGCCTATAGGTCTCAACTGTACAAACGTGACTATGATTGCCAACTTAAAAAACATAATGCTTCACATACCATCAAGCAAAGATTTAAGAATTCAAAATTTACATTGAAATACCACACTTCAATTATAATCTAAAATGCTATTCAACAATGCTTGAAATCTTCCCCTCCTCATGTCACTTTAGAAACTACGTTGTTCCCATCGTCAGGTACAGAGGGATATACAAAATATGTTCCTTTGCCAAGGCTTTTCTTACGCAAGAAATTCACCATAATTTCGTCTTCCTCTTTCCCCACTTTCCCACCAATATAAGCTATATTATGACACTTTTCTGTTTATAAGTGTTAGTTGGAGCAGTAGCGGCTGGTGGTCAAAATAATGAGTGTGCTACAATCTCTATATCGGCCTACTGTAGAGGCCTACACTTATGTATTTATCTTAATTTGGAGTCTCGTCTAGTGATTAAATATGAAGTCCATACGACGTTCTTTCGTACTGCAGAACTTGTCATTTGGTGTTAAACCCCTCCATCTTGGACATCATACTCTTTTCTATTGACAGTATTGCAAGAGCAATGAGACGATCCTGGGACATAGTGTTCCTTAAAAACGTTTTTACGCGTTTCAAGGAAAAAAATATTTCTGGCTCAGCAGTGGTCATTGGTGTTGTAACCAAAATATTTAACAACTTCTATACTTCACAGAATGGATCCTGTAAATTGTTGGATACTATGTATTGTGACAATTGAACAGCCATTTATATTTCGGAAGTCAGGTCTTCCGTATAGAAATCCAACTTGTATCTGGAACACTCTTTTGTTCAGTATAGTATAGCTGTTGACAGCAACTTCAACTGGTAGATGGCAGCAGCAGTCGGACACTTGAATTACCAAATACATTGTACATAGTTCCGAATTCTTCCACAAACAAGCATTCTTTCGTTACGCTTTACTTTTGCAATCTCCAAGTTGTGTTGTGCTGAAGCTGACTACAGCACTTTCCCGCGTAAAAATAGCCAATCAGGGCAGTGATTTCAGCTTCGCACATGCGCATTAATTGTCTACATTCTCATGTAGACTTTTGAGTAGCACATTGTACCCCCTGAGGCACCAAAGAGCTAAGAGCGAAGAACTAAACACTCTATAACGCGTCGTGAACATAACCACGGGAAATTGTCAAATGGCAGATCAAATACTATGGTATTGCAAATACATTATTTGAGCAAAAATTATCATTGTGCTGTAGCACTGTAGCACATAAGGACGGGCCGCCCCAGAGTTGGAGGTATTTCGGTGAACAATTTATTCTTCCTGCTTGTCCTATCTGCTTCGAGTAGGTCAATGGCATGATCGACTTAACCCTATAAAGGTACACTTTTTCTTAAAATAATACGTTTCAATACTAACATTTACGAACTGCAAAACTATTATTTCAGGATACAATCTCAACGAAAAGTACTTACGTATACTTCCTGCCTCCTTTCACTGCTGACGATAATTTAGAGTTTGTAAGACTTTGTTTTCGTTTGAGAGAAAAAGTTGAGAATAACAATTTTCACTTCAACGGTAATTACACTGTGTTGCCATTGTTGGCATGCGCAGGCTTTTTGTTGTCCCCCTCGCTTACATTTTCAGCAGTGGCGTAGCGTCAATGTAAGCTAAAAAGCTTAGCTTCCCCAGTTAATAATAATTTCATAATAAACCTGCAGTTTATGAAGAAAATTATTTATTAATTTTAATAGAATTTATATTTACGCATTAAATATTGTGATGCGGCAGCTCAGGATGATTTGTGATGCAGCAGTAAACAAGAAGCCTGCACACACCAGCTTCCAAGCAGACCGGTTTCTTCTGTGTAATCCACCCCGCAGATTTTCCATCCCTTCCTAAGCTACCCTAGTCGCAAGGCTCGCAAAGAAGCTAGCTTTAACATTTAAAATAAGTAGTTTCCGCGTTTTCCCTTTTCGTCAGTTGTGTTCAGTTGAAGTGTTAATGTGCATTGTGGCTAATATAATAAATAATGAGCGAAATAACAGTTCCTGACACTAATTTACTTGAATTTTTTTAGGACAATTGTATTATCAAAACTGACTTACGAACAAAAGTGTGATTTAAAAAACAAATGACCGACTCCCTTGCTGTGAATGAAGGACACAACCAAAAGACAGACGCATACTTACGTAATGATACTAATATATTGTGGTTTCTCTAAGTATGACAGGGAGTGAGCTAATGTTATACGTATACGTGTCTATTTGTTAAGAGATATGTGTAAACCGTGAAATCATATTTTATTACGTATCATTTGAGGTCATGCCTTATTGGTGTTACTTACGATATTCAACCAATCTTCGACTGCTGACTTGAAATTGACTACCGGGTACTATTTATTTTAAGACTGTATTTTTGTAATACGTTTTCTCATATTGCATGAAAGACAACTTGAGTTAGCTTCCCCTACTCAAAATTTCATGCTACGCCACTGATTTTCAGTGTCAGGCAATGAAGTCAACATAACAAAATTTTAACAAGTAACTGAGAGAATATATAATTTTCAATAAAAATCTCAAGTGATCGGTTGTACACCCACTGATTGACTTTACCCACTTCTACGGTAATGTTTGAGAGAAAGTGTCAATGTAGTTCATAAAATGATCAAAATATCGGTTACTTTGTTTTAACATGTTTACATTCAGTGACGGATTTAGGCCTAGGCAACCTAGGCAGTTGCCCAGGGCAGCAATTTCTAGGGCGGGCAGAGTTTTCTCTCCCTCTCTTTTTTTTTTTTTACAGTGAAATTTGTTTTTAAAACATTTATTGGTAAATTTTTTCTGAAGTTTGTTCTTGAACACCTTGTGGAAGTCGGGTATATTTCTGTTATCGCATTGTCGTGATCGTGGCGAGAGTAAAAGGAAAGTGTGCAGCTGCATAGTTATATTGCAATGCCGGTATCAAGTTATTATACTATGAAACTGCTTAAATTTAACTGCTGGCGAAAGTAAGAGCAAAGTGTGCAGCTGCATAGTTATATTGCAATGCCGGTATCAAGTTATTATACTATGAAACTGCTTAAATTTAACTGTTGGCAAGAGTAAAAGGAAAGTGTGCAGCTGCATAGTTATATAGCAATGCCGGCATCAAGTTATTATACTATGAAACTGCTTAAATTTAACTGCTGGCAAGAGTAAAAGGAAAGTGTGCAGCTGCATAGTTATATTGCAATGCCGGTATCAAGTTATTATACTATAAATCTGCTTAAATTTAACTGCTGGCGAGAGTAAAAGGAAAGTGTGCAGCTGCATAGTTATATTGCAATGCCGGTATCAAGTTATTATACTATGAAACTGCTTAAATTTAACTGCTGGCAAGAGTAAAAGGAAAGTGTGCAGCTGCATAGTTATATTGCAATGCCGGTATCAAGTTATTATACACTATGAAACTGCTTAAATTTAACTGCTGGCGAGAGTAAAAGGAAAGTGTGCAGCTGCATAGTTATATTGCAATGCCGGTATCAAGTTATTATACTATGAAACTGCTTAAATTTAACTGCTTGTATAAACAAGAATGCATTGTTTAAAATCAGATTGTATGTGTGTTTGTTATATTTTCGCTATGAATAGTAACCAGAACTCTAAGTTACATTTCCAATATCTCATCAATTATTGTACTTCGAACAAAGACATATTGACGTCAAAAATATTATAGTTGAAGAGTCCACTGCAAGAATGATGGATGTCACTTTCTTGTCGAAAATGAACCAAGACTGTCAATGCATAGCTTAAGACATATAGAATGTACACAGAGAGTTATATGGCATTAAACACTGATAGTCATTGTCCAGTAATGATCGGAAAATCACAGTTAAGCTTTGAGCGCTAAGCATTTCAAACTTTCAATTGCTTCTCCTGCAAAATGTATTCCAAATGACATCCATCATTCTTGCAGTGGACCTCTTCATATAACAGTTGTGTCTGATTAAACATAAATCCCAACTTGATATTTGGAACTGGAGGGAATGTGAACAACGTCATTGCGCGGGAAAATGTAAGTTAGAATTTGAAGATGTGGAATTTACTAAATAGTAAAAAATTTGAAGAGAAAAATTGTTCCAGGGTATCGAACCCGAGATCTTTGGTTACGCGACAGTCCTCGATGCGACAGATTTGATAGGAATGCATTATATTTTAAGTCCCACGTTGTCCCTTATCGTAAGGATAACAGGAAAAGTTTATTTTAATGACTTTCTCAACACAACGATTGAGTTGATGCACTTCGAGAAACAGTGCTTTATTGCTAAACGCATCTCCAAATGATACTGAAATATTTTAGATAAATTATAACATTTAAAACTTAATGATACATTTTTTTTAGAAGGGTTGTGCTACCTTAGAAACAAATTATATAGAAATCTGAATACATATGAGGATTATAACCAAAGCTCGGAACTTGGGGACTTGTTTTTCATGTGCACGAGTAAGGTTACAGGTACAACGTACACAAAGCTCACGGTGCAAGTGCTCAGGGACAGTCGTGTGTACTAAGAAAGTGGTCACATCGAATGAGAGGAAGACGGACGAGGAAACTGTGGCATATCGAAGACAATGACATTCAGAGAATTACAGATAAATGGTCTGTTTGAGGAATTAGAAAATACGTGTTATTCGAATGCATATTATACAAGTTTCAAAGTGCATTTTTGTAAACTTTAGGTACAGAATTTCGTGGAGGAATTCGAAGGAGATACATTATTTTCTTCGAATGGAGAGTTTATATTTTGTAAGTTGTGCCACACACAAACTAAAGGCTGGAAACCGGCATTCATTGAAAGACATTACAGTCCCTTAAATTAGTGGAAAATTTGTCCATAGCCATGGATCAAGTAGCAGAGGAACCTACCGTAGAACAAATTGAAAACTATTTTTGAGAAAAATTTAGGATATACTTATCTTTCTCACATACGAGATCAGCTAGCAATTGCTCAAAATCAAACAGAAAACAATGACAGTGAAAACATTCAGTATTTTAAGTTTGCTCCCGTCACTTCATGTGACTTGGAAATAAGTTTTTCTTGTTTCATATCAGCGAAGAAGTTATGGGTTTTAAAATATTGGAATGTACGTAGTCATACACTGTAATAAAATGTACAGAGCAGAACAGTAAATTTTTCTATATTTCTCATATTTATTTTTATTATATATGGTGTAAAATTACGTGTTTCAACCTACCATAATACTATCAATATGTTGTTCCAGACAGAAACCACTTTTATAGCAGACCTGACAGTACCTCCGTGCTGGAAGCGGGAGTTTGTTGACATTGAAGTCCGGTCGCTTAGCCACGTGCAAAGACACAAGTCCCCAATTTCCGAGCTTTGATTGTAACATTGCAAAATGTTTTAACGTTGTGTCGTAAATTTTTCATACCTACACCTGAGTGAAAATGTTCATATTATGGAAAGTGGATTAAGGAAGTTTCCTGAAATTGTCATGTAAACTACCTTAACAATTAAGACAAGTTATTACTCCATCTTTAACTATAGTGAAAAAAAAGTATTCAATGGTGAATGGGAGTTCTTTTGAACGTGTTGAACCTTATCTGACAAATGAAACGTAATGACTGGCGTTGTGTTGGCAGGACTGGGTAACGCCCATTTTAGCTGGAATATTGACTGTCAAGAGCTAGTGTCTGTTTTAAGGACAATACAGCTAAGACACAGAAATGACAGAAGAGAAGAAAATCACCTTGTACGTGAAAGCAGGCCGATCGCCAGACACGCTAGGCGCGTGTTCAGAGAGTCAGCGCGCGCATCTGTTAGCGAGATTGAAGCTAAAACACGTCAATCCCGTTCTGGTAGATGTGGAGAATCCGCCGCTAGAGTTCACTAGTGCCGGCTTCGCGCGTGTGCCTGCAGTGCTGCACTCTGACGGGACCGGTAGCGACGAGAACGTCGTGGAGGTACTACTTGAAAAATACCCCGGAGGGGTACTGAACTCAGGACAGGAAGAACTGGAAGACGTCGAAAATGTTACTAGGTGAGTTACCACGCCACGAAATTGATGGCTTTATATTTTCTGTATTCTCTTTTGCATGTTCATCAGTGCATTATGCGAAGTATTGAAAGAAAGTAGGTACCTACCGGTTTTGTATAAACGGAGTCAGCGGCGAAGCTCGTACGAAGCTTTTGAGGCTTAGCCCACCCAAAAAAATTTGAGTTATTATTCCTAATAATAGTACGCCTACTAGTTTGTAATAACAATATTTCGTAACACTTGGTTGCACTCCTATCGTTCCATATACAGTAGAACTTGGTTATAGCGACCTCGTTTTGTACGACACCTCGCCTATAACGTCAAATATTCTGTGGTCCCAACTAATTCCCCATAAGACATATGCTTTCCTACCTTGCTTAATACGACAAACGTATATGCGTCTACCTCGCATATAACGTCATTTTCAACCTCAGTTTGGAATAAGATTTTCTAAGAACCAAAGTATTTTAAGAAATATTTTGTTCAAATCTGACCCTGACAAATTCTTTACAGTCTCTTTCTGTCATAGACCTCTGGAATGCAGGCGGATTCCCCACCCCATTGTAACCTGCCCGAATTCATGCGGTATTAGGTCAGTTTCGACAGTAAGTTTTCACTAAGTGCACTCATTTTAACGCAGTATGACCACTAAAAGAAGTGAGTGACGCTTTAGAAGTCATTAGAATTATGAACATGTTCTGTGAAGCTAGGGAAGGGAGCAGTGAAATTGCAACTGAAATTATGAACATAGAACGTAATTTAGCCCTAGAAAGTGTGTATTGAGCAAGTAGAAGACAACAGAGTAAAATGACTGATTACTTCACTTCTAAGTAAAGTAGTTTGGTGAGTACTGAACAAACTGTTTTAATACAGAATACTGTATTTATAATTGTAGGCCTACGTGTATTTTATTATGTTCATTATATGCTTAAAAGTCAATACATAAATCTAAAATAAGTCTAATTAAGTTTCTTATTTTTCATTTTCCACCTCACTAGAATGATGATGTGAATCTCGGTTACTACGACACTCGTTTATAACAGCATAATTTTTAAGGTCCCTTGGATGTCGTTATAACCAAGTTCTAGTGTATTAAGTTCACTATTGGCAATCATTCCAGTATGGAGAGAGCAGTGCGAGTAGCGAGGCTCAAGGCAAAAGCCTCCAAAAGCATTTCTACGATCTTGACGCTCAAGTTTGAGGGGGGGGGGACGGGGAGAGAGTATTTTTTTAGTTGGTTATTTAACGGCACTGTATCAACTACGAGGTTATTTAGAGTCGATGAGATTGGTGATAGCGAGAACTGGAAGACGTCGAAAATGTAACTAGTTGAGTTACCACGCCACGAAATTGATGGCTATATACTGTCTGTATTCTGTTTTGCATGTTCTTCAGTGCATTATGAGAAGTTGGTCGGTTAAGGCGCTTGCCTGCCGATCTGAAGTTGCGCTCGGGTGCGGGTTCGATCCCCACTTGGGCTGATTACCTGGTTGGGTTTTTCCGAGGTTTTCCCCAACCGTACGTTGAATGCCAGGTAATCTATGGCGAATCCTCGGTCTTATCTCGCCAAATATCATCTCGCTATCATCAATCTCATCGACGCTAAATAACCTCGTAGTTGATACAACTAAAAAAAATGAACGTGAGGTATAATGTCAAAGTAATTTACGTATCATCTGAAATCTGATGTTAGTGTAAATGCAGCTTAATTTGATACGTTACTTCATTGCATTCTTTTAACCCCTTACAGAGATGTCTACCTGCAGTTTTGCAAGTACATGTATGAAGATGATTACAGTGGATTGCAGGAAGCACTTCAGAGTTTGGACGAGTTCTTAAGCAAAAGGGATTTCAGATTCCTCTTCGGAGATGAAATGTCACTACTGGATTGCCAGGTGCTGCCACAGTTGCATAAAGTTCGTGTGGTGGTAGACCGAATTAAGGGTGAGTTTGATGCACATGAACTATGTGCATAATAATTAATATGTTTCTTAGGAAATCATTAAATTTCTCCTTCCATACGGACTGTACTGATTCATTTGTCGGTTCTCTCAATGTGGTACAGAAAATCACGAAGAATACATGTAGTCTTATTTGGTTCTGAATAAATCGGTAACTTATTAGTTTTTTATTGCAAATAATGGTATACTGTGAAACAAGGTTATGACGTTATAGCGTACTTTATTATGTTTAGGAAACTCCCTGCGCTCGTTTTTTAATTTTGATGTGTACAATAACTGTATATATATATATATATATATATATATATATAATTTGAACTGGTAATGGAAATTACGGGCAAACGGCTGAACGAATTTTAATAAATGACCCCTCATTTTGAAGCTTAGAACCCAAAGTTTTTCAGAAAAACAGTAACTTAGTTTTCCTACATAATTTTTCTATTTTCCAAAATCCGACTTTCGTCAGTTTTGAGAACTAATTGCATTTCAGTATAAAACAACACACACACTACAATAAGCAATAGACTATTACACGAAGGCCATGACCTGCAGGATTGCTGACATATTTAGAGCTCAAATTGAATTGGTTATTAAAACTTCAAGACTTACTAAAAATAATTTAAAGGTCTGATTCTGCGGTATATAATTTCTGAATACAGCTGTGTATTGGATATTAAAGTCTATAAAACTTGAGCTGGTTTGATGACATTATTACCATTAGAAATGAAATATTATTATAGTTAATGCCATGATGTGACTATTTTTCATTAATTATACATATTAATGCTATATTGATGATATAAAAGTAAAACTTTTGGGGTTATGTAAGTAGATATAGAGAATATCTTAAATTACATCTTCATTTCTATAATTTACTGAGTGGCGGTTATATATATATATATATATATATATATATATATATATATATATATATATATATAACTACAAAACTTACGTAAGATAATATTATTATTAAAAATCAAATATTTTATTGTTATTAATCAAGTGGGGTTGGGTATTTTTAATATACTTAATGGCGGTGTGGTGTAGATATTTATATGCGTCATTCTCTTCAGTATTGGCTCGAGAGAGCGCCAAAATTACAGTTCCTAAGGAAAGACCAAAAGGTATTAGGGCCTACTTACAGATAAAATAAGAAGCCTACAAAATTATGTAGTCTCTCGATCATTTCAACAAGATCTCTTAGCAGGATAAAATGATTTACTCTCTACATTTCAAGCTCTACATGCTGCAGCTATAGGCTACCAAGATGCTATGTGTATTGTTCGAAAGCACAGAAAACCTGACATTTGCTTAACTTTCACCTAGAATCCACAATGAACTGAAATAGCTATTGCTTTACTCCCACATGAAAAAAACCACTAATCGTTCTGACATTGTTACTTGGGTTTTCGCGTTCCAACTCAAAAACGGAAGGTGGATAGGTTCAAGAAAAAGTATTTGGCATAAAAAGGCATTCAGAGGGAATATGTTTATTTATTATGGAAGGAAATAACTTTCAAAATGTCTGGTATTTAACATTGAAAATGAATCTGAAAAAGTTTTATTTGAACGTCTAATGAACTTAGTTTGCAGCATTTGCTGCACAAGCCACTAGTACTATTATAAACATTATTTCATATGCTCTGACAGCATTATTAAACGCTTTGATGAAGAAATAACATATCAAATTTGTAATGGTGGGTAGTTTGATATAATGATCTATGAAGAAATGGGTTGCTATGACAACAATTCATTCATTCATTCATAGTGTTCAGTCAAAGACCAGGTTTTTTTTACCGCAAACCCAACATTCTTCAATTTTTCCTATTTTCTGTCTTCATCTTTATCTACGCGTATGATCCTTATACCTTAATGTCGTATATCATCTGATATTTTAATCTTTCCCGAACTCTTCTCCTTTTCACTATTCCTTCCAGTGTATCTTCCAGAAGGCAGTTTCTTCTTAGCCAGTGACCCAGCCAATATACAGGAGATCTCACCTAATTCTTGCGACCTCAAATATTTTCGAAATGAAACAAGATGTGAAAAATCTACTTGTGCAAGCATGTACCCATATCAGGGGCTCACATAATGGGAGAGTATGCACAATCCAAAAACTTAAAACAATATCACTTTCAACTCAAAGTTACCTTTTTTTAAATGGAACATGCATGTTTTTTCTAGCGAACTAAAAACTAGAGATACAATTCTGTGGCCGAGAGGAAAAAGGTCTTAAGTCAATTTTTTGTGAAAATGAGATTTTTATATATCCTGAAAGCGGAAACAATTCTCTACAATCTGGTAAAACGGTTAAAGTCAAATAAGACTCCTGACTGGATTTATAGAGCGTTACCAAATGTCCTAAGTACTTTTTGAATATAGCACACACACAATAAAGGACTTAAGTATATTTAATACTTTATTCCTTACAAACATCACATGTTTACTTCCCACGCTTCCCTATTAAAAAGGTTTAACATGTATTTTGGCCATTTTATCACATACTGATGCCCTTTCCTTTTAAAACTTTAAACACCAGGGTAAACAGTCCTATAATTGTTTAAGACCCATTTTGCATTCCTAATCATTTACATTTCTCAATTATTTTGACATGAAAAAGGTCTTATGTTTAAATAGTCCCTTCTACTCAGTTTGGCTTCTAGTCTTAAAGGGGCTATTTTTGGAAATAATCAAGAAAATTGTTAAATGGGCAACATTATCTATTTTAGAAGAAATATAAATAAATAATATCCAGGAAAAACCTCTTAATTAAAAAAACTCTATAATTGACACCAATTTCAATCTTTCTACTGCTTTCCTGAAAAGTATAAAATTTTTACCTAAGACCTTTTTCCTCCCGGCCACAGAATTACATTTTCTCCTGTTTAATTTGGAGAACGCTACTGACGGAAAAATTCAAGAAGTCGCTGAACTCTGGAGACTTACCTCCAGGCCGAAAGAATTAATACTTTTGGCCCATACACGCTCCTTTGGATTTAGGACTGTACAGACTTCCATTAGCTACCCTGTAGCTACCATGGTGGTAATAATTCTGTACGTTGATGCAGGTTGCAGCATTCCTGGGAAACTACATCGTCTGTGGATGTACCTGTTCCATGCGTACATGGATGAGGCTTTCACCCAGTCTTGCCCTCCAGACCTGGAGTATCTGTTGAACTGGACCGAGAAGCTGAAGCTGCCTTCTTCGGCAATCAAGATGCCGGAATGGCTGCCTGAGAGCTGTCACGCCACCTACCTGTCTTTCGATGTGCCTGGCATCTGTGTGTGTCCTGCGGCACCACATTAGAGCTGAATGGTTTCCGTAAGATCTTTCTGTTTACGTTGTAACTGGTGGCTGGTCAGGCTCCGGATTGAAAGTCTGAAAAAAAAAAAAAAACAGAGGGAACGTTATTATTAATATTTTCTTACAGTAATGTTTGAGAGAAAGTATCAATATGCTTCATAAAATGATCAAATATCCGTTACTTTGTTTTAACGTGTTTGTATTAGTAGATTTGTAGTTCTTTAAAAGAAAGGCAAGCGTGAACGCAAATACAGGGACATCATTTTATTTTTACTAACATTTCTAATATTAACCTGGCTATACCTTTGGCTTAAAGGTTGTGAACCGGAAACACCCCTTCCACTGGAGTTCAATGATACTGGCGTAAGATACAAACAGATCACTTTACTAGGTATAGGAGGGATGAAAAGTAGTTCATCCATTTACGTAAAGTAGGAAATATCGCAATTTTGAGTTTGATAATTTTCATTAGGTTTTTCTTTAATCAAAATACAGTAAAATATTAACAATAAGTGATTTTACTCTCGAACTGAGCTGTCCGTTCGGACGTATTCATTATGCAGCGCATATTACACTATCTATAGCACATTAGGGGTCTACAATATAGAGAATGAAGTTAAATTGAAAAATAATCATAATATGGATATTTAAACACATATTTGAAAATGATGGCCGTTCATTTCGATACAGGTTTCAATTCTTTTTCGCATATTATCGCACTATATACAGTACTATTGTACCTAATTCCAATTACCAGTTTCGTCTTTCGTACTACTAACTCATGTTGAAATAATTCTGTACCTACTCTATAAAACAGTACCTTACGTACAGTATATTCAATCTTCACTTCTGTCCGATCCGAAAAGATAAAATTATTCAGACATGCTATTTATTATCCGTTCAAGTGGTTTTGTCGAAAGTCGTAGAAAGGAGGGAAATCACGTGACAGTTAATTACTTAACGAGGCCTTTTTATTTAAGTTATTTTAAACAGTTGTATAATATTACGTAGACGTCCAATTCCTAACAGAAATTAATGTTTTCAGAAAAGAGCTAAGACAGCCCTGCTACAAAGGGACGGGCAGAAGTGGGTGGGGGAAACCGGGATGCGACATAGGCAAACGGACGACAGTACCTGTGCTAGATTATGATTCAATATTGAAAGCGAACACATTTCTGGAACGTACTATACTCACTAACTCAGTACTGTTTCTGTTTACTAAGACCGTAAGGCGACTTTGACTGTATACGCTTGGTTCTGTGTGGAGATCGGTTGCAAGTTCACTAGTAGAGGGGGTGGGAGTGAAGTACATTCAAAAACTCAGGTACAATAAAAATTGAAGTAAAAATAAAATATGTCCCTGTATAAGTATTAATAAAATGAGTTATATACGAAAGTCACGTCATAAGTCATGGCAACTATATTATATCAGCCAATAAAGCTGTAGGAATAGAAATTCACTATATGCGATTCAAGGTCACTGGAATGTGCTTCGCATTGCTAGTACCAAATTGAGTCCAGGTACAGGAGGCAATGGGTAAGGAAATTGAAAGATGCGTAAATAGAAATATTGTTTTATTATGCACAAAAAGAAACGAAGTAGGCCTACATTACTCACAACTATACTTATTTTTTTGAAAGATGGGACATGACAGGAGCGTTGCGATCGGAAAAACAACTGAATGTCACATAGCGTGGTAGGCCTGTTGCTATGGTAACAACGGTTGAGTTGCCAAACTTACATTTCCCCTTGGCGAGTGCTTAATAGCTCGTTTGGCGACATTTATTGTGCACACAATGTTGGCATTGGTACGTTTCGTCGTTGATTCTCTGTCGATTTTTGTATTGTTTCTTACCTCCGCGTGAATTGTAAATGAATGTTTTAACGTCAGCCATCTTCACGACAATTGCTGGCTTCCATCAGGTGGCAGCGTGGTAGTCCATATTGGCAACATGGCACTGTAGTTCCAAGTTCTGCCGCTTAACTGTGATGTCCCAGCTTAAAAAAAAAACAAGTATAAAAATAATTCCCCGAGTCTTTCACATATCTTTGCTAACGATGATGCAGACATTGAATACCATCGGCAGTGTGTGATTCGTCTATGTGTACCACCTCTCGTCGAAACGCTGTTAAGATGTCCTCCCTGTTTGCAAACCGCTTCCAACGCAACAGCTTCTTCAATTGCGAAAGTCGCATGGACTGAGATCAGGCGAGTAGGGAGAATGTTCCAACGCACTACCACCCAATGCTTTTCGTAGCTCAGAATGACACTGACGAGCATTTCTGCCATGAAGAGCTGTAATTTTCATGTATGGCCGCTGTTTAACTTTACTTGGAGCATAGCCTCTAATATACTAACTTTTGCGTGTGCTGTCATCTAGCACCAGTGCACACAGACGCAATCTGGCGGTGGCATCCCTTACAGTGTACAACAAGTTTTCAAACGTATAGGCCTATAGTGAACTAACCACATTTTTGGTTATTCGGAAGATACATCATAGTTGCCATGACTTATGAAATGATCCTCCTCCCCCGTATAAATATAAATAAATCAAGTTATCAGTATGTATATTTTAAGAAGAATATTTATCCTATACGATTGTACATTGGTACGCTTTTGCTATGGTGCTAACGAAGAAGGAATAATTTAGCTCATGATTTATTTTTACATGTGCTCATTGTTCGTCTTGGACTCTTGTGTTAAACAAGAATTGTGAAAAAATAATTTTCTGCAATAATGCGTCGATTCGAGTGATTTCGTTGGAAAGAATACTGAAACATTTTTATTAAGCAACAACGTATAACGCTGGTTATAGCCCTATCTCTGTCTTCTCAAATATTTGTGCCTTTCTTACTTTCTTAACTACCTATCATTTTTTTTCCTTGTTTCATGCTATTCCTTCTTCTTGTTTTTCTTTTTTTTATTCATTTAAATTTAAATATACAGAATAAAGAATATAATTACAAACAAACAAGAGAAATAGAAATTAAATAATACAAACAATATAAAACAGGAGATATAGTAGTATTAACAAAATTTGAGACCGAATGAGCAGCGCTCGTGTTCGGTCGCAGTTCAGATATAATATTAATAGGCCTATAAGAGAATATAAAATAAAATAAAATAGGAAATAGAATTTAAATTACAGTTACAGAAATTATATAATACAATATTAATATAAGAGAAATATAGAAAATAAAAAAATAATAAGAGAAATATAGAAAATAAAAAAATAATAAGAGAAATATAGAAAATAAAAAAATAATAATAATAAATAAGTAAAATAAAATAGGGGCTTAAATTTAAATTACAGCGGCAATGGAATTATAAAATATAATATTAACACTAGAGAAGAATAATATCGCACGTGAAAAGTAGGACTATATATATATATATATATATATTTTTTTTTTTCAAAATTATAGAATACAAATATAATATAGGTTGATTAATTCATACACATAGGCTATAAATTTATTTAATCAAATTGAAGATATTAACACGTTTCTAATTTTCTTGTTATATGTTAGTGGGTTACATGTTAGAAGTTCTGGGTGTAATTTAGTTAAAGCATTGTACAACCGAAGGCCAAAATTAATTCTATGCTTTACACCAGCAGATGTGAGACATTTAGGTTCTACTAATGTTAAATTAATATTTTGTTTTGTGTCATAATTATGTGTCTGTAATACAAACTTATTACGATTTTTATGATAAAATTTTAACAGCGTATACTTATAAATTTGTTCAATATTAAATACATTAAATTCAGAATAAATTAATTTAGTTGGATAATCGAAACGTTTCTTCATACAAATTTTAATTATTCGTTTTTGTAGTAAATTTAACGGACTAAGATTAATTTTTGTACTTCCACCCCAAACAATTATACCATATTGAATGATAGACTGAATAATGGCCAAATAAACATTTCTTCTTGCTATTATTGAATAATATTTTTATCCATTTCTTTTTAATTTATTTGTACGTTTCTTTCTTAATTTTTTCTTATAGGGGAGAGTCGGGTGGTATCGGACATCGGGTAATATCGGACAGTGCGTTTCTTTCATCTACCGCCATATGGTAATACCTGAATGACATGGTTACGTTTCTCTGCTACATCACAGAAACGTAACCATGTTAATCAGGTACTATCATCGTGTAGTAGATGAAAGAAACTCACTGTCCGATATTACCCGATGTCCGATACTACCCGACTCTCCCCTATACTTTAATTAATTGATGTATTAATTCAATTGTTCTTCTTTCCATGCTGTTTTTTCGTTCCCTTTCTCTTTCTATTCGCTTTTTTTTCTCTATTAGTAATAGCCTATTATTTAATTTAATTCCTTGATTTTTTATTTCTTTGTACTATCCTCCTGGCATAAGTAACTAATTAAATAGTCCTTTTTAGGCAAAAGGTGAAGGGAACCTCTTTGTATGACTCATGTTATGAGCGCCTATCGAAATATCTTACACTTTTCACTTTGAAAATTAAGTACCAGTAGGTCTATAATAACATGAATTTTCTTTCGGCTACTCATTGGAATAGTTTTTTTTTACTAATTACTTATAACTGAGATCGAATTAAAAAATAAATTATGACTAGATCACATATTAAAAATCTGTAGATTATTTTTGTTGGTGTAACACGTAACAATAATAATTATGACTCAAATCTCTAAATAAATTCATAGAAAGACTGAAAACAGAAGCCTTAATATTTCTAAAAAGAGAGAGGTAGAATTATATGTCCAGAATATGCAGTTTTTGTATCAAAATAGGAAAATATGCATGGAATGTAAATACGGTAAATGTTAAAATATGCAATTATATGCACTAACAAGTATGTATAATGTGAGTAATATTGTTATGATAATCGAAAAAAATCATATTTTCATAAGTTAACCCTTAGTTGTCTGACATAAGAAAAAGTTAAAATAAATCCGTTTTCTGTATTGAATATTGTTTGAATATGAATTCTGAACATACAATATTTTTTCAGAATTTTATTTCCAAAATTTTGTTGTTTTTTTTTTACAAAGGTGGTACTTCTAAGTACCGTCAGTTTCCTTGATGGATTTTATTTATCAGGTTGCACGTAATTTCTGGTGGTTTGTTATTCTTCCAGTAAGCAAAATAAATCATGGTACTTCCATGTACCATCAGGCAACTAAAGGTTAAATTGATCTGTATGCCTTTTTTATTTTGCATATAAATCAGGGCCCTGATCATTACACATTAAAAGTGTAATCAAGATTAACTTTCTCTCTTGTGTTCTGATCTCGATATTTAGACATGGTATAAGAATGATTTTATTTTTTGGCCTAATTGCAGGTTTGAGCAACCACCAACTTTATTATATTATTTTAATTGAATAGAAATTGAATTGTCACTTCTCAATTAATTCTTTCTGAGCAGCGATTCATTCAACAGTCACACAACATTCGTTTTCATTCAGTACAGCGAGGTTTAGCAGTTGCTCTGCCATCCAGCTGACGATCGGAATTCTCATAAATTTCACGTGCGCGCGCATCTAGCATAGCAATTTCACATACAGAGCCTCTAAGCCAGCGGTGACCAAAACTCGAGCTGTAGTGATTACATGCGACAGACAGCCTATGAAGTAAGGAGACGGAGGAAAGATACTTGGCATGAAAACTACAACCAGTGGTGGTTCCTGTACTAACATCTTGATCAATCCCGCGGATAAAAATCTCAAGCTTTGCTGTGAGCCAATGAATAAGATACGATTTTTCTTACTTCATTTTTTAACCTTCCTCTTGAATATAATCAAGAATATTCTAAATTCTTCTCTCGATACTTGGTCCAGAAATTCGTAGTTTTTCAAAATTAAAAACTTCTTATGGACAAGTTATTTAAGGGGAATTGGTCATTATCGCATGCAAAATAATGGTAAAAATAGCCTCTCTTCATGCAGTCATAAATGTAATACTATTTATCACAGCTCTTTCATTTTTTTTAGTGATATATGTATACACATTAGGCTTTGAAATGAAAAAGAATGGTTACTCCAGAGTAAATCTTTATCCTTAAATTATTTTTTTAAATTAAGCACAATTTTTTTTATAAATCCACTACATGTCTGTGATTAGGTACACTGTATTCACTTATTATAGTACATATTGAATTGAAAATTTGACCACTTACTGCTAATAGATACTAAAACATACCCTACTAAAATTATTCATGTATCTATAATATTATGGGCATAGGGCTTATAGCAATCATCACCGTCAATAAATTAAAAAGGAATTGAAGATTAGTATAAGCCCTATGCCCATAATATTACAGATATTTTAATAATTTTAGTAGGGTATGTTTTAGTATCTATTAGCAGTAAGTGGCCAAAATTTTAATTCAAAGTGTACTATGATAAGTGAATAGAGTGTACCTAATCACAGGTATGTAGTGAATTTATATAAAAAATATGATTAAATTCAAAAATTAATTTAAGGGTAAGATTTACACTAGATTAACCATTCTTCTTTCATTTTAAAGCTTAATGTGTATACATATATCACTAAAAAATGAAAGAGCTGTGATAAATAGTATTACAATTCTGACCGCTTGAAGATAGGCTACTTTTACCATTACTTTGCATGCGATAACGTCCAATTCCCCTTAAGCTATTTTAATCATTACTCTTTTGAGAAATTCTGTTCTATTAAAAGGCTTTAGAGCACGAGATATTTCAAACCCCATTAGGTTAGCTGACTACCTTACATTTATTTATCTCATCGTTCTCTTCCTGGCTATGATTTAAGACATCTTTCTCTTCCTGGCTCTGATTTAAGACATGTCAATTCCTGGGGTTTAACAGTTCGCTGGCACATAATATTGAATCAGTTTTTCTACAACATTATTATTAAATGAATAACTAATAAACAGTTATCCTCATCTAAAGATTAAGGAGGTTAAAATTGAGATAAAATCTAATAATTTTATCCTTGTAGGGAGAAGATCTAAAAATATCACTATTCATGCACGTACAGAAGAATTATAGAAACACATACTTAGTGGTCAGTAATAATAATAATAATAATAATAATAATAATAATAATAATAATAATAATAATAATAATAACAAAAATAAATTATTCAGTGTGGCAAATAATATTTCTATATACTCCTAATTGAACCGTTGAGCAAAGTAAACATATTACATTTTATCCGACAGAAAAACAAAGAAGTTCTCCTCATTCTTTACGAAACCACCTCTTACTGCTTGTAGAGACAGAGTTTGTAGAGCGACATGATACCGCCATTGCTTGCCTTCAGTACGTGAATGAAACACACAGCAATGTACAGGAAACTCCTCGTTCCCGTTTAAATGTCTGTGATTACACGATGTAATCACGACACCCGCTTTGGCCACCGCTGCTCTAAGCTGTGTATTGCGAATGGTGGTTGCAGTCAGCATGCAACCTTACAAAGCTGATCCTGGTACATAGTTGTGTCTTATTCGTAATTTAACTGCTAAAAGAAACCCCTTTTCCTTATAATTCTGTTGAGATTAAATCTGTTTCATGGTTTGAAGGCCGTTTTAATAACGTAACATTTTAGATATAAGTTAACTCCAACCATATATAAATTATATCACGAACCGCCACTGGATTGAAACAAGTTTTAACTGCAATGTAGTTGATGGGCATTCCAGAAGTATGGGGATCAGTTATCTTTAAGGAAGGGAACTATCCCTTGCATTTCATACAAATATAATCCGTTTTTTCGTAAATTAATTAGATTTAAACACAGAAATCTCGCAAATTGTCCATCTCGCCTAGGGTCAGTTACATTTCACCAGTCTGAGGTATTCTGAAGAACCTCCTTATCTCTACCTGTTGAATGAAAGGGCTTTGTTCAAAAAGTTCCTAGCCATTTCTAGTTCACTTCAAATGTCAACACTGCTAATCATATTCACCTTAGAAATTTCATCTTGTCATCAATGGTAAAGATTTCATTTCACTTTTCAGATGCTCGTAACATTTATATCTGACCTGAATTTGTGTTTGATTTTCCACAATTTCATTGTGCGTGCACAAGGTCATGGAGATGCCATGGAGAAAAAAAAAAAAACAAAGCAATCCCCTTCCTAATAACAGCTGGGCAAGGAACTGGCGCATAGTGCACTCTATCGGTAAAGAACGAAACTACTTCTGAGTATACCAAATGAAATCATTAGGCAAATCATAGGAGTCAGAGATTACAGAAATGTTAGTGATTCCAAACGGACTCATTCGAGCGGAACATTCGAACAAGCGGAGTTCCAGGAAAATTCTAGATGATGAGCAGACTGAAGACATTTTGAAGCATCAGCTTCTTTTGTGACTGTTATCAGATAAAAGTAACGAACTTCATTTTCTTCCACACTGAGTAGGCCTACTTTTAGTGGCACTAAGTACAGTGTGGGCGGAAAGTAACTCCCTATTGGAAATCGCTAATAAATGTTGTATATATTAAATTTACAGAATGTTTTCTTTACAGTGGTAGAAAGTGATCCATAATGGTACAACGCACGATACTACAGGAAAAAAACTCACTTGTCTGCCCATTACGAAGTCTGGCGTTCCGTCATACAGGTGCGGAGATGATGGCGTACAGTACACGAGGCTCGCGCTACAGTGGAGCCCAAAACCATCAAGAATTGCCATTACAAAATCTTGAACACAGGATCTGTGGTGGATATAAGTGGTCGTCCTTCGAATTCAGGTCAGAAGAAAATATGCAATTGGTGTAGGATATGTTCACAAAAGCCACAAAGCGTCAAAACGACAGGCTCCTCTTGAAAGTGGTCTTACCTGCTACACAATCCGAAATGTTTTAAAAAACGAATGAAATATTCATCTGTTGAAGGCGCGTTACTGTCGTGAACTATCGACGCAAGACTGTGACTGTTCGATGGACTTTCTTGGGACTTCTATTGAACATATCCCATACCAAACTGCACATTTTCCTGTGACCTAGAGCTCTTTTCTGCAATGTCTTTCGATGTGCCATTGTTGGTCACTTTCTACCACTGTTTAAGTTTCAAGACAATAGGCTACACTAATATATACAACATTTATTAACGATTTTCAATACGAGTTACTTTTCGCCCACCCTGTATATTAAAGGAAAGTGTATTTAAATAGCTCTTAACATAGCCATTAATTTGTATTCTTGGATGATTATACAGCTTTAATGTATTTATAGAATAGTTTATACTACTGTAATAAAAGCACACCAATTATTCAGTTCCTAAAATAAATACCAATAAATAACAATGATACTGTATTTTCAGGGTGTAACATTTCAAGTATTTGCTGCCATATCCTCTTCTTATAAGCACACAATCCAAGATCTCCAAGCTGGATTATATGAGAGCAGGGAGATCTTCTATGAACATTTCGGTCATCATCGTGTTTTAGAATAACTCTTCTCGGGTTCTCAGCCAGTTGAGGTGGAGATTTGCTTCCAAGCTTTCGATGGCTAGCTCTGCCATCTTCTTCATTCCCTGTAGAAGATGGCAGAGCTAGCCATCACCTGGCTGAGAATCCGAGAAGAGTTATTCTACATCAAACGCCGGGTAAGCCTCAAGTCATATATCACCGTGTTTTGTTTGCTAGTGTAGCACAAGCGAGGAAGTAGTTTGCTCCTTAAGAAGCGTATTAAACAAAGTATTTGAACAGCACTAGTATGTGAGAGAAGAAACTATCGTACCACTCATTTTGAAGAACGTGACAAATACAATATTTTGATTGCCTTGATGATAAGAAATATCAATTGTTACGTGAACAGAATGTGCCCTATGGCTTACAAGGATTTTAACAAGGTATTTACATAAACATTTCAACCAAAAAGTAATTATTTTAATACGAACAGATGAATTTGAGGCACTTGTTATGCGATAAATACACAGATCCGGAGATGTACAATTGGTAATATGTAATCTTTACCTGACTTTATGAATACATTCTTTATACATTCTTTCCCGGATAGTTTTATGATAAAAACCAAAATAGGTCTATATTTAGTACTAATCAAATGTTCATAATTTTAATACAAATCATATCTCCATCTACCCTCTGTTCGTCTCAGCTTATATAAAATAGTATATTACGATACAAAGTTGGTAAGTGCGTTTTACAAAATCGAGGAAAAGTTTGAAAAAAATATCAGAGCGAGCTGAATGAAGGTTAGCAGTCTGGCCAACGTACAAACTTCACTATCAACTTCAATGTGAAGGAGTAAAAATGATTCAGGTGCTTGTAATATTTCGTGTTCAAATGGATAATTTTTATTTTTATTTATTTTTTTTTTGTTAAGTGAAGCTTCTACCAGATGGCAAAGTATACAAGGAGTGAAAATTTAACAAAAAGTTAAAGAACAGAATATTAAAATATAAAAAAATAATAGCATAACAAAATCGACAATAAACAATATGAAAATAATACCATAATAGGAAAAAGAAAGTAAAATACAGTTCTAAAGACTGGAATATAATAAAGGCAACTCAGTTTGTACAGATAGTTAACAGGAAAGAACGTAAGGAAAGATACAACAAATGGAATGTAAAAAAAAATTAATAAAAAATATGACATTTAAATAGAATCTACAATAAAAAGGGTACGATAATAAATTCATCTGGCGATCAAGAGAAAAAAAAGGAAAAGGGCTTATAAGTGAAATGAATCTGACATAATAAATTAGGAACATTAAATCCATACGTATGATATGAGCAGGGCATGTAGCATGTATGGGCGAATCCAAAAATGCATATAGAGTGTTAGTTGGTAGATATGAGGTAAAAAGATCTTTGGGGAGGCCGAGACGTAGATGGGAGGATAATATTAAAATAGATTTGAGAGAGGTGGGATATGATGGTAGAGACTAGATTAATCTTGCTCAGGATAGGGACCGATGGCGGGCTTATGTGAGGGCGGCAATGAACTTCCGGGTTCTCTAAAAGCCATGTGTAAGTAAGTAAGTAAGTAAGTAAGTAAGTAAGTAAGTAAGTAAGTAAGTATCCATAAAGGCACAGGCGTTGAATCTGTTTATAGAGCAACATCATGGAACCAGAAAGCAACACAGTGAAGTCATGTTGGTTGCATATCGTTCAGGGAATGAACAGTCGCATAGTAAATTCCACATAAAACAGGAAAAGTACGCTATCGCATCAGATATCCCGAAAGACCTCTAGAGTGGCGCGATGTTGAATCTCCCACCTCACGAGATAATCTACACTGAATAGCAGTAGGGATATCAGTTCTATGTGCTGTTTCAAGGACTATAAATCTGGTACTCTTTTCTGTTATAAGCTGAAGTGAACTATGGTGATGCTTTAAGGATACGATCAATGAAGAAAATCCATGACCTCATTGGAAATCGAACTCACGAACTTCTGGCTTTCAGCGCAACGCATTAATCGCCTAATTGTCGTAAAGTTAACCGCGAGGCCCTTCTACACCATAAACTTAATTAAATATTAATTATCTTAAAGCAATGGAAATCATTACGCGGCCCGCGGCCCTCATGCGGCTCTCGAAGACATTTATATCTGCTCTTGAAATAATATTAGTCTACTATTATTGTTCTCTTTCTGAGAATTATTTTTTAATTTCTTTAGTAGATCTAATGTCCAACTGGAGAAAACATTGGTTACCTTGCATCATTAGTGTCAGTGAAGGCGTTGAACGACACGTGTTTGTTTTATTTAAAGGTAATGGCCTGTCTCATGTGCTTATTATGTCTTATTTTGATAATGGGATTATAAATGATTTTATCTTAATAGTCATTACTAGGGCTAGGATTTTGATGACCTATAAGTCATGAAAAAATGTCCTAAAACAATGCATTTATGACCTAAAAATCTTAAAAAAAAATGCCCTTAAAAATGCTCTAAGAATTGATCTTACATAATTGCCTTAGTAGGAATATTAATATTTAAACTCGTTATTAAAATAAATTCTAGTACCAACATTTAAGTTTATTTAATTTTACATAATTTTTAAGTAGTACACTTTAATTAATTATTTTACCTGATGTAGTTTCCATGTAGTCCACCACAAGGCCACTCTTATCCGGAACTAGCAGGTATAGAGGAGTCTATATTGAAGGGGTGGTTGGAGTGTACTACGTTAAAATGGCAATATTTGTGTAGAAAAACGAATAAAATGTTATACAAAATAATGGGTATTAATGGACAAAATATGTAGAGAAAATATCAAATGAAATAAACATTATTTTACATTAATAATGGGGATTTATGGCCACAATTAAATGAAAATGCCTAAAAAATGACCGAATAAAACAAAAAATGCTCTTATGAGTTGAAACTGGCAAAAAATGCAAAAAATGACCTAACAAATATGTCTTAAAACTCTTAATTTATCACATAACGTATAAATACTAAAGCAGGTATGTTTCTGGCTTACTAGAAAAAAAATGCAATTTCATCAAAATCCTAGCTCTAGTCATTACAATGTCGTGCATTCCAATTTTGATAACAGGTACACAAAACATTCTCAATCAAGGACAGAAAAACTGAAAATATTAAAATGTCGGTAATATCTATTAAGAAAGTAATGTATTCTTCTGTACACAGAAACGACTTTATAACAAAAGCATCATGCCAAATAGCAGAAATTAAGTCATTTACAGATGCAGAGATTGCTAAGGAGTGCATTCTAGCTGTGTGTGAAATTTTATTTCATAAATTTCCAAATTCCAAACAGATTACAGATGAAATAAAACAACAAATCAACTTGCTCATATTGATATGGTTTTGCAGAAGAGTAGCAGATCCGCCCTTCAACTTCAACAGCCAATGAAACGGACGATTTTCAGATTCGTGTCTTTTCGGCTGTTGTCGGGTATTTTAATTGTTACATGCAACAATATAGGGGAGTAGTGGGTACAGTGAGACACAAAATATTAAGACATATGTATGCAAGTGATAATTCAAGTATTTTTAAAATCAAGTGCAATAGAAATATATATTAAAACATGGAGTATAATAATACATAAACAAAAATGTTAGTAGATAAAGGACATAATATGCAATACGTGCTTGTCAAAAAAATGCAAATGTCTCACTGTTCCCATTCAGGAGGGTACAGTGAGACACCACAGTGTCTATTAACGGACATTGAAATGATTTATATTTATTTCAAAAGAAAAGAAAGCTTGCTGTCTCTTTATCTTGACATGTTCTGTAGGCTTATTTAGAATCACTTTGATGTCTGACTTCGAAAGCATTGAAACATCTGGAACATTTGGAAAAGCGAATTTCCCATGACATTTCAAACTTTTGCGAAAAAATGAAATTAATTTTTGGTGACAACAAAGCTTATAATTATAAGAATTTAATGTAATTCTTTATTATTTTTTAACATTTTCTTAAATTTTGTGAATAATTTTTTAATTATGAAACCATTAAAATGTAATGTATCCATTATTTTAAGCTACAGTTCCTAAATTGGTTACTAGTATGTTCATTTTTAATGTTAGTTGCTGGTAAATGTAATATAATTACAGTTTGTTTTTTTTTTTTTTTTTTTTGCAAATCATTGGTACATGGGAACAGAGAGACGTCTCAGTGTACCCTTCAATGGCATGTCTCACTGTTCCCTTCACGCACAGTTCATTTAAAAATGACGCCATCACTTCAAAATTAAAACAAGAAAGACGAAATTTTGCCAAACATAATCTCAAATACCATAATATTTGGTAACAAAACATTCGTCTTTATATCTCATTTGTATGTCCAATATAACCTTCATTAAACACAAGCCAAAATTTTACATCTAAAGTGAAAAATTACGAATTATTTTTTCACCACTCACCTTTATAACTAGAATCAAATCGAGTATGAAAATACTGTTACTTTACTCATGCAACATACAACTCCACTGTTACCAACATCTCAACGTCAAAATTTACCATTTAATAAAAAATGTCTCACTGTTCTGCCTGTCTTACTGTACCCACTTCTCCCCTATTCTTTATTCGATAGCATTTGTTTATAATGGATCTTTGAACGGGTGAACAACGTACTTTTGCTATTAAAGCATATTACAAAAATAATAGTATATTGCTGCACAACAGCTATTTCCAAGTCATTACAATATCCATCGCAATGATCCGATACCATCAGCCCATGCAATAAAAATCCGGATTCAGAACTGTGAAGTAACTGGTTCTGTGTTAAAGAAGAAGTCTCCAGGTAAGCAAAGATCTGTATGTACCCCGGAAAACATCAACGCCGTAAGAGTTGCTATGATCCGTAGTCCTAAACGTTCTGCCCGTCGTCATGCAATTTCACTTGATTTGTCAAACACCAGTGTACGAAGAGTTCTTCATAAGGCCTTACACATGCATACATACAAAATTCAAGTAGTGCAGACATTAAAAGATGATGATAAAGTAAACCGCATGACTTTTTACCAACAATTCTTGGATCCAGTGGCGGCTCGTGATAAAATATTATATGTGTTCACAATTTTGTGTTCCAAAATCGAAGAGAATTTGAAATCGTACGTTTAGCCTAATATAAAATGTCATGATTCCAATGTTTCACTATCGAAAAAACCGTATATAAATTCAAAAGAACATATAATAATAATAATAATAATAATAATAATAATAATAATAATAATAATAATAATAATAAAACCCAGTCTTTTTATTTCCAATTTTTCCTGGTAAGCCAGTTTACCCAGTTTTTTACTGTTCAAAATTACTTGAACAGAATTCATTGTTTACGTTTGTTAAAAATGAATACATACCACAATGCTGTTATTTACAAAAGCGTGTGTTCAGTAATATATTTTGATTCACAACACACTGATACACTATAGCCTATACCAGTACTGTAATCCCATTCACAAAGATTGACTACTATAAACACATGCCAGTAAATATTATTCTTAAATATTATACACTACCACACAGATACTTAAATTCACATCACCACCACATTCAGCCAGCACGTGTTTGAAAGCCAAGCTATGCTATTATGCTGACACTGAAGAATAGTAATTCAAAACTACACTCTCGTAGCAGCACTGTACACACATCCACATAAAGTAAATGTTCCGACAGTGAGATGCTGACACCTGCAGGCTAAAATACAGACTACTAAAATTCGTCCTCGAGATATAGCACGTGAACGATAGCATCGCTGCACCTGACATCTGTAGGATAGATTCACTGTTCACTTAACGCTTTGTGCTCTTGACGAGTAATAGGCGGCCAGCGAAAGAATATTCTCCCGCGCATGCGTGAAATTCCTGTAACCTTCTTGAAAAGAGCGCAGCTTGTACGTGAACGGATGTTGCCAAGTTTACATAAGAAGTTTATGCAAGATGCGGGAAGTTTAAAATACTCGATTCTGATATTATACATTCCCACTACGTCAATACGGTATTAAATAATAAAACTAGTGCATTAATGGAAACAAGGTGTTCACGTGCTCTTGTGCTCATATTGACGCACCGCCACTGCTTGGATCTAAATGTTAACGAAGACATTGTCCACAATATGCTGATGAGAGATGAAGCTCAATTTCATCTCTCTGGATACGTCAGTAAACAGAACTTTCGTTACTGGTCACCAACTAACCCTTATGAAATGCATGAGGAACCATTACACAGTATTAAAGTCACAGTTTGGTGTGCAATAGAGTCATTTGGAATAATTGGTCCGATAATGGGGCGATAATGGGACATCTGTTACTGTAATATCACAGCCATATGTCCGAATGATTCAATAACTTTTGTCTCCACAAATTGCCAATAATCTTCTCATCAATAGAGACACGTGGTTTCAACAGGATGGTGCGGCCAGTCACACGACTAGGCTTAGACTTGAAGAATGTGTCAACGAAATGGGTCCCACCTTCGGGATGTAGTGTTCAGAAAATAAGAATTTCATGGGGTACAGGTAAATGCCATTGTGTATACTTTAAATGTAAAGTGAAAATTTCGTTTCAACGTAATCAGTGAAATAAAATTATTAAAGTTTTAAAATCACCCGTTTCATTGGCTCACCTTGTACAGGGACATCATTTTATTTTTACTTCAATTTTTATTGTACCTGAGTTTTTGAATGTACTTCACTCCCACCCCTTCTATTAATGAAGTTCAACCGTCCTCCACACAGATCCAAGACCGCATATACAGTCACAGAAGCCTTACGGTCATAGTAAACAGTACGTTCCAAAAATATGTTCGCGTTTTCCAGTGACGAAAGAGCTTTCAATATTGAATCATTTTCGCACAGGTACTGTCGTCCATTTGCCTATGTCGCATCCCGGTTTCCCCCACCTGCTTCTATTCGCCTCTCTGTAAAGGCTAGTGGCTGGGGTGTCTTACCTCTTTTCTGAGAACATTAATTTCTGTTAGGAATTGGACGTCTACGTAATATTATACCCATACAATTGTTTAAAAAAACTTAAATAAAAGGATTTTACTAAAGATGTTACTAAATAAAAGGGGCTTCGTTAAGTAATTAACTGTCACGTGATTCCCCCCCTTTCTACGATCCTGCGACAAAACCACTTGAACGGACAGTAGATAGCACGTCTGAATAATTTTATCTGTGCGGGTCGGGCAGAAGTGAAGATTGAATTTACAGTACGTAAGGTACTCTTTTATAGAATAGGTACAGAATTATTTCAACATGAGTTACTAAGTATGAAGGACGAAACTGGTAATTGGAATTAGATGCAATAGTCTATAGTGCGACAATATGCACAAAAGAACTGAAGCCTGTATCGAAATGAATGGCCACCATTTTCAAAAATGTGTTTAAATATCCATATTATGATTATTTTTCATTTTAACTTCTTTCTCTATATTGTACGCTAATGTGCTGTAGACAGTATAATATACACCGCATAATGAATACGTTCGCTTGGATAACTCAGTTCGTGAGTAAAAACACTCATTGTTGATACTGTACTGTATTTTGATTAAACAAAACCTAATGAAAATTATCAAACTTAAAATTGCGATATTTCCTAGTTTACGTAAATGGATGAACTACTTTTCTTCCTTCCTATACCTAGTAGAGTGATTTGTTTGTATTTTACGCCAGTATCATCGAACTCCAGTCGTGGAAGGGGGTAGCAAACGGTGTTTCCGGTTCTCAATCATAGATCCAAAGGTATAGCCAGGTTAACCCAGATAAGACTGACGTCCTATATATAGGACACCGGACGTTTCACACAAATATGTTAATAACAATGACTATGACAGACTAAATATAAGAAAAAAAAATTGGAGGCAATTTATAACACATAAGGATTATGGTATCATGATTGCCGACTATGAAAATCTTACACAGCAATGTTAAAAAAATAAAACGTTCCGTCCTATATATATATATATATAGGACGTCAGTCTTATCTGGGTTAATATTAGAAATGTTAGTAAAAATAAAATGATGTCCCTGTATATTCAATGTATGATACACGAAAACTTAATGTTGATTTTTTTAGTCCAGGTCGTGATTTTGAACCCCGTCGATAGTATGGAATTTGTCCTTTATCACTGTAATTTCCTGTTGTCGTAGGCGGCATCAGGTGTCATGCTAGTCCCACTGGATAGGCTAGGCTACTGTGTAACGCTGAAAATGCCTGAATGGTCAAAAGTGAAATGCCTGAAGAAAATTTAAACCAACGGTACTTCATACAGTTGGTTTGCTTTCAAACATCAACGTGGGTGGCTAATGTGGTCGAAGTCCAGCAAACCGTGATGTTGCTGCAGTGAAATGCCAATAATTTGTTTATTCAGGCATTGCTTTGAGTCCTATTGTGAAATCGATTGGTTTGGAATCTCTAGAATGCTCCGCGTTGGTATTTACTGTTGTGTCTTCAGGATCATAAAGATGGTTGTGGACTGGAGCATTATGAACTTGTCTTTATTTGATGTTGATATCGATCTGTGCTGCGGTGACCTTCGCTTTCCTAAAGGCTAATAAACACACAGCTCAGTGGATTAGCGAAGGTGGAAGGTTGCTTCCATTAACAAAGGTGAAAAGGGCGTTTTAAATCCGCTCATGTGAAGATGAAGTTCAGATGTCGTCCGCATTGCGTGTGGGCGTGACGCTCAATGAAAACGTGGATTCCCGCCATTAACTCTATTCAATGAACAGTTTTGCAATGAGCTTAACAATCTGGCTTCGTAGATACGGACGCCTTGGTAGCTAAGTTGGCAGAACGCTGGTGTACGGAGATTGAGGACCCGAGTTTGGATCACGGGGATGACGGAGTTGTATTTGCAGTGGATGAAGTCAAGATTTTCAGGGTTCTTCCTATAGTTCTTTCTTTATTTCACAGATTCGGCGTCACGCAAACACAGGAGGTGCTCACTAACGTTTCATAAAATGTAGGCTATTATATTTCATGTGCATAATTCTTGGATAAATTTGCTGGTAGACATTGAATATGAACAAAATTCGTGCAATAGTTTGCTAGAAACTGCCTTGCACAAAAAGATAAAGAGACGGGAGAAAACGATTTATTTTATTCTGTGTCAGAAGTTATTTTACAAAAATTTCGAAATCAGTTTTTTTGCAGCTACACAATACTTTTATTTAAGCTTCGTAGCTCAGTTATGATGGGACCAGCCATCTCCTCCTCGCCCCGTTCCGTGATCACTTGATCAAATCTCAGTCCCCCTCGCGTATGTGGTACCTAAGAGATTACGTCCAATTTTGGGCTTCCCCTTCAAAATGTTCTAGAGCTCCTTCAGTGGAGTAGCGTAACCCGGAGTGAGACTAGTGGCCAACAGGCTTGGAGCTCACATACTTAGTTTTGTACAGCCCCCAACCCCTTGCAAGGACGCGTTTTGCGTACCTTTTAAATTTGTCCTCCCAATTCTCTTTCGATTTTTCGATTTTTTTCGATTATGATGGAATGATTACTGACATGTTTTTGTAAAGTCAATCTACTTCTAATCTTATACGGGTTTATTATATTATTACTTCTCTTTAAAAGTTCCTAAACCTTTCCTTGAATGCAGATATTTCGCCAGAGAGCTTACCTTTTTATAAAATAAAATAAAATAAACCAAAATAAAATAAAAACTTGCACTTTGCAGTACAAAAGGCAGCTGAACACAATAGGACCGGGAAGTATTAAAGCAGGTATGGACATTTTTTTTTTCAAAGAAGCTACATATTGCAATAGAACAAAAGAAAGCCCCAAGTCTTAAGAAAAGAATGTTGCACTGATAGATGAATGTGATTGGTATCTGTTCAATGAATTCTCACAAACAACGCGTTAGTCAATAGGCAAAATTGAAATAGTTATTATTAGGACTAGGATTCTGCTGAAATTGCATCTTTTTTCTAGTAAGTCAGAAACATTGCTGCTTTAGTATTTATATGTTATGTGATAAACTGAGTGTTTTAAGACATATTTGTAAGGTCATTTTATTTCGCATTTTTTGCCTGTTTCAACTCATTAGAGCATCTTTTGTTTTATTCGGTCATTTTTTAGGCATTTTTATTTAATTTTGGCCATAAATCCCCATTATTAATGTAAAATAATGTCTATTTCCTTTTATATTCTCTTTACATATTTTGTCCATTAATACTCATTATTTTGTATAATATTTTAATAGTTTTTCTACACAAATATCGCCATTTTAACGTAGTACACCCCACGTAATGGATCAGTCCAACCACCCCTTCAATATAGACTCCTCTATACATGCTAATTCCATATTAGAGTGTCCTTGTGGTAGAGTAAACGGAGACTCAAAGTAAAGTAAATCCATGGTGCTACAGCCCATGAAGGGTCAAGACCGACCAGCCGACTACTGACCTCACGTCCACACGCCGACGCAGAGGTGAACGGTCATACATGGAAATTACATCAGATAAAATAATTAAAGTGTACTACTTAGAAAAAATTATGTAAAATTTAATTTAACTACTAGTCTAAATATTAAGTAGTACAAAACCTCTTTTCCTACTAAGGTAATTATGTAAGATCAATTTTTAAGGCATTTTTGAAAGATTTTTAGGTCATAAATGCATTGTTTTTGGGACATTTTTTCATGATTTATGGGTCATAAAAATCCTAGCCCTAGTTATTATGAAACAGCTACGTGACTTAGGGGAAGACTCCACTGAAAATCATGAAAAGTTTTTCAATTTTTTTTTAGCTATTTCACTTATTCAGAATTTATATTTTCATTCCCCAAATGGATTCAGCTCAATTCTGATTACACATACTCGTATGTTTACACTTTTTAAATTAAGGCTGGAAGGGGGCGTGGAATTTAAAGAGCTGTCAAAATTGTTTTTCATCGAAGAATTCTTTTTTAAAATTTCCGATTACAAATCTAGTAACTTTTTGTTGGCTCCCTGAAGTTACTAGATGAATGTAGCGGAGGAGAATATTAATTTACATAAATATTCATTTTATTTTCAAATCTATTTTTCTGTGTTCATTTTTGTTGATTCAACACCAACTTTCTTATGCCAAATATTAATCAATCTGGATAAAATTTTTACTGCAAGTATTTATGAGGTAGCTGCATGTTTATATGTATTTATTTTGTGAGAAAAATTTTAATAAAATAAACTAGCAGCATTTCTCACAAAATAAATGCATAGAAACATGCAGCTACCTCATAAATACTTGCAGTAAAAATTTCATTCAGATTGATTAATATTTGCCATAAGAAAGTTGGTGTTGAATCAACAAAAATGAACACAGAAAAATAGATTTGAAAATAATTTGAATATTTATGTAAATTAATATTCTCCTCCGCTACATTCATCTAGTAACTTCAGGGAGCCAACAAAAAGTTACTAGATTTGTAATCAGAAATTTTAAAAAAGAATTCTTCGATGAAAAACAATTTTGACAGCTCTTTAAATTCCACGCCCCCTTCCAGCCTTAATTTAAAAAGTGTAAACATACGAGTATTTGTAATCACTGAATCCATTTGGGATATAAAAATATAAATTCTGAATAAGTGAAATAGCTAAACATGTTTGGAAAAATTATCATGATTTTCAGTGGAGTCTTCCCTTAATTGTCTACAATGCAGGCATTTTGCACGGAAATTTTTTTTAGCTGTTCTAGACGTTATGGCAAAGAAAAGAGTCCGTTGTCTTTGTCAGAAGTCGGAATCATGGACTGAACTAACTTCAACGTACATTTATCTCATACATTTTATAGATTTATAAGGACGTAACCGAGGGAGTATAGAGATTCTTCGGTCTATAGAAGCAGAGAGTTATTGTTTGGAACTACTTTCGTGACGGTATTGCCGCTATATAAGTAAAGAATTCCGTTTCCATCTCAAGAAACGGCTCCTCTCAGAACTCTTGTGATAAAATATAACTTATTTAACATTGAATATTTCTAGAACGAGGAAATATTTTAGTTATAATGTTTCATTTATCAGGAAATTAGTTTCATATTTAAAATTACGCCCCACCGTTAGGCATTTGATTTCAGTCTAAATCAGTGGTATTCAATCTATGGTATGCGTACCCCCAGGGGGACGCGGGGTTGTCTCAAGGATTATGCATCCCACTGACTAGGTATGTAAAATTGCTGACATATTTATTTTACAGATTATTATAATTGTTGATAATTATTGCAGTTTACATATTTTCTTTTACAATATCAACTCTTGTTTTTCCTTGCTTCAATAATATTTTACGTAATTGAATACTATCATTATTGCATTAATAACTGTTGTATGTATAATAATAATAATAATAATAATAATAATAATAATAATAATAATAATAATAATAGTAATAATAATAATAGTAGTAGTAATAATAATAATAATAATAATAATAATAATAATAATAATAATAATAATAATATATTTTGTACACAACATCAATCCTAGTCTTTTGTTATTTCTTATATAATTGCAATGCATTGTGGGCGCACGAAGTAAAAAAAAAAGTTTTTGTGGGTACGCTAGCAAAATAGATGAAGAATAAAGTAGTATCTTCCACAGTGTACCACTTTTTGTTCTCATAACTCTATCAAATTACTAAGAGCATAGCTATAAATTACTTTTTTTTACATAACTGAAAGAATAACCTCCTGAAATCAATGACTTTACTTACGGTTTACTCTGTATAGGCTATTAACTAAAAATGGGTTTTCATCTGGTAGTAGTTACAGGAAAAGTAACGATGTCACTATGTACAGTGGCTTTGATCAAGTTCAAAGCCACGTACTTCAGATTTCATGGCAATATTTTCTTTTCATTTTTTCATTATTTTATTTCGCCGAACATTTTCAGCTGTTATTCATATTTCTTGTTTTATCGTTGAATAACGATATTATTCCGGAGTCACTAGAATGAAACGGACAGATTTTCGCGCAACACTGACACAACTCCATCTATGGTTGCTAAGCAATAACTTAATACTTATGAGGTATTTTAGAAGAACATGTTAATTATGTAAATTATAGTACATTATGCAACGAGCCTATAATGATAGTAATTAAGAAGCGAGTATGGATGTTTATGAAACGAGCGCAAGCGAGTTTCATAATTTTCATACGAGCTTCTTCATTACCATTATAGGCGAGTTACATACGACTTTTTATGCTCGACCATATTTCTAACTTGAAATTACCGGTATTCAGATGTATACATTTTATTTGTATCTGACAAGATCGGAAGTGACCTCGTTCTAGGTCGTGAATTGTGAGATGTGCGCAGACGCGAAAGTATTGATTTTTTCCGAGGAACAATAATGTCATTGACCTTGATGTAATGCCGTTAAACTTGATATAACCATGATTATTGAATTTGACATTGAAAAACGAGATGACAAATTGAATTTATTTGAATATTATTTACAATTAACGCTAATTATTATAGTAACACAACATAACCTTCTGCGACAGTATTGGATTTCCAGCCTCCGTGACTTTTCGCTAATTGTCTTTCGATTGCATATCCGAGAATAATCGATACTTGCGGTTTTATAACGGTACAAAGCTGACTTGTCATTGGCTGAACACCTGTAAGCTGAGTTGTCATTGGCTGAACACCTGTACTTTAATGAGTAGGTGTACTTTAATAACATGCATTAAAGGACTGCTACCAGGTGTATAATTACTACATTTCGGCATGGTCGAGCATAAAAAATATAAAGAGTGATCTAACGATATGTTCATTTTATTTCGAAAATAAAGTTATACTTTATTTAAACAATAACCCCAAAAAATTTAATACTTTTCCTAACTTTACAGAGATTCAACCTTTTGAAACGTCTAAACCGTGAAAAATGGATCGGGACATGTTGCGAGTGAAATATGTTAATAAATGTAACCTTTTCAAAAATGCAATCCGTTTTCATCCACCTCTTGCGGTTTGGGAGTTAGGATCATTTTTTGTTTGGCCTATGTAATTGTTATGCTGAGAGCATGACGCAATAACCAGAGAATAAGGATTATATAGAATGGACACTCAGCGAATTTTCCTGTTTTGTTTCTCTGTGCGCCGGCGTTTAGTTCCACTTTCAAGCGCTAGAGGTTATTGTAATCGACCACACGTTGTTAATAATTGAGTATAGAGTTGAGACACAGGATCCAAACATCGCCTACCTTATTGCATAATCCAGTAACGCTTTGCTTCAAATAAATTGAAGTTAACAGCTTTTCCATATTTATTAGTGATAAACTAGTTGTAATAATAATTTTTTATGTTTTGTATATAATAAATTATATATAAAATTCGTTTAATATTTGTATACAATATATAGACATATGGTTTTACTTCTCATAGGAGTTTTGTTTTTCCATTTCCAGCCCTATCAAATCATTACATACTTTAATTGTTGATGGGATCAACGTCTCAACTCTCATTATAAAGGAACTCTAGAGTCTAGAAATTACAGCTAATGACGGATTTATTATTTCATCTATCCAATTCATTTTATTTGAGTACATAATGTACGTGTTATATTCCGCTGTGTCGATTGCTAACTGGTGTGATGTCAGCGCCAACTCTAGGGAAAAAGCAGAATCTCATGCTCAAGCTGGTTTGAAGTCATTGAAATCAGTCCTGTTACATCAACGGTACCGACGCGAAATGTTCATACTTGTAATTCCCTATACGCTGCAATAACCTTAACAACTGCAAGCATATGTCACGCACAGATAAACATGTCTACAGGGAGCAGTTGCGCGGGATGTATGAGACTTTATAGGAAAAAACAGGAAGAGAAAGATAAGTTCCAATGTAATAATGATGAACCCAGGCGAAGAATGAGTAATGGTGATAATATACTGAGTATAAGAAATGCAAAGCTCAAGAAAAAACAATACAAACACTAATTTTATGCAGATTGTGCAATGAACAATGAAATTCTAAAACGATCATTTGTTTGGTAGTCATGGCAACTGCCTGTTTTGTTTATGTGATTATATGCCAACATGAAATAGTGATATGCGTTACAAGAGCGGTATGTTGAAGTTTTCATGTTCGAGGAAAAGTTTGAAAAAGCGAAACGTAGTTGAGCTTTTTTAATTTCCGAGAATTGAAAGAAAACATACCGCTCGTGTATCGTACATTATTTTGTGCGAAGATCGTTTATTACATACCTGAAAGAGGAATTTCTAATTAGTTGCAATGAAATCTCCATCTTGGTTTCTGTTCAATGACGGCAAATTTGCAAAACAAACATATCTATCTTCAACATTGTTGCTTTAAAACGCTTTCTGTGTTTACTATACTCCAGCAGCCGTGATATAGGTTTGTCTTTTCTTCCCCCCCCCCCAGTCTATGATGAGTGTGGAATCTTGTTGATTTTTTCACGGCTTCCTTAATGTTACATGCATCACGAATGCAGTAACTTTAGTGGAGTTGTAGAGTTTACTTAATTTTTGAAAATATTTAAAAACAATAATTAACAGTGCAATTTAGGTGAAATTGCAGTGGTAAGTTTCCGATTTATAATTATTACTATATTGAACGTCTCTAAAAATAATATGTTAAAAGCCTAAAGCAGTAAAATCAATATGTCACTTAAGCGGTAAGAAGAGGGAAATTGTTATGTGTGTTAGGTTGGGAATACTGAATGTGAAATTTTAGACCTTCCGCGGATTGGTTTTGTGCGGAAACCAAGCAAATACGCACGATCTCGCACAAACGTTTAATATGTATGGAATTTACAGATGATGGTTTCTGAATTTTGTACAATAAATTGATGTTTTTAAAATTACATCTGTTGTTTTCTGATTTTCAATGACAACATCTCAATTATATTTGATCTTTTCTGAAATTCACTTGATTATTCTGAAATATAATTTGACCTTTTCTGAATTACTCCTGCAAAAGACGTGGAAGAATGTTTTTTTTTCGTAATATTTTTGCTCTTACAAAGGTATTAGTTCGATATTGGTATTGATAATAATAAGATTATGATTTATTTCTTCATAATCGATAATAAAACATAAAATAATAAAAATACGATCTCGTAAATAGCAGTCTATACGCAACTATCTATCTAACATTCGCTACGTCCCTTATCGCTTTCGTTCGCGAAACCCTGAAATAAGACAGCTCTGTTGGACGTAATCCAATTCCACAGAAAATACGGCGTCACGGCTTTATAAACTTGGAGGATGTTTCGATTTCAGTCTCATTTATAAAACGCATCGGAGCGAAGAAATCCGTGTGTGATATATCAAGAGATAATATACATCATTGAGGAAGATCATTTTTGCGTAAACTAGATATGACGGCAATAGGGTGGAACACATTTTTTCCCTCCGATAAATCGCTCCCCGTTACAACGACGTATAGGCCTATAGAAGCTCTAAAGAATCTACAGGTTTCTGATTCATACTTTTCATAGGAGGTATTTCAATTTAATCGTTTAGGTGACGCCTTCAACTGCAAACCGTATTCAATGTTGATAAGACAACACTGCTATTTTAAATTATCAGTGAATACAAAGAGATCGGTGCTCGATTGTTTCACGATAGTGTTGTAGGCTATTCCTATAAATGCCAGCAAAGATATAATCAAAACGCGTGGCTTATCCGAAAATCTGAAACCAGGTTTCATGATTATATCGACGCAAATGTCTTCCTATTTTGTTTGGTTTTACATAATATAATATAATATAATATAATATAATATAATATAATATAATATAATATAATATAATATAATATAATATAATATAATATAATATAATATAATATAATATTAGTACATTATGCAACGAGCTTATAATGATAGTAATTAAGACGCAAGTATGTTTGTTTATGAAACGAGCGCAAGCGAGTTTCATAATTTTCATACGAGCGTCTTAATTACCATTATAGGCAAGTTTCATACGACTTTTTATGCTCGACCATATTTCTAACTTGAAAGTATTCAGAAATATTCATTTTATTTGTATCTGACAGAAGATCGGAAGTCACCTTGTTCATAGCTCGTGAATTGTGAGATGTGGCAGACGCTTAAGTATTGATTTTTTCCGAGGAACATAATGTCATTGACCTTGATGTAATGCAGAGAATGTATAACCTGGAAATTGATTTAGAATTGAAAAACGAGATGACAAATTGAATTTATTTGAATATTATTTACAATTAACGCTACTTATTATAGTAACAGAACATAACCTTCTGCGACAGTATTGGATTTCCAGCCTCCGTGACGTTTCCCTAGTTGTCTTTCGATTGCATATCCGAGAATAATCGAAAACCCGAACTTTAATGAATAGGTATAGGCCTACTTTAATGACTTGCATTAAAGGACTGCTACCAGGTGTATAATTACTACATTTCGGCATGGTGGAGCATAAAATATAATGCAATACAATATAATATAATATAATATAATATAATATAATATAATATAATATAATATAATATAATATAATATAATACAATATAATTCATTGGTTCCAGGAAGGTACTTGGTCGAAAACAAGAGTATGCACGTGAAAATGAAGAACGTAAAGTAGCTTATGTACAAGATAACATATTATATTCTATACATTATCTTGTTTGGAAATCAAGTTATCATAAGATTACGTAAGTTGTTAGGATGCTTAGAAAACAGTATGACATTCCCTGTTTACGTTTCTTCTGTGGGTTGTTTGCCCGTACTTTGGCCATGGATGGGTTCATAATAGGGCTGTCAGTAAGACATGAAGAATGTTCAACATGAAATCCAGATGCATATCTCCCATATTTTACGTTGGTACAAGAAACTTCAACTGTAAAAACAACTATTTTCGTTTATACGAAGTGATTTTAAAAAATAAATATATTTCTAGATTTTTGCTGGATTTTCAGCATCCCCGATACCGAAAAATATTAGGTTTGAGTGTTGTGGTTTCTCCTGAACTACTTGCCGGGTTTTGTTCATATTCAGTATCTACGTGTCAATTAATTCGAGAAGTATGAACGTAAAATATAATAATAATTACAGTAAACAATTAACCGGCCTTTATTTAAAAATTAAAAATACAGAATAGTGATTCACTTCAACCCTTGGCGGACGATTTTCTTCGTGTTTTTCTCTTGATATTATGTAGAATTAATGACAAGTAATAAAGTGGAATACATATCGAGAGAAAATCTGAAGTTACATAGCCTTGCAATGCTGCATATCTTTACGTAGAACAATGTGGGGATGCACTCAAACAAGGGGAATACGGGGAGAAAAAGGGGACTACAAGGAGAAAAAAGAGGACGGCAAGGAGAACAAGAAGAATACAAGAATAACAAGGGGAACAAGGAGAATAAGAAGAATACAAGGAGAAAAAAAGGTGACGGCAAGGAGAACAAGAAGAATACAAAAATAACAAGGGAATACAAGGAGAATAAGGGGAATAGAGGGAAAAAAAAGGGGACGGCAAGGAGAACAAGAAGAATACAAGAATAACAAGAGGAATACAAGGAGAATAAGGGGAATACAGGGAGAAAAAAGGGAACGGAAAGAAGAACAAGAAGAATACAAGGAGAAAAAGCGGAATACAAGGAGAATAAGGGGAATACTAGGAGAATAAGGGGAATACGAGGAGAAAGAAAGGTGACGGCAAGGAGAACAAGAAGAATACAAGAATAACAAAGGGAATACAAGGAGAAAATGAATACAAGGAGAAAAAAGGGGACGGCAAGGAGAACAAGAAGAATACAAGGAGAACAAGGGGAATACAAGAAGAATAAGGGGAATACAAGGAGAAAGAAAGGTGAGAACAAGAAGAATACAAGGAGAAAAAGGGGAATACAAGGAGAATAAGGGGAATACAAGTAGAAAAAAGGGGACGGCAAGGAGAAGAAGAAGAATACAAGAATAAAGAGGGGAATACAAGGAGAATAAGAGGAATACAAGGAGAAAAAAGGGGACGGCAAGGAGAACAAGAAGAATACAAGAATAACAAAGGGAATACAAGGAGAAAATAAGGGAATACAAGGAGAAAAAAGGGGACGGCAAGGAGAACAAGAAGAATACAAGGAGAACAAGGGGAATACAAGGAGAATAAGGGGAATACAAGGAGAAAGAAAGGTGAGAACAAGAAGAATACAAGGAGAAAAAGGGGAATACAAGGAGAATAAGGGGAATACAAGTAGAAAAAAGGAGACGGCAAGGAGAAGAAGAAGAATACAAGAATAAAGAGGGGAATACAAGGAGAATAAGGGGAATACAAGGAGAAAAAAGGGGACGGCAAGGAGAACAAGAAGTATACAAGGAGAAAAAGGGGAATACAAGGAGAAAAAAGGAGACGGCAAGGAGAAGAAGAAGAATACAAGAATAAAGAGGGGAATACAAGGAGAATAAGGGGAATACAAGGAGAAAAAAGGAGACGGCAAGGAGAAGAAGAAGAATACAAGAATAAAGAGGGGAATACAAGGAGAAAAAAGGGGACGGCATGGAGAACAAGAAGAATACAAGAATAACAAGGGGAATACAAGGAGAATAAGGGGAATACAGGGAGAAAAAAAGGGGATGGCAAGGAGAACAAGAAGAATACAAGGAGAACAAGGGGAATACAATGAGAATAAGGGGAATACAAGGAGAAAGAAAGGTGAGAACAAGAAGAATACAAGGAGAACAAGGGGAATACAAGGAGACAAAAGTTAATACAAAGAGGACGAAGGAATTACAACGACAACAACGAGATAGAAAGCAAAGGGAATACAAGGAGAGGAAAGGGAATGAAAGTAGAACAAGGAGAAAATAAGGAGAAAAGAGGACAAGGGAAATACAGAGAATACAAGGACAAAAAAAGGAGACGACAGGGAGAAGAAGGGAAATACAATAATAACAAAGGCAATACAAAGAGAGAAAAAGGGGACGACAAGGAGAACAAGCAGAATACAAGGGAAACAAGGCAATGTAAAAAGAATAAAAGAAAGACAATGAGAAAACAAGAACAAAGGAAATACAAGGAGAAAAAGAGGAGAGGGAGGAGAAGGGAACTGCATTAAGGACAAGAGTCATACATGGAGGACAAGGGGAGTATAACTCGGACTCGGAAGTTAATGATTTAAAAATCACAGAAAAATTATCTATAAAATGAACTTAAATTTCTGAAAATATGATGTAAGTGCCGGTAACTCCTAGTGAATCACCCTGTATATTTCATCAACTTCCAAGCCCTAGTGATAACGCAGCCTAGATGCTAATGGACTTGTTCTCTTCACCTGTAATCCATATTTTACCATACCTGATGGGAACGAAGAACCGACAGATAGTCATGATGAATTACTTGCAATCCAGATATCAAGGTGCATATTTCTGAGCTATATTCCCATATAACATTGCATAGTTACGCAGACGTTGGCATCAACATTTACGACGCTGATCATCGCTATCACTACATCAATCGAGGTTTTATTTTCCATTAAATGTGAATCAGTGTCGTCGTAATGGTGGGGACGAATGGAAGGGTGAACCCAAAGAAGACAAGTTCCCTCGTAAAACGTGCGTTAACGTAAATTAATCAGATAAGTCTCTCTTTGTCATTTTAACATCCCTAATTCTGAAATGTAAACGATTCATTAACTACTAAAAGGCAGGAAATGTGTGTACAATCGCCTAGGGCAGTTCCGTTTACAGACCAGTCAGTAGTTCCATCTCTGTTTGGGCTTTACTGGGTTTGTTTTCCCTTCCTGCTTAAACGTAGAAGAATTTTGGTATAATTAATGAATAGGCCTACCTACCTTGTTGTTTAGTCAACTGTCAGAAGACAGGTCTGGACCCCACAAGTGACACCAATAAGGCATCACTCATGAGGAAACTAGGCCATTATTAATATTTACTCAGAAGGGGCCTATTTTCGGCTAAAATGTGTCTATATTAAGAATAATTTGAATGCCTATTTTAGTCACATATGGTGCTATTCATAGACATTTCGCTAGCCCACGCTACGACCGTGGTAAACTAGCCCGGCTATCGACTGATTACTTGTACAGGATTCATATCGTATCGTATCGTATCATATCATATCATATCATATCATATCATATCATATCATATCATATCATATCATATCATATCATATCATATCATATCATATATCAAATAATATCGTATCATATCATATCATATCATATCATATCATATCATATCATATCATATCATATCATATCATATCACATTTCATATCAAATAATATCATATCATATCATATCATATCATATCATATCATATCATATCATATCATATCATACCATATCATATCATATCATATCATACCATATCGCTAACACTGGTTTATGAATACGAAAAGTGTTAGTTCGCTGATCATCCACCGGAAGCCCGCCCTAAGAATGTCTATGAATACGGCCCCTAAAGTTTAAAGTCCGTGGTCTAGTTATTTTACTATTATTATTATTATTATTATTATTATTATTATTATTATTATTATTATTATTATTATTATTACGTATCATCATCATGTCGGCCTGATGGGCACAGTTGGTATAGCGCTGTCCTTCTATGCCCGAGGTTGCGGGTTCGATTCCGGGCCAGGTCGATGGCATTTAAGTGTGCTTAAATGCGACAGGCTCATGTCAGTAGATTTACTGTCATGTAAAAGAACTCCTGCGGGACAAAATTCCGACGCACCGGCGACGCTGATATAACCTCGGCAGCTCTGAGCCTCGTTAAATAAAACTTAACATTTTTTTTTCATCATCAACATCATCATTGTCAGCCGTGTTGAAAGCAACAGCCAAGGTCCAGATTCCAAGCTGGTTGAAAGTCAAGAAGCGCGGACGCTGGATCGTTGTTCTTGCGATATCTTGTGTTGTCTTAGACGAGGTCCGACTGCCCGGCTCCACTTCTGTTAGTTTCATATCAGATTGTGAAAAAGTCCAGATGTAAACGTGGTGGCAAACACTTGAAGCACTCAGTATTACAGCAGCAAGTTTAATTCTCAAAATCGTAGAGTTACTTTCTGCCCACCCTGTGTTGATGTGAGTCTCTTTTCACTGAGAAATGAAACAAATGTTCGTCAGTCGCAGACGAGAGCGCTGGGGTGGAAGGGGCACGGAGCATTCTGTTAAATTACTGTGTGCGCTTTCATCTGTTATGTTTCGCCTGTCCGGCATTTTAAATTGTGATTTAATATCAACATCAATCATCATCATCATCATCTACTTCTTAGTTCTTTCTTTCTCCTCTTCTTGTTCCTTTTTCTTCGTTTGTTTGCTTAAGAATTATGAATCGACGTTTGGCAACGCTATTTAGTGAATTTCCAGCCATGTCAACATGATGTAATACTAGCGCTTTAGTCAAGAAAAGACTGTTTCACTACCAGTATGAGGGAGATGTATATTGACTAGAATACTCGTAAGTATTTAGTATTTATTGCTACATACAATACAAAATAATATGGATGTAGCGCACCCCCGTTTGAGCAAGCTCGTGTTCGGGGGCGGTTTCTATAATTATTTTGTACTAAATGGAACATATAATCTATATATATATATATATATATATATATATATATATATATAATTTGAACTGGTAATGGAAATTACGGGAAAAAGGCTGAACGGATTTTAATAAATGACCCCTCATTTTGAAGCTTGGAACTCAAAGTTTTTCAGAAAAATAGTAGTTTTCATTGAAATGTCAATTTTTCAACATAATTTTGCTATTTTCTAAAATCCATCTGTCGTCAGTTTTGAGAAATAGCTAATTGCATTTCAGAATAAAACAAAACACACACTACAGTAAACAATATTACACGAAGGCCATGATCTGCAAGAATGCTGACATATTTAGAGCTAAAATTAAATTGGTTATTAAAAACTTAACTTACTAAAAATAATATACAGGTTCGATTCTGTGGTGTGTAATTTTCTGGGTACAGCTGTGTATTGGATATTAAAAACTACAAAACTTGAGGTGGTTTGATGACATTATTACCATTAGAATTGAAATATTATTGTAGTTAATGCCATGATGTGACTATTTTTCATTAATTATACATATTAATGCTATATTGATGATATGAAAGTGAAACGTTTTGGGGTTATATAAGTAGAAGTAGAGAATAACTTAAATTAGATTTTGATTTCTATATTTTACTGAGTGGCGGCTATATAGTATATGTTACTGAAAGCTATAAAACTTACGTAAGATAATAATATTATTAAAAAATCAAATATTTTTATAGTTATTAATCAAGTGGGGTTGGGTCTTTTTCATATATTTAATGGCGGTGTAGTGTAGATATTTATATGCGTGGTTCTCTTCAGTATTGGCTCGAGAGAGAGAGTAACTTCCATTATTATGGAAGCAAATAACTTTCAGAATATCTGCTATTCTTCATTGAAAATAAATCTGCAAAATGTTTATTTGAACGTCTAATGAACTTAGTTTGCAGCATTTGCTGCACAAGCCACTAGTAATATATAATCATAATACTTCCAAATGTTATCACTAAGGAGGCATTGAGAATAATATTTTTAGCTTTAGTGCAATCATTAATACAGTGTGGTATAATAAATTGAGGTGGAGTAGCATCATCTGTACTTAATCCATTAATTTTATTACACAGAAGATTAATACAAATTTATCTGACCAAAAATATGGATTACCCAACAAATTTAATTTACACAGATTTTCAAGTATTAACTATTGAATAAATTTATAAATATAGTTTACTAACTTACTACCACAGAAATAAAATAAAACATAAATCTAATCGCCATGAATATAGTACTCGAAGACAAAAGTCTACTTTCCCGTTGATTGAGCCTAAATGTCATACAAGTGCAGCTCTTAAACATGGTGCTAGTTTCGGCCCAAGACTTTATAATAAAACTAGCCTACAAACCATTTTCCAAATTTGAAATATTTTAAAACTGAACCTTTTAAAAAAGAAATTTATAAAATTATTCATGATATATAATACTATCAAATGTGTGTATTTTTTACCTTTTTATTTCTGTCGACTATATTCATGTTTTTATTGAATATCATTGGCTTCTGTCTGATTGTCAATTTATATTAAATGTGTTTTTCTCTTTCTTTCCTCTCTCTTGTTTTTCGCTCCTGTGTGTTATTTATTGGTTTGGATTAAGTTACTTACTGTATTGAGTAAACAGTTTTTTGTAAATTTTATGTCATATTATTGGCTAAGACCACACCGTACACGAGCCTGGCTCTTACAGTAGTGGCTAGAAACATTTTTGTTCTATAATTTTAATTTGTACTCACTCTGCCTACTAGCTAGTTACCTAAATAAAATAAAAAGATTCAATAAAATTAGAAATCCAATACAGTTATTACGAAACAGTGATAATTACGAAGGTAAAAGTAGAGAATCAAATCAAGAACAGAATATAACTTACTTACTTACTGGCTTTTAAGGAACCCGGAGGTTCATTGCCTCCCTCACATAAGCCCGCCATCGGTCCCTATCCTGAGCAAGATTAATCCATTCTCTATCATCATATCCCACCTCCCTCAAATCCAGTTTAATATTATCCTCCCATCTACGTCTCGGTCTCCCTAAAGGTCTTTTTCCCTCTGGTCTCCCAACTAACACTCTATATGCATTGCTGGATTCGCCCATACGTTCTACATGCACTGCCCATCTCAAACGTCTGGATTTAATGTTCCTAATTATGTCAGGTGAAGAATACAATTCGTGCAGTTCTGTGTTGTTTAACTTTCTCCATTCTCCTGTAACTTCATCCCTCTTAGCCCCAAATATTTTCCTAAGCACCTTATTCTCAAACACCCTTAACCTATGTTCCTCTCTCAAAGTGAGAGTCCAAGTTTCACAACCATAAAAAAACAGCAGGTAATATAACTGTTTTATAAATTCTAACTTTCAAATTTTTTGACAGCAGACTGGATGATAAGAGTTTCTTAACCGAATAATAACACGCATTTCCCATATTTATTCTGTGTTTAATTTCCTCCCGAGTATCATTTATATTTGTTACTGTTGCTCCCAGATATTTGAACTTCTCCACCTCTTCAAAAGATAAATTTCCAACTTTTATATTTCCATTTCGTACAATTTTCTCGTCACGAGACATAATCATATACTTTGTAGAACAGAATATAAGTTGAAATAAATTTTAAGTAAGCCTATATTGAAATTATGAAACCGAAATTAGGAATAAAGGACATGAATACTAAATAATTTGCTTAATTTATTTCTTAACTTTATTAAACTCAAAATAACCTAGGTCAGGATTTCTTATAAAATAGATTTGCATAATCTTGACCCGTAACTCTGGTTGTAATTTAGTCGAATGGTTATGTAACATTAGGTTCAGCTGAAGGACATGTCAAATTTATTCTGGTAGAATAAACATACATAAATACATACATAGTGTTCTCTTCAAGGGCAGGTTTTCACTGCGAAACCAACATTCTCCAATCTTTCTAATTTTCTGCTCCTACTGTCTCCTCATATGATCTGAATGTCGTCTATCATCTGATATCTTCTTCTGGCCCGAATTCTTCTCCCGTTCACCATTCCTTCCAGTTCATCCTTCAGTACGCAGTTTCTTCTCAACCAGTGACCCAACCAATTCCTTTTTACTCTTCCTGATCAGTTTCAGCAGCATTCTTTCTTTAACCACTCTTTCCAACACAACTTCATTTCTTATTCTGGTCCACACCTGTGGAGTAACGGTCAGCGCGTCTGGCCGCGAAACCAGGTGACCCGGGTTCGAATCCCGGTCGGGGCAAGTTACCTGGTTGAGTGTTTTTTCCGGGGTTTTCCCTCAACCCAATACGAGCAAATGCTGGGTAACTTTCGGTGCTGGACTCCGGACTCACTTCACCGGCATTATCACCTTCATTTCATTCAGACGCTAAATAACCAGAGATTTTGATACAGTGTAATAAAATAACCCACTCAAAAAATTCTTATTCTGTCTTCCATTTGACACGCTTCATTCTTCTCCATAAACATGTGATGTTTTATATTTCTGACGATTTTTATGATAATATTTTAATAATGTATATGTACAGAGTGTTTCCGAGGTGGTGTTACAAACTTTCAGGGATGATGGCGAAGGGCACATGTATCAATTTGAGATAAGGAACCATAGTCCGGAAATGACTGAGTCGAAAGTTATAAGCAAAAACAGTTGTGTGGAAATGGAATTGTAATTTGGCAACACGTGCCCTCCTTCCCTTAACCTTTGGAACAGTCGTGGAAAAATGGTATGGGCCGGATGTCTCCTACGTGGGTACTTGTACCGATACAATCTGTGACCTTGTCTATTGTTCCCATTGGCTCATCCGTATTCGAAAATCAGGTCTGCTTATTCCGCTCTCGTGTACTCCTCCATTTCACTAGGACTGATCGACTGGACACTGCAACTTTTACAGATACACTGCTGTCTACAGACGTGCATATCAGGACCGACCATGTCCGTTACAATTACGCTATCTGCATTACTTTAGTGTAGTTTCCTGTCCCCACTCCTCAGACAACGCACTGAATGGAATACTGTAAGTAGACAACGTAAACAGATGAATACAGTATGTGTAAGATGTACAGATAAACACACATAAATAAGATGTACAGAGGAATAAAATTATTTCATTTCAACACAACTATTTTTGCTTGTAACTTTCGACTCTGTCATTTCCGGACCAGGGTTCCTTATCTCAAATTGATACATGTGTCCTTCCCCATCATCTCTGAAAGTTTGTAACACCACCTCGGAAACACCCTGTATATACAGTATTTGTTCAATTTGGAAAAAATTAAAATCGGAAGAAATAAATTTTGTTGGATAATCAATTGACTTGTTTAAACAAATTTTAATTATCTGCTTTTGAAGCAATATAAACGGAGAAAGTGTAAATTTTATGCCTCCTCCCCATCCGATTACACCGTACTGAAGTCAAATTCAAATTCAAATTTATTCACAATTTACATTTGAAATGATACATATGAATATATACCCGAAATGAGCATATGCTCGTGCTCGGGTACAGTCCAGTAGTCTACATAAATTTTACAGAGATCAATAATAAAGTTGATGTTAGAAATAATAGTAACAATAATAATAATAATAATAATAATAATAATAATAGTAATAGAATATCCGTGACGGAGATGATACAAAGATAGTAATACAAATTAATTCATTAATAATAATAATAATAATAATAATAATAATAATAATAGTAATAAAACAAAAATATTTACAATAATAAAATAAATACTAAGACGGATAAAATAAAATATAAAACCACTAGCGAGAGTTAACACAACTTAAATAAGCATATAATAACCAGAAAAAAAATGCCAAACTCGAAAATCAACAGTAAAGTTCATTGTATCGCAGACGACAGCAACCGCCGTATTGACATTGTGTTGTACATTAATGGTAGTGGGGGGGGGCGAAGGTCTACGTAACTGCCGTTCTTTTCGAATCTTCTCGTACAATCATGGGAAGTTAATGCTGAAAAACAAAATGTCTACGAGTCAAACTGTTCATTATTACCAGGATAAATACAAATAATACTGAAATATATTAAGCAAGTTTCAGTTATAGACCTCCCCTTTTGTGCAAGAGGTATCATATCAAAATATTTTATGGATGGCGGGGAAAATATAAATTTCAAGAACTCTCTGAAGTACTAAGAATCTTTGGTTTTGTGGTTAGCGTAGTGCTTATGACGCGAAAGTAAAGGACACATTACATCCTACTCTTTCACTAGGAATGCGATAAATAACTATTTTCCTGGGAATCGCATATGAGTTCTCTGAATTTGAAGATTCACATACCACAACAGAAGAGGAATGCAGATTTGTTACATGATTACCAGTTGCTGTGAAATTTTATGGGTCTTAACAAGACTGAGGTTGAAATTGTGATTGTAGGAAGACAGAAATAAAGAACTTGGATGATATTCGGGTTGTTAAGTAAACAAAATTGACGTCTGAATCTATGTGATGAACCAACTATGAAAATATCCTCGTCAGCATTTCATAAACTAATAAAAGTTAATTTTAATCCAGATGTTAACAGCACAACCTCGACAGGAATCTCCTCAATCTTTGAAAATGGTGAAATCATTCTCCGTTAGAATGCAGACCAACATATTTTTCTCGATGTTTAGAAATAAGTCGAAATGGCTGTGGTTCTTACTGACAATGAGAAGAGAAAAATTAAAACAAATGAATGTCTGAAATTATCTAAAAAATTCTTATTGAACCCGTGTGTAGCCTGTAAGATTTTAGTTGGAATGAAATAGTTTTTTATTAATAGAATATAATTATTATTTCAGTTCTTTTCAATTTATTTTATGTATTATTAATAATGTATAAAAATAAAGCGCTAATTTTGTTGAAGTAAGACCTGCACTGTGTAACTATTAGTTCAATTCAAGGAAGAAAATAATTATATCCCATGCCCGAAAAAAAGTGAAAACGTTATCTTTGTTTACTCGACTTCTTTTCAAAATTACCTAAGGCAGGAACCAATTGTGAACCTGAAGGTAAGCAGAAAAAAAAATAGCAGTGGCTCACTAATGAAGTAGCCCGGAGAGGTTATGGACGTAATATACCCAAATTTAGATTAAATAAACCAATACAGAATTGAGGGGTTCGGGAGTAAAACATGGTAAGTGACGTTTTAGTGTTTTGAAGTTATTACGTAAATAAACATTTATACATACAACAATTTGTATGCGAATCTAGTATTTCAAATAAAGCTCCCTGTAAAGCAGATTTGAATAATTTCAAGGGAAAAATTGTTCCGGGGTCGGGTATCGAGGGCGTCAATGAACGTCCGGGTTCCTTAAAAGCCAGTAAGTAAGTAAGTAAGTAAGTAAGTAAGTAAGTAAGTAAGTAAGTAAGTAATCAAGATGTATAATCAGGGATTGTTCATTGACTATAAAGTAACATATTGCATTAGAAAAATATATTTATGTCAATAGTCAATGGTGGGGCTTCAAAAACGCGATACTTTGTGTTTGATTCGCATCGATAGTTTTCTTCCCCTACCACTTAAAGTGTTATGCTTTTTAACTTGTCCTGGTGTAATAATATTGAAGTATAGGGTTTCAAACTCTTGCTTTCTAATCACAACATTGCAAAAATGTAACGAGCACATCAGTACTGAAGTGTCCTTCCCTTGCTCAGATAAACCCACCTTCAATTTATCTCGGTAAGGGTTAGCACCCTCTGTGTGTGTGCACCTGGCCTTCCGTAACAAATTCGCGGGGGATGCGTTGCAGGGGCGGTGAACGAGTTTCGTGTTAACTAAAGCGACGCTTTTCAGCCTGTGATACGCGAACCATTGTTGAGTAGCATTTGATGGTACGTGAGATGCGATGAAATAGGCTATTGTGTTTTGTAATAGTTTCATTAAAGCGTATTCTTGTATTGACGACAAAAGCGAAAATTTATTCATGGTTGAGCAAGAAGTAATCGTAGTGAATATTACGTGGAAATTATTATTTATTAGCAACCCCTAACACTTCAAGTTACTTATGCTAAATAATCTCTTTTGTTAAATAATAATAATAATAATAATAATAATAATAATAATAATAATAATAATAACAATAATAATAATAATAATAATAATCCCAAGAAACTAGTTCGATTAATTAAAATGTGTCTCAATTAAACTTACAGCAGAGTCCGTATAGACCAGCTTCAGTCTGATGCTTTTCCAATTCACTGCGGGCTAAAGGAAGGAGATGCACTATCACCTTTACTTTTTAACTTCGCTCTAGAATATGCCATTAGGAAAGTTCAGAATAACAAAGAGGGTTTAGAATTCAACGGGTTACATCAGCTGCTTGTCTATGCGGATGACGTGAATATGTTAGGAGAAAATTCAGAAACGATTAGAGGAAACACGGAAATTTTACTTGAAGCAAGTAAAGAAATAGGTTTGGAAGTAAATCCCCCACCCCCAAAAAAAACGAAGTGTATGATTATCTCTCCTGACCATCGTGAATATTGTACGAAATGGAAATATAAAAATTGGAAATTTATCTTTTGAAGAGATGGAAAAATTATAATATCTTGGAGCAACAGTAACAAATATAAATGACACTCGGGAGGAAATTAAACGCAGAATAAATATGGGAAATGCCGGTTATTATTCGGTTGAGAAGCTTTTGTCATCAAGTCTGCTGTCAAAAAATCTGAAAGTTAGAATTTATAAAACAGTTATATTACCGGTTTTTATGTATGGTTGTAAAACTTGGACTCTCACTTTGAAAGAGGAACAAAGATTAAGGGTGTTTGAGAATAAGGTTCTTAGGAAAGTATTTGGTGCTAAAAGGGATGAAGTTACAGGAGAATAGAGAAAGTTACATAACGCAGGACTACATTATTTGTATTATTCTTCACCTGACATAATTAGGAACATTAAATCCAGACGTTTGAGATGGGCAGGGCATGTAGCACGTATGGGCGAATCCAGAAATGCATATAGAGTGTTAGTTGGGAGACCGGAGGGAAAAAGACCTTTGGGGAGGCCGAGACGTAGATGGGAGGATAATATTAAAATGGCTTTGAGGGAGGTGGGATATGATGGTAGAGACTGGATTAATCTTACACAGGATAGGGACCGATAACGGGCTTATGTGAGGGCGGCAATGAACCTGCGGGTTCCTTAAAAGCCATTTGGAAGTAAGTAAGTAATAATAATATACTCCAGAAGCTACTTAACAGCCATTTTGCATCTAATGTGTAGAATCCGAAATAGCCTTCAGAATTGTTGTATCATGAAAGGGTTTTGAGATATTTTAGATTATTTTCACGTTGTTTGTGTTGTCATTTTTGAGAGATATTGCATAATAAAGTATAAGGACTATGATGATTAAACTATTTATTTGAATGTAATATATGATGGAAAAAGATAGGCTATATTTATTGGGCTAGGAAGGTTTTGAAAGATTCTACCATTAATGCAGAGCTCACAAATCTTGAGTCAACTCTTTGGTCCTCTTTCAAAACCATTGTTTACGGATTTCTGGGTAACAGAAGAGACGATAAATATTTCCATAGTGACTGCTCTGCTAGATAATTACAAGAACTCAAAATTTAGATTTACACTCACACCTTGACTTTTCTCCAGAAAACTGAGGTGCTTGTAGTGACGAACAAGGTGAACGTTTTCACCAGTACACACTATGATGGAGAGTCGTTACCAAGGTTACTGGAACAGCCCAATGATGGGTGATTACTGTTTGTTTCTTTATAGAGAGCCGGATAGACACCGTACAAAAAAAAAAAAGAATCGTTATCCCATTTTGCCTAAAGAAATAATTTTTAAACATTGTAAATATTAATCTTGAATTATGTGCATTATTTTAGTGATTTTGTTGGTTTTTGTTGGTTAGTTTATATGGTTCCTTAGTTTCTTTTCTCGGACTGGAATGCTTTACCTGCAGACTTACTAAAGGCTTTACCAATAACCAAAAATGTTTTAAAAATAGGCTTAAAGACTTTACTAATAGACGGCAGTACATTATACACACTATTTAAAGGGTGTAATTGATATTTTGTTATTTGAAGTGTTGTATCAGTGAAGAAGTGTGTTATGTCAGTGAAGTGTGAAGTGTGTTGTCTCAGTGAAGTGTGTTGTGTAAGTGAAGTGTGTTCCTGGCAGTGAAGTTTCATAGTTTATGGTGGTAGTGCAAAGTATTTGAACAGTAAAATGTTTTTGAAGCGTTAGTGAAATCAGGATAGAATCAGTGAAATGTGTCGTAGTTCCAGTGCAGTGAGTGAGTTGACAGCGAAATGAGTGTAGTGCTGAAAGGTACTTGTGCAGATATGAACATATCACACTCGTGGATTTTAGTTCGAACTTAGGGTTAAGATACAAATTAGATTTACTTTAAATGGTATTTTAAGTGATCGTGCTTCACTTAATTTAGGATGTTCCCTGTTATTATTATTATTATTATTATTATTATTATTATTATTATTATTATTATTATATTTATTATTATTGTTATTAATTATTATAAGTATTATTATTAATTTGTCATTAATTATATTTTTTATTAATTGTGTTAATTATTAATTGTCATTATTGAGTGTAATTAGTTACTGCCACTGGGTATATACCCATATACCCATTTGCAGTGTGAATAAATACATACATAAGAATTTTTTTATGTTATTAATAAAACTTCAGTTGGGTTCTGAGTGTTACGTTATGTTTGTACTTAAAATGAGCCAAGTCTGCCAAAATCATATTATTGTCTTTGTGTTAGTGCTGTAGCATAGGGGAGAGTTGGGCAGTATCGGACATCGGGTAATATCGGACAGTGAGTTTCTTTCATCTACCACCAGATAATAGTACCTGAATGACATGGTTACGTTTCTGTGATGTCTCATACAGAAACGTAACCATGTCATTCAGGTACTATCATCTGGTTGTAGATGAAAGAAACGCATTGTGCGATATTACCCGATGTCCGATACTACCCAACTCTCCCCTATATCTAGGAAATGTGACGTGAAAGAGAGGAGCAGATATTTGCACTGAATTCAACACTCCAAAATGAGGTAAATCCACTTATTTACGCACCAGATACACGAAAAAGGTTCAGTTTGTTGACTAGTGAATTAAAAGACAAGAAAATCAATGTAATATCCAAACCTCTCCTGTTAGCTCAAGACGAATATATAATTATAGCGACACCACCGAATTCGTAGAGGAATTATTTATAAAGCTGGTGAAATGGAAATAGAAACAGATGAATGTTATGAACATAAGTCAATCCCAGTTTCAACAAGTGAAGATTGACAAGGAACAGCAATTTGGGATCAGCATAAAAATACACACAGAAATGTTTTATTCAATAAGCCTGAAATATCAATAACGAGCAGACGTTGGGTGTGATTATGATGCGTGTTGCATTTCCATCAATCAGAAGTGTTGTAAGAAAAGAAGATCGAAGGAATATCGTGATGTTACTACCTAGCAATATCTGTTTTAGGACTGTATCCCCCTTCAGGCTTTCAATGATACAGGTATGACCAGTGTTCTAGATGACGGAGTTGCATCTGCAGTGGAGAAAGCCAAGGATGTTAAGATTTTTCTCGCGAATCTCCAGTCTTTTCCTCTTCATTCCACCAATACTCTCCATAGTTCTCCGTTCATTATCATCTCCGTGTCCACTGCTGTGCAGTAACGGTAACCATATACCTGACCGTGAAGCGAGGGGGCCCGGGTTCAAATCCTGGTTGAGACAAATTATCTGGTTGAGGTTTTGCCCAGGTTTTTCCTCAACCAATCGAAGCAGAATTGCTGGGTAACTTTCGAAGTTGGGCTCATTTCGCCATCGTAATTACACTTCCCCTCTTTTAATATCATCTCCTTTCTTTACCCATATTTCCGTCCTGCGTCCGATGTAGCCGCTATCGAATTTGGACTACGTGGTAAGTGGTCATTAGTTGCTGGTGGTAGTCAACTCTCCACTGGGACTCATGGTAGTTCGTGAGACTGGGGTTAGGGGACCATGGTAATGTCTACGTACAAAGATAAAAGGCATTCTGTAGGCTGTAGAGGAGTTTGGAGGTGCACGCAGGGGAATCTGTAGCGCGGAGGTCTTAGGACATGCACATCATTCCATTCCGGGCAGTACAATAGGGCCATCCAAATGGCCTAGTGCGAGGGCAGTCTTCAGTCCGTGCCCCTCCCCTAAAGGGGAATTAATGGATAGATAATCTCCGTTTCATAATTAAATTACAGGAGACAACTTTGCAGAGGATTTCCGCATATTATTGTTATTATTATTATTATTATTATTATTATTAGTATTTTTATTGGTATTATTATTATTATTATTATTATTATTATTATTATTATTATTATTACTATTATTATATAAGGCGCTTAGAAAAATATTTGGGGTTAAGAGGAATGAAGTTACAGGAGAATGGAGAAAGTTACACAACACAGAACTGCACGCATTGTATTCTTCACCTGACATAATTAGCAACATTAAATCCAGACGTTTGAGTTGGGCAGGGCATGTAGCCCGTATGGGCGAATCCAGAAATGCATATAGAGTGTTAGTTGGGAGGCCGGAGGGAAAAAGACCTTTGGGGAGGCCGAGACGTAGATGGGAAGATAATATTAAAATGGATTTGAGGGAGGTAAGATATGATGGTTTAGACTGGATTGATCTTGCTCAGGATAGGGACCAATGGCGGGCTTATGTGAGGGCGGCAATGAACCTACGGGTTCCTTAAAACCCAGTAAGTAAGTAAGTACTATTATTATATAAGGCGCTTAGAAAAATATTTGGGGTTAAGAGGAATGAAGTTACAGGAGGATGGAGAAAGTTACACAACACAGAACTGCATGCATTGTATTCTTCACCAGACATAATTAGCAACATTATGTAAATCCAGACGTTTGAGTTGGAAAGGGCATGTAGCCCGTATGGGCGAATCCAGAAATGCATATAGAGTGTTAGTTGGGAGGCCGGAGGGAAAAAGACCTTTGGGGAGGCCGAGACGTAGATGGGAGGATAATATTAAAGTGGATTTGAGGGAGGTGGGATATGATGATAGAGACTGGATTGGTCTTGCTCAGGATAGGGACCTATGGCGGGCTTATGTGAGGGCGGCAATGAACCTCCTTGTTCCTTAAAAGCCAGTAAGTAAGTAAGTAAGTGAGTAAGTAAGTAAGTAAGTATTACTATTATTATTGTTGCAATGTCTATAATTCGAGGATTTAGTATGAAAGTAACGCAACTAAGAGTACAAAAAATGGACATTTTTAGGTTTTTACGCCAATTGATAATTCGTTTTTCTACTTGGTTACAAAAAATCGTAACTCAGTTCCGAATAGTCTTGTATATAATACAAATTTGTAATTACAAAACATGATGGTATAGTTCATGTGAAATAAATGTGTTGCCTGTTAAGAATTTTATTGTGAATAAAACATCGATTGTAGTTACGTTAGTTTCACAGTAAACCCTCGAATTATTAATTTTCTTATTACTATTATTAGTATTATTATTGTCATTATTATTACTATTACTACTACTACTACTACTACTACTACTACTACTACTACTACTACTAATACTAGTGTCGTTGCTATTGTTATTATTTCTACTATTGTAGCTATTATTATTATTATTATTATTATTATTATTATTAGTAGTAGTAGTAGTAGTAGTAGTAGTGGTTGTAATAGTAGTAGTAGTAGTAGTAGTAGTAGTAGTAGTAGTAGTAGTAGAATTTTTGCTATTATTATTATTATTGTAAATAAATAAATAAATAAATAAATAAATAAATAAATAAATAAATAAAGAAGCAAAAGACCGAAATTGGCAGAAGTTTGGTGACTGTTACTGGAGACCCTCGCTGCACCAATTATCTACGGCAACGAATAGGGATAGCCATCCAACGTGGGAACGCAGCCAGCATTTGGGAACCTTTCCAGACGCCAATTGTCTGGATGAAATTTTCTTTATTTGAATATCTGATGAGCCTTTATTTGTTTAATATTATTATTTCTATCCAGTATTAAGTTTTGTATTTTGAACAAAAAGTTAACCAATTTCAGTATACTTTTAGATATTTATTAATTATGCTTTGACACATGTACATGCAATATTTCATGTAAATATCTTTGATGTTTCCAAATTATTCTGTATTTTGTTGATTCTCTGGTACATAAATATTTTTAATGAAGAGTAAATAAATAATAAATAAATAAATAAATAAATAAATAAATAAAAAAATAAATAAATAAATAAATAAATAAATAAAATTTCTTGCATTCGAAATTGGGCGTAAACTTTTACATACTCTGTACCTATCTTTTTTTTTCTCTCAGGAGATATTTTTATAATATGGATATTCAATGTCTTTTCAAATAATATATCAGAAGTGTTACACAAATCTGTGGATAACATAATTAAAATTTATGCCAGGAAATTCATTTTGAAAATACTACGTCACCAAAAATCATAACTCAAAAACTACTTAAGTGACATTAATAAAATTTTGTAGCGTGTATACATATTCCAAGAGGAGCAAATGTGCAAAAAAATAAACTCTCGTGCAAAAAAATAAACTCTCTAGTTAAGAAACTGTAGAAGTTATGTAGCATTTTCATCTCCTCCCTTAACAAAGAAAGGGTTTTCGTAATGGTCCGTTGAGCTAGAAATCTCGCCTCTTAATTAAGAAGTGTTGCTATGCGAGAATTCGCTAATCTAGCAAATCGATGTAATTATGGACGCCAAGGCAATCTGAAGGGGATTATTTCGGGGGTGAAGGGCTACACTGTGCCCGGATATGAGGCAGTAGGGACGGACGGAGCGCAAAGCTTCCTTCCGTTGTCAGTCGGAGTGATGGTTCGCGGGCTGGGCGACAGGCGGAGCTGGCGCGCTGCTCCCCCAGACTCACCCTTGCGCGCCGCAGCGTCAGTAGCGCGCCATGCTGCCGGAAAGCTAGTGTCTCAGGTAACGTGTCTGTCGGTGTGTGCGTGATGTGCCCTTCCTCCACGTGATAACTCCCCGACGACCGCGTATGAATTAGTGAGAGTATACCAACTCCAGGCTGTCAGATAATTCGCACAAGACATGAAAGAGCCGAGAATAAGTTCAATTTTTACAATGGGATATAAACATTTTTGAAAATTAAATAAATCTATCAGGTAATTAACATCAATACGTCTTAAGTACGATTAATTACTACTATTTTCCTTTAACTATGTAGTTTTGATGTGTAGATTTCATAGAAATTAAAGAAATTTGCTTTCTTTACATCTATACAGTCAGTTTTTAGCTAACAATTTCGTGAGCTTAACAGTATATAGACATGTGAATTATTTAATTATAATAATGCATGTGTATACCTAAATAATAGTGTAGAAGCTAAAATATTTTAATGCAAATTTTATTGAATTCACGAAATAGATTGGTATCTGCCGACATATTGATATTTTGTTCTATTGTTGAACTCTGTGCCGGCATTTGTTTATGTTCATATGTAGGATTATTAATACAATTCAACCTTTACACGTAAAATTACTCTTTGAAATTCCCTTCAATTTATGTAAGTTATATTGCATGTAATTCCATTGTTGAAAATTGTCTGGTTATCACAATATGGTGTTCAGTTTATCTTTTTGTTTAATAGTGTAAAGTTTATTGATTTTTGTATACTACTCTAAATACATCGGTGCATTCCTGCATGTTCAATCGTATTTTTTATCTTTTCAGAATTTAATTCCTCCACATGCTGTAATTAAGGAAGTATGTTACTTTCGGCTTTAATGATAATTGTAAAGTTTGTGAGAAAAGATTTATCTTTAAAGAATTATCCGTCATTTTGTTAATTTTTATTTAGTCACTAATATTAATGTGCTAGCCAACAACGATTATCTAATAATAGAATAGCATAGCATTTACAATTATTGTAGCACAACAATGTTAATGGAAATGATAAAAATAACAATAATATTATTTATGGTAAACATTTTGCAATTGTAGAAAAATCTAAGTTAAAATATTAAAAACTTTAATAAAATTGAATATGTTGTACCGGTATATATGTAAATTACTTTTTTCAAAATTATGACATAAATAATTAGTTTTAAGAAAATGTTTCTTTACTTAAACTTGCATCATTGTGCCGTTCTAAAAATCCACCAGCATATGCCGGTATATCCTACCATAACTTCATTGTGTTTATTTCCATACTGACATTTATACTCTATTTTACATCTATGATTCTACGTGTCTTCGACTGTAGATTTTCAAAAACGTCTTAATAGAAGACTTTTCATTTCGAGCATTAGTGGTTAAACTACAAGAGACCCAACGACCTTGAATCGCAACACTTTCTCAGTGTTTGTAGTGAATGAGTTTCAGTATGTGTCAAATGGGACACAACTGTAGTGGTCTGCTGTGGCAAAAGTGAGTTGTTTTATTTTGCAAGCCCTGTAGCATTGTAACACCAACTATGTAAAAGCACAGTCGCTTTCATGTAAAGTGTCTGAGCAGTTGGGAATTAAGGGGGGGGGGAGTAGTGTTAATATTTTAAAACTCCCGCTTGCAAAATTAATGTAGTTATTTTGAAATTAAAAATGTTGTTTAGTCTACAATAATTTTCTGTCAGATTTGTCTTCTAAAAACAGATGAAGATGGTGGACGCCAACTTGGCTTGTTTTGAACATTAGGAAATTAGGATGGAAGAGAGGAAGTGTTTATAAACAATATTTATTGTTGTTTTTAATTTAAAAGTTTGTGTTTTAGTTACAAATTTGAATTCCTAAATAAGTATGAGTAAGGAAGGAAAATTATAATTTAAGTGAAAGAAATGGCATTGTGAATTTCTAATTTATATAAAAAATTATCACACATTCCAATGGAAATAGAAATGATTTGAATATTAAAAAAATTATCTTGGTTATACCATTAAACGTTACTTAATTTTAAAATAAATTCACATAACGAAAATATAAATAAATTTCCCGTAATTTTCTGTGAATTATGCCTGTGCCAACACAGTCAATCTACTTCTCTCAAGTAATATCACAATTCGTAAGAAGTTGAACATTATTTTCAAGTACTAATGAAGGATTTTCCTTACTCTGGACTCCTGATATCTGAACAAATGTTTGACTCATTTGCCCATTCCGTCCTCTTGTGAGGATTGTGACTCGTCACTAGCTTGGGATGTGGACATGTGCTTGGCATTACTCAAGACCACGGCTGGCTTCGGACGGCGGCGCTTACACAACACGAGACACGAACCTAAAGTTTTAGTAGGAATACCAAGCACTTTCTTCCCGAGAATCGAATCTTGATTCACAGATACTATAGAGCCAGAAATGTTACTGCTTGAACCACAGCCTAAAATGATGACGGTGATGGTGGTGATGATGATGATGATGATGATAATAACAATGATGGTAGTGGTAGTGGCAGTGGTGGAGATGGTTGTGGTTGTAATGGTGATAATGGTAGCAGTGGTGGTAGTGGTAGTGCTGGTAGTAGTGGTAGTGTTGGTAGTAGTAGTAGTAGTAGTAGTAGTAGTTTTAGTGGTGGTAGTGGTAGTTGTGGTAGTAGCAGTAGTGTTGGTAATAATTGTAGTGGCAGTAGCAGTATTAGTTGTGGTTGTAATGGTAGTATTGGTGGTAGTAGTAGTAGTAATGTAAGTAGTATTAGTTGTGGTATAGTGGTTGTATGGTGGTGGTAGTAGTAGTAGTGATGGTGGTAGTAGTAGTGGTAGTGTTGGTAGCAGTAGTTGTAGTGATAGTGGTAGTAGTAGCTGTAATGGTAGTAGTAGTGTTGGTAGTAGTAGTGTTGGTAATAGTGGTTGTAGTGGTAGTGTTGATGATAGTGGTTGTAGTGATAGTGTTGGTAATAGTCATTGTTGTAGTGGTAGTGTTGGTGGTAGGAGTAATAGTTGTAGTGGTGGTAGTGTTGGTGATAGTAGTAATGCTTGTAATAGTGGTAGTGTTGGTGATAGTAGTAGTAGTAGTAGTAGTAGTAGTAGTAGTAGTAGTAGTAGTAGTAGTAGTAGTAGTAGTAGTAGTTGTAGTGGTGGTAGTGTTGGTGATAGAAGTAGTAGTTGTAGTGGTGGTAGTGTTGGTGGTAGTAGTAGTTGCAGTGGTGGTAGTGTTGGTGGTAGTAGTAGTTGCAGTGGTGGTAGTGTTGGTGATAGTAGTAGTAGTAGTTGTAGTGGTGATAGTGTTGGTGATAGTAGTAGTAGTTCTAGTGGTGGTAGTGTTGGTGGTATTAGTTGTAGTGGTGGTAGTGTTGGTGATAGTAGTAGTAGTTGTAGTGGTGGTAGTGTTGGTGTTAGTAGTAGTAGTTGTAGTGGTGGTAGTGTTGGTGGTATTAGTTGTAGTGGTGATAGTGTTGGTGATAGTAGTAGTAGTTATAGTGGTGGTAGTGTTGGTGGTATTAGTTGTAGTGGTGGTAGTGTTGGTGATAGTAGTAGTAGTTGTAGTGGTGGTAGTGTTGGTGATAGTAGTAGTAGTTGTAGTGGTGGTAGTGTTGGTGTTAGTAGTAGTAGTTGTAGTGGTGGTAGTGTTGGTGATAGTAGTAGTAGTTGTAGTGGTGGTAGTGGTAGTGGTAGTAGTAGTGGTGTTGGTACACGTTGTTTTGCTAATATCCTGATCCATATAATAGGACTGTAATGAATTCCTTCTTCTATTTGTGATCTAGGAATCTGTATCCACCCACAAGGCTAAGCAGTTACATTTAATCTGTGGATTCAATACTTCTTGTATGTTATTTTGTTAATGTACAGACTCCTGATCCATATAACAGAACTGGTAATGCATTGTTTTATAAAACTTTAGTGTTGGTTCTTTTCATGCTTTCCTCAGCAGGGTATGTCTAAATGTACCGACATGTTGTAAATTTTTGTTATTTATTGCATGTAGGGTAATACCGGGTGTGCACAAAGTTGTCTGATTTATGTGCATGCATACCCCATGTACCAAGGATTGATATTATTGTTGTTATTTTGTGAAGCTATTGTTGAGTGTGAGTAGAACTACTGTGTTGGGTTAAGATTCATTTCAGGTAACCATGATGTTGAAACAAATTAATGAATCAGTGAATGAACGAATGAATGAATCAATGAATGAATAAATAAAACTTCTTACATTAAAAATCGGGTGTAACTTTTACACACTCTGTGTATGAGCTATTACATGCAAAGTAGGCCTACTATTTAAAAGTATTCATCTGTTTTAATAGTTACTTAGACAACTATACTTCGTTCCATGATGTCTGACAGGAGAAGTAAACATTGCCGGCGGGGAGTGAAGTGTAATTGCTATTCAACCAATGGCAGAGGTCTCATTCCACGCTTGTCTTAAAGTTGGGCGGGGGTAGAACGCTTCAGACCGCCCAACTTCAAGAGAAGCGTGGAATGAGACCTCTGACATTGGTTCAGTAGCAATTATACTTTTCTCCTCTGCCGGCAATGTTTACTTCTCCTGTCAGACATCGTGGAACGAAGTAGAGTTACAAAAGTGAAGCCTTTAGCAGCGAGAGGGTCAAGTTAAAACACGACCGGAGGGAATGTTCTAATACTCGCGAGTTATTGAAGCTAGTTTTGTATCGTGTTGACTACAATGTTATTTATCTACGTTTCATCTATTTAACGAAAATTATTTAAAAATGTAGAAAATAAATGTATAATAATTAGTAGCTCATTTGAGTCGGTCAAAGCTTACTTAATTGTATTCACAGTCGTTTCCAAGGAACAAAATTGTGTACGTAGAGATCAACAAATATTGTTGGTGAAGTCGCCATTTTCTATGTGATAATAATTGTAGTTAAATATTGAAAATATGGCTGAAGAGATTGAAATAGAAGAGTTTGCTAGTACTCCGCCCAAAATCCTAGAAACTGTACAAAATGCTACATTAAATTTGCTGCTTGATAAGTTAAACTACATTTTGTTTTATTTGTGGTAAATAGAAAAGTGTATTATAGAAATATGGTATAAAATGATTCATAACACGCTGCTATGGAGTCTTACTACAGAATAATAAAGTGAAAGTTTTGCAATGTAAAAGTATAAACTGAAGTTATTCTTTCGCAATATCAGGAGATACAATTATTTTATTTATGTATTTATTTATTTATTTATTTATTTATTATTGCTAGTAAGTTTGAAATGAATACAAATTAATAAATACAGTGAAAGATAATCTAGCCCACTCCTGAATGCGTAAGACTCGTGCTCAGGAGGGGATTCCAATACAGACAAAAATAAAATAAAAATTGAGAGTGAATACAGATTAAATAGTGTTTAATATGTTTAAACCCAAACTATAAATCCAATACAAATTTTTATATTTTTTTATTAATTTGGAGAGGATTCGTGGTTGAAATATTATTGGAATAAAATTTGTTTAATGATCTGGGACCTTGACTCATGCTATGATAAAAAGCTGCATTGGTTTTACATTTTGGTTCAGACAAACGCAGAAAATTCATATTTTTAGTTCTATATTTATGTAAGAGTTATTTTAGGTATCATGTATTCTTTGTCTTTAAATCCTATGGTAAAACATAATTATTACTTCCATGTATTAATTTGTTTACCAGTAATTTTATTCATAGAAAATAAAATAAGAGTTACTTTGGTTCGATATAAATTTTTTGTAAAATATCAATATAATTATGGTCTACATAAAAAAAAATAGTGATTTCTTTCTTAACAAATTATTGTGGACACATTTGACTCAGCAATTTAATTTATTTCCCTAGTCATTCTCCTCTTCTACCATCCGGGGTCGACAGACACGTGGCGAGGTTCAGAGGATATATGGGTAATCATCGCGAGTCCGAACATTTACTTCCAACTCGTATTATAACTGACGGAGAACAAACATTACACCTGGAGAGGCGTCCAAATTACAATGGATTCCACACAATGCTGGAGTTTCTGTAAATGTTTTATGCAGCCCATCCGAATTAGAAACATCTCTGCATATAAAACGAAGGGTTAATCAAGCAATATAACTAGAATCGAGTGGCTTTGTTTACTTTACTGATGAATCGTGTGCCACGTGGTTGTGTTAGCTAGGCCTGCACGCGCATTATTGATGCACTAACTTTGTTGTGAACGGGCGAGCGCTTTGAATTGGAATGTGCCTGGTGCGAGGCTTGTCGCGTGACATTTCAGTGTCATTAAATTCCCCTTGCACCAGTGGTTTCCAAAGTGTGGGGCGCGTTCCCAGGGGTGAAGTTGTTAGGGACGTCGTATTTCTTTTTGTTACATAATATACGCAGAAGGTCGTATTTCATGGGCGTCAGCTTTAGGTTTTTTTGCCCGTTTTAACATTATTATTATTACTATTATTATTATTATTATTATTATTATTATTATTATTATTATTATTATTTATTATTTTAGTGGCTCACTGTTAGTCGAAAGTCCATGCCTGCCTCGAAACCTCTTAGGTGAGGGTGATTGTGGAATATTGGTGGCATGATGATGATGATTTTTTTATTTTATTTTAGTTGGTTATTTAACGATGCTGTATCAACTACTAGGTTATTTAGCGTAGATGAGATTGGTGATAGCAAGATGGAATTTGGCGAGATGAGGCCGAGGATTAATTAATTAATTAATTTTATTTATTTGCTTATATTTAATGTGCTGTACAACAGCCAGAGGCCAATTACAGTTCAGCACAAACAATGTAACGAAAACATTAGCAATAATTTACAATAAAAGTAAAAAAGAAATAATTAAATTAATGGCAATTAATTAAAATGATAATTACAAATGAAATAATGGAATCATAAATGAAGAATGGAATCGTATAAAATAGTATTACAAAGATATACAAGATTATAATACAACGACAATAATGACAATGAATGGACGGGATAAAATGGATGACTAAACTACATAGCATAATGAGCGAGAATAATATTAAAATACATCTTTAAACAAAAGATATAAATGAAAACTGATATAAAACTTCAAAATATATACTACACATTAATAATAATAATAATAATAATAATAATAATAATAATGGTTTATTTTAACTGGCAGAGTTAAGGCCATTCGGCCTTCTCTTCCACTCAATCAATATGATAGAAAATTACTACAATGCTATCCATATAACATAATTAATACAATACAATTCAAAGCAAGACAATACTACAATACAAGACAATATAATAGATAATTAATTAATACAATGACAATTATTTTCATCTTCACAACACCAATAAAATAATTATGTAATAATAATAATATTACTAATAATAATAATTCGCCATAGATTATCTGGCACTCGCCTTATGGTTGGGGAAAACCTCGAGGAAAAATCCCAAGCAGATAATCAGCCCAAGCGGGGATCGTACCCGCGCCCGAGCGCAACTTCAGACCGGCAGGCAAGCGCCTTAACCGACTGAGCCACGCCGGTGGCCATGATGATAATGTTGGTGGTGGTGGTGGTGGTAACAGAAGAACCCTGACCCTGAGAAAAACTCCTCCCGCCCGCTTTGTCCACTACAAATTCTTTCATGACCCAGGAGGGGATCGAACCCTGGTCGACGGAGGTTAACCACTCGGCCACAGGTGAGCGATTAATGGAAAAATGGTGAAATGTAGGTACGGAACCGGGAGAACACCTTGAAAACCTGTCACCGAGCTCTTTTTGTTCATCACAAATTCCATTTTGACACGTCGGAATTCGAACCTGAGTCACCAGCGCGGAATGCCGACGCGCTAGCCCTAATCGTTCGCCAACACGACAGTATGATCTTGGCAGACGAATACCACCACCATAATAATTAGGATTAGACCTCTCGGCCTGTTTCGCCTCAGATTAGAGCTGGTCCTTCCATCCTCCTGCCGCCAACCTCTCTCTTCCCAAGGGGTCTGTAATGAAATAGTCTCTGGAGTAGTCTGTGGTTGAACATTCGCAACGTGTGCTTATACCAGGTGTTCGGAAAATCCTGATGTTTTCAGTTATGACCGTGATGTTTAATTTCATTCTGATGTGTTTATTTCGTTTATGATTAGATTGCAATCTGCCAATAGTGTCAGTAATCTCATCTCAGCAACTTCTACGCGAATCCTTTGAAGTTGACTTGACTTGGTTCATGTTTCGCAGCCATATAGCAGAGTTGGAATTTGTATTATTTTATAAAATGTCAAAATTGTTTCTAATTTAAATGTTTCAAGTATTGTTTTCTTTATTACAACCAGAATCTGTGTAAGTTCTGCTAGTCCACACCTGTGGAGTAACGGTTAGCGCGTCTAGCCGCGAAACCAGGTGGCCCGGGTTCGATTCCCGGTCGGGGCAAGTTACCTGGTTGAGGTTTTTTCCGGGGTTTTCCCTCAACTCAATATGAGTAAATGCTGGGTAACTTTCGGTGTTGGATTTATTTATTTATTTTTATTTTATTGGGTTATTTTACGACGCTGTATCAACATCTAGATTATTTAGCGTCTGAATGATATGAAGGTGATAATGCCGGTGAAATGAGTCCGGGGTCCAGCACCGAAAGTTACCCAGTATTTGCTCATATCGGGTTGACGGAAAACCCCGGAAAAAACCTCAACCAGTTAACTTGCCCCGACCGGGATTCGAACCCGGGCCACCTGGTTTCGCGGCCAGACGCGCTGACCGTTACTCCACAGGTGTGGACTCGGTGTTGGACCCCGGACTCATTTCACCGGCATTATCACCTTCATCTCATTCAGACGCTAAATAACCTAAGCTGTTGATAAAGCGTCGTAAAATAACCTACTAAAAAAAGTTCTGCTAATCTGAGCTCTATTTCTAGAGCGTATGGGCTATTCCATATGAAATCGATCAATAAAAAACCTCGCATTTTTTATACTCTAATATTTCCCTACTTATACAAGGTGCTGAGGGTAGTGCATTTAAAAAAATATACTATCGAAAGTCAAACGGTTTTCGTATTATTGAGCGACAAATTTAGCGTATTTTATAAAAACAAGCATTTTTCAGCGCTCAGAACTCTGGAACCATTTACTGCAGAACATTGAACGAGAGCTTATTTTGAAGCTGACATCTGGTAGGTTATGTTAAGAAGTAATCCTTATTTTTATTGTACACAGAGAGACAGATAATCTGATTTTACTTGATTTTAAGCTTTTTGGCTACTTGTAAAAATGTAAAAAAAAAAAAAAAATTGAGAAAAAACCTTGCATTATTAAGTGTGTTTCGGCATTGTTTGCTTAGTGGCTCGGCAATAAGTTTCGAGGGTATTAAATAGATTATTTTCAAACGCCTAGACTTGAACGGCGCAGTACCGCACGCACTGGCCGAGAGCTGAAGATAAGCGAGCGTTGGGCGTCATTTTACTCCTGTGTTTATGAAAACCTGTGATAAAGCTAGCACAGCCATGACTGCTAGACGACACATCACGTGTTTATGTCTACTGTCCTTACTTCCCTCGGCTATCTCCCGCCTCACAGTCAGCTGGTTAGTTCACGCGCGTACTATTTATTTTCTTTATTTGATATTTTCAATACTTTCTTATCAACGGTGCACCAGTAAAAAACATGTGTTTATTTGTACTTTCTATGCGGAATCTAACCATATATTTTAAAAATATTTTTTCATGGTCAAAGGCGTCTTAATGAAGAAAAATCTAAATTTCTCCATTTGCATAAAAAGTAAGAAAAAATGTTTACATGTCAATATAAACTTTAACTTCTCAGCATCAAAATAAACCATGATTTTGATCATTGGGTGAAAGGGTTTCTGAGCCACAACAGTTTAAAGTTGCTAATTTTATGAAAATACGATAAATTTAAATATTTTTAATTTAAACACTATTAAGTTCTGATGCCTCACACTTTGCACAAAGCATTATATCACAGTTGTCTACGGACAGAAAAAGTTTCATTGTATTCAAAAATTGCAAGGTCAATTTTCTCTATATTTCGGTCGATTTGAGATGGAATAGCCCGTATGTAAGATAGATGATACCCGAAATAATTAAGAGTAACCATTTATATACTACATTAAAAGAATGGTAATAAATTGCTAGCTACTTCTAAAGTTATTTTATTGGTTTCTTCCCAAATTTATATTCATTTTATTCTATTCTCTACTTATTAAATTTTACAATAAATTTGAAAAGGAGATAAATCTACGTTCTATTTAAGTAATAATATCTTTGAAGTTTAAAATTGATTGATTTTTTATTTCTGAACAGTTTCTAAATATAAATATTTTTGTGGTGAAATACAGCTGTAATAATGTCGTAAAGAAACTTTATCTACGTTCAAATTTGTGTGGAAGTGCCTTAATTAAAAAAATGAAAACGCATATTTTGAAAATAATTACTTAAGTATTGTCATATAATTAATTAGGATAGAAATAGTATAAAACACAATAAAGCGTATTTCCTAAAGGAGAAGCTTGACAAACAAAAACTTAAATATGGTTACCATGACGACGGTGGTGATTATACTATTTAACTAAAAATATTCAGTCATCATACAATCGTAGATGCTGGCTGAAATTTTACCAATAATAAATCAAAATTACAACATCCAATTCCTATTAATAAAATCCTTTAGTACGAAAAAAAACTTACAAGTTCTGATACTGCGATCGCAGATAGAAAAGAAACTGTTACGAACTTGCTTTTTGTAATACGATACAGAAGATCGTGTTACACGGGCGTCGGCTTTCAGCTGTTACGTTGTTTTTTCCAACGTCATTTTCATATTATTATTATTATTATTATTATTATTATTATTATTATTATTATTATTATTATTATTATTATTATTATTATATCCTGAAGGTTGAATTGTAACCCCGCAAAGCTGAAATGAAATTTGTTGTGGACGAAATGTTGAAATAGGTTTTCTATTTGTACTCTCACATTCCTTCCGCCATCACTTCGTTATCGTTGATGATGTTGCGGTAGTTAAGCAACGATTGTAAATTGTTTTTCTTTTCTTGAATGTGTTTTATTTTAAGTTCTTTGTATTAAAATTTAGCGAACTAAAGAGCGTGAATAGCCAGAACTGCCCTTTAAACATAGCCTAATACTACCTACATGCAGTAGCTACTGTTTTCAAGAGTTTGAACACGACAGATAGCGGCCGAGCCTGGAACTACAACATATTTATAGAGTGTTGTGGACGTATGATGACGCAAATTCGAGGTGACCAATGTTTAAAGAAGCGTATGTAATATTTGACGTATCTGTGACACAGAAAATGAGGAAAGATATCACTATTATCTAATTTTCTTCGTATTCACACAACATAACGAGCTGTAATACTGTAACTCAACAAGCAAACAATAATTTATTTATTTAAATTTTTATTTATTTATTTATGTATTTATTTATTTATTTATTTATTTATTTACTGTGGTGGAGTTAAGGCATCAGGCCTTCTCTTCCACACCACCAGAAATGCAATAGGCCTACAACTACAAGAAAAATTAGGCCTTTACATCGAGATGCAATCAATCTCATTCTCATGGGGGCAGAGAAGAAAAGTTAATTTTTTCTTCCACCATGTTAATAATGTCAAAACAAGTGCCTATACAAATTTTGTCCACTCGAGCGCAATTACGAGGAGCGTTCACAAAGTATGGTATTTGTTACATTCATTAGTCTATCTGGCGATCTTGCAGGCCAAGTTACAGGAAAGTGTCTACTGATAACCAGAGCTACGAAGTTCGTACCGAAACTGTTAAGGCCACCGGCGTAGCTCAGTCGCCTAAGGCGTTTGCCTGCCGATCCGGAGTTGCGTTCGGGCGCGGGTTCGATTCCCGCTTGGGCTGATTACCCGGTTGGGTTTTTTCCGAGGTTTTCTCCAATCATAAGGCAAATATCAGGTAATCTATGGCGAATCCTCGGCCTCATCTCGCCAAATATCATCTCGCTATCACCAGTCCCATTGACGCTAAATAACCTCGTGATTGATACAGCGTCGTTAAATAACCAATTAAAAAAAAAAAAAGAAAAAAAGAAACTGTTAAGTTGTATGAGCTTGGACTACGCCTATATATCCACCGAATAAATAGTAGTATCGCAGCTCTCACTGTCAACAAACTAGTAAAACAAACATGCACAGCCGGGCGGTAACCAAGCTTGTCTTTGAAGCTTAGAATAAGAAACAAATATACAAATCATAGTATATAAAAATACATTTGACAATTAATTAAAATCTTGGTGATTTTAAATACAAAATTGTATACCCGTTTGTCCTCTGATTGAGGTTCTGACTGATATGTACAGTAGGGGAGTAGTGGGCACAGTGAGACACAAAATATTAAGACATATGTATCCAAGTGAAATTTCAAGTATTTTTAAAATCAAGTGCAATAGAAATATACATTAAAACATGGAGTACAATAATACATAAACAGAAATGTTAATAGATAAAGGACATAATATACAATGCGTGTTTGTAAAAAAAATGCAAATGTCTCACTGTTCCCATTTAGGAGGGTACAGTGAGACACCAGTGTCTATTAATGGACATTGAAATGATTTACATTTATTTCAAAAGAAAAGAAAGCTTGCTGTCTCTTTATCTTGCCGTGTTCTGTAGACTTATTGAGAATCATTTTGATGTCTGACTTCGAAACCATTGAAACATCTGGAACATTTGGAAAAGTTAATTTTTCATGACACTTTAAACTTTTGCGAAAAAATGAAATGAATTTTTGATGACAACAAAGCTTATAATTATAAGAATTTAATGTAATTCTTTATTATTTTTTAACATTTTCTTAAATTTTGTGAATAATTTTTTATTTATGAAACCATTAAAATGTAATGTATCCATTATTTTAAGCTGTAGTTCCTAAATTGGTTACTAGTATGTTCATTTTTAATGTTAGTTACTGGTAAATGTAATATAATTACAGTTTATTTTTGCAAATCATTGGTAAATGGGAACAGTGAGACGTCTCAGTGTACCCTTCAATGGCATGTCTCACTGTTCCCTTTACGCATAGTTCGTTTAAAAATGGCGGCATCACTTCAAAATCAAAACAATAAAGACGAAACTTTGCCAAACATAACGTCAAATACCGTAGTATTAGGTAACAAAACATTCATATTTCTACTTAATTTGTATATCCAATATAACCTTCATTAAACACAAGCCAAAATTTTACTTCTAGAGTGAAAAATTACGAATTATTTTTTCATCACTCACCTTTATAACTAGAATCAAATCGAGTATGAAAATACTGTTACTTTACTCATCCAACATACAACTCAACTGTTACAAACATTTCAACATCAAAATTTACCATCTAATAAAAATGTCTCACTATTCTCCCTGCCTCACTGTACCCACCTCTCCCCTACATCTATTACCAGGCAGTACGTTTCACTTGACGATATGTGTCAGAGGAAGAACAATTGTTTGTATACATCTGAAGTCTGATTAATGTAATATGTAGCTACTCAGTTATGTATGCAATGGAGGGGGAAAAAGCAACTCCCTATCGTGGAATCCACACTACGTCTGGCACCACCTGAGACAACACAGGGCTTCACATTGAAAATGAACAATCTTTCATGTTCTAGGTGACATTCGATTGTGGCTGTTATGTTTCGTTTAAACTGTGACGGTTGCGTATAGAAGTGAAGATTTTAAAAATTATGTGAAATCAAGGGAAAAAGAGGGGAGTTCACGAGAATGTATTAAACATGCCGGTTGGCGTGGAAATCAATGTCATAATCGTGGTTGGCAGTGCCCATTATAAAACGCTGAATTATTAATGTATAATCACCGTTGTTGCACCTAGCATCCCGAACAGAAGTTCTGTTGACACGTGTTTCCACCCTCGCTACGTGCGTTTGTCCGTCAGTTCATTTCCTGTCTTCTCATGGAATCGTCATTTTGTTGATGTACCACCAGTATAGGATATAGAATTAATAGGTCATTTAAAATGTATTGCCATTATTGTTTTGGATCAATTGTTAATTTTTTTTAGCTTTTTGTGTATATTTTACTTGCATTTGTATTTCTAGTTGCGTGCAAGAGAAGGTCTATTGGCCTAACTCTACCAGAATAAATAAATGAATGAGTGAATGAGTGAATGAGTGAATGAGTGAATGAGTGAATGAGTGAATGAGTGAATGAGTGAATGAGTGAATGAGTGAATGAGTGAATGAGTGAATGAGTGAATGAGTGAATGAGTAAATGAGTAAATGAGTAAATGAGTAAATGAGTAAATGAGTAAATGAGTAAATGAGTAAATGAGTAAATGAGTAAATGAGTAAATGAGTAAATGAGTAAATGAGTAAATGAGTAAATGAGTAAATGAGTAAATGAGTAAATGAGTAAATGAGTAAATGAGTAAATGAGTAAATGAGTAAATGAGTAAATGAGTAAATGAGTAAATGAGTAAATGAGTAAATGAGTAAATGAAGAAATAGATGAACGAAGAAAAAACGGATGCACGAAGGAACGAACGGATGAACTAAGGAACGAACGACTGAAAGAACGGGCGAGGGAATGAACGAATGGACGGACGGGCGAACATATGAATGAATGAGCGAATAAATATAAAGAATTTGAAAATGTGGCTTATAATGATAGACGTTCATGAAATTAGTAGTCTTAGGAAATGTATATGAAATATCTTTATTATACTAGTAGTCATCTTTTAATTATGAATCGGACTGGGTAGCGTAGTCGATATAGCGCTGGCCTATTATGTTCGAGGTTGCGGGTTCGATGACATTTAAGTGTGTTTAAATGCGACAGGCTCATGTCAGTAGATTTACTGGCATGTAAAAGAACTCCTGCGAGACAAAATTCCGGAACACCGGCGACGCTGACACAGGGTGTTAAAATTATCCAACATTTTAGGAGGTGATAGTATGCATCAAAGCAAGAAAAAAAGTCTACTAAACATGGGTCCTACAACACATACTTTCTGAGATCTGAACACTTGTTCATAGGAGGTACTCAATATGACGTCCATTTATGGCAATGCATTTTTCTGACCTACAATACAGCAGGCTACCAGATAATCATACCGTAGTTGACACCCCTGGCATGGTATACTGATACGTTGCAAGGAATACTGAAGAAAAAAAGTCTGATTGCGGATATGAACAGGGTTAAGCAGAGATAGTGTTGTGAATTTTCGTAATCAGTATGTGTGGGCTGATGAAAATTCCCATGCACTTGAGGAAACAAGGCATCAGCACCAATTATGAATCAACGTATGGGCAGGCGTTCTTGGCGATAGATTAAGGGCCATACGTGCTACCACAGAGATTAACTGGGGCTCGTTATCAGGATTTTCTTATTAACGTATTGCCTACCTCGCTGGAGTATGTGCTATGTCAGCAAAGACTACAGATGTGGTTCATGCACGATGGCACATCAGCACATTTTTTCCCCAGTGAACGTGAACACCTGACGCTGACATTTCAGGACAGCTGGATTGATTGGGGAGGCCCCACACCTTGGCCTACTTGTTCCCCAAACCTAAATCTCCTAGACTTTTGGTTATCAAGAACAACCAGGTCAATTTCAAAGCGTGCGTGATTCCTTACGCCGAAGGGCAGAGGAATGCATTGCCATGAATGGACGTCACATTGAGCACCACCTATGAACAAGTGTACAGATCTCAGAAAGTATGTGTTGTATGACCCATGTTTATTAGACATTTTTTTCTTGTTTTGATGCATACTATCACCTCTTAAAATATTGGATAATTCTTTTAACACGCTGTATAACCTCTGCAGTTGCGAGAGTCGTTAAATAAACCATAATTTAATTTAATTTATTATTAGTATAGATTATCAACTTCGGTCCAAGACTCTATAATAAGATAACAATTAAATTACGAAATATTCAATTTGCTAATATAGCTTATTTTAAAAATCACTTTAAGAAGTATTGTTTAGAGAGAAAATATAATAGCACATTATGCAACGAGCCTATAATGATAGTAATTAAGACGCGAGGATGTTTATGAAACGAGCGCAAGCGAGTTTCATAATTTTCATACGAGCGTCTTAATTACCGTTATAGGCAAGTTTCATACGACTTTTTATGCTCGACCTTGTTTCTAACTTGAAATTATTCATAAGTATTCATTTTATTCTTATTTGACTGGGGAGCGAACTGACCTTGTGCAATCTCGTAAATTGTGAGATGTGCGCAGACGCGAAAGTATTGATTTTTTCCGGGCAACGAATGTCTACGACCTTGATATAACCTAGAGAGTAAACTTGATACAACCTTGAAATTGAATTCGACATTGAAAAACGAGATGACAAATTGAATTTATTTGAATATTATTTACAATTAACGCTAATTATTATAGTAACATTACATAACCTTCTGCCACAGTATTGGATTTCCAGCCTGCGTGGCGTTTTGCTAGTTGTCTTTCGATTCCATATCCAAGAATAATCGAAAACCTGAACTTTAATGAATAGGTGTACTTTAATGACATGCATTAAAGGACTGCTACCAGGTGTATAATTACTACATTTCGGCATGGTCGAGCATAAAATAGTTTAAATTACTGTGATGTATGTTTTTCTTTTCCTCTTATTTTTTACTTTTTCTTATAATAAAATATCTTAAAATTTTGTGCAATGCCACCTGAGCAGGAGTATGTAGCTAGGTTTACTCTTTCTGGGGGTCCTAGAATGATTTTTATGTGTAAAAAATACATACTTAACTTATCTTTGTTCTAGCAATAAATTATTGTTATGCACTTAGCTTCTGGATTTTTACGAGTAAAAGAACTGAAATGTCTCGTTAAGGCAAAATTTCCATACCCAGGACAAGAATCGAACCCGGGATCTCATGATTTGTAGTCACTAATACCGACCGCCAGACTATGAAACCGTATTTAATAGAACCTGCTTATTATATCATCATTTTTATTACCATTGATAGAATAAATATTAACGCCTGTTGTTTATGCAAGTAGCAAAGCGTTGATGTATCTAAAGTTGCATTATATTCTAGAATGCAACTATGCTAACTACCGTATTTTATACTGCCATTTCGTATTCTGTAATAGTCTACCTCGGCTTTATTTACTGTAACCACTACCAGCATTGGCGTTATCTCGGGTCTTATTTTTGGCTAGCTTACCTACTCACGGTGAGTTCGTAAGGGAAACTGATAACGCAGATATCAGAGCTGACTGTGTGTCACTTACAGGAAAGGAAAGAGGAGTCTACTGTGTTGGCTTAATAATGGCAAAATATTACACTCTCTGGTTCCAAACTAACTAGACTAACACTCTGTCCGTTTATGCATTCTTCTGTTATCTCTGATATTCATTATATAAACTTCTTGTCTGATGCGCGTGTCGTGTTTAGTCTGTGACGTAACAGACTGTAGCGCTCTACTGTCAGGAGTTTCATTTCGGTGGTTCCTTTTTTTCTGTTCTGACATGCTGTCAGATACAACATTTCTGATCAATAAATGAGAGCTGGTATAGACATTACACTCTTCACATTTTAAGAGAGTGGTTTTGCTTTTCGCCATAGTGTTGTACACTTACCTGCTGGAATTTAGATAATTTCTCGTAAATAATGTATGAAATGAAGAATTATATCAGAAATGAAATTTATGAGAAAAACTGCTCGGTACATTTAATCACATTATATAATAAATGAAGAATTTCTAAATAAACCAATGATCACTTCAATTTTTGGTAGAAATCAGGAATAAAAAATAGTTGCAAATCAAGATTTCAGGTATAACTCCCTGTAAAGTTGATTTGAATAATTTCGAGGGAAAAATTGTTCCGGAGCCGGGTATCGAACCCGGGACCTTTGGTTTAACGTACGAAATTATTCAAAAAATAGTTGGTTTGCACATGTTCAACGGATGCTACGAGGACGTCTCCAAAAGTAATGAAGTATTGTCATTCGTGTTCAGATGCGGGCCAGAGGACGGAAATTATTTAATACTCAAATGATGGTGAAAAGGTTTTTTTTATAATTACTTACAAAGCTGAAAATATTTCTCAGGATGCCTAAATTTATTATTGTCATTGTTATTATTATTATTATTATTATTATTATTATTATTATTATTATTTAATATAAGTCACTAGTTCGTCCAGTAATGGAATATGGTGCTGTATGTTGGGATCCTTACAGATTAGCACATATTAAGACACTGGAAAAGATTAAAAAACGGGCTCTCAAGCGTTGTCGTAATAATTCAACATAAAAATGGGACACACTCACGGACAGGAGAACGCGAATTCGAATGCGTAATGCTAAAAACTTTTAGTATAATCGTATGTGATATTCGATTTTAAAGGAGAAAAGGATAAATTGTAAAAATGAATATATCGACGGGGCAGTTCAAAAAGGAAACAGCTCAAAATGTGAAGTTTTGAGGAGATTACATGTTAAAGTTTTGTGTTGATGTGAAAAAATTCAAGGATAATTGAAATTGCTCCAAATTCCGTTCATGACGATTCACATGTATTATAAGTTCCAGTTAGAGTGTGTTTATTGAATTTTTCACAGCAATATGAAACTTTAAAATTCAGTTATCTCAAAACTTGCAAATTTGAGTTATTTCCCTTTGAAAAAAAAAAATATATATACATACTTACTTACTTACTGGCTTTTAAGGAACCCGGAGGTTCATTGCCGCCCTCACATAAGCCCGCCATTGGTCCCTATCCTGAGCAAGATTAATCCAGTCTCTACCAATACATACATACATACATACATACATACATACATATATACATACATACATTCTTTCATTCATACACAGAGAGGAAGTGAAATAGCCTTGCAGATTTTCAGAGCGAACAGCTCATATGGTACGTAACAAAAAAACTATAGTCTCATATTGGCGGAAAGTTAATAGTTAATTTTTTTTTCCCCCTCAAATGTTTAACAACCTCTTATTCGCTAACTATTGCGAGTAGGATCATGATTTTTGTCCATCGATAGGAAAACTAATAAAGAATAATAATCACTCTGGAGTATTTCAATATTGTGGACGGTTTTCGTGTAAATTTTAAAAACATCTAAATTCTAGCCTGCACGCTGCGAGTTGGTTGCAACACAGCGGCAGGGAGAACAGCTCATCTAGCGAGATCCACCGGGTTACCGAGTTCGTTGACCTCTTACATCTGTATCACGAGAAGCGTGTGTTCGCGGCGATGTTGCCGGACTGCTGAAACTTCAAACTCAATGTTCTACTTAACCGTGCATTTAATCACAAAATGTAATTTATGAGGAATGGGCGTTGAAATTAAACTTTGTATGCCTCTATTCGTAAAATGTATTATGGAGACCGAGTGTAGCAACCTGCGAACAAACCAAGATAACTTTTAACATATGTGTCCATGTGTGTCGTATATAGTTCTTTTTAGACAGCCGTTCGTCCGTGCTGGTATGAGGACAACTTCTCCTACTTCTCCACATAATAATAATAATAATAATAATAATAATAATAATGTCATCGTTAAACTCCTGAAATACTTGGTATAGGAGCCGCTAACACGATGTACGCTGTATAACAAAATCAACAAGTCGACCGACAGAACTGCCTCCAGAAATAGAGACGGTGCGGAATCTGCAACAAGTGTTCACCCGTCCTATCGTGCTCTCCAATCCAAAACATTCCCACTGATGATCTGCAAATTTGGAAGTGCCTCAGCTTTACTCATCTGTTATTTTAGATATCTGTTATACAGTTGATTTTTCTCACTTACCGTCTTCTGTGGTCTAGTGGTTATCATACTAGTCGTCGTATTCGAGGTTCGCGGGTTCGAATCGGGCCACGAGAGATGAGTTTCACAGGACGATGAACACGATAACATGGCTTCCACCGACTGTTACTGCTACTAGTCTACTGTTACTGCTACTACTACTCTACTACTGCTAATACTACTACTATTACTGCTACTAATATTATTACTATTGGTACTACTACAGGGTGAGCACAAAGTGCCGTTACCCCCTACAAATATCGCAAATACACTATTTATGTAATTCCGGTTATAATGCAGACATACATCCACTGTACACTAACTGTGTGTCCTAAGTGTCCAAAGGTTCATTATGCCCCCCTTCACTCTTCTCACACAAAATAATGCGTCGCCAGGTTCGATGTGATATTCACCTAAGCATTGCTGGTATAATCTGACGTCACACAGCGTCCTTCAGTTCATCAGTGGTGTTGTACCGTTCATGTGCAACAATGCTCTTGATGAAACACCACAGCGTGATGTCACAGGTTTCCACAATGCAGGATTGGGTCACTCATCTTACAAGCTTCTCTCGACTGGCCGCCTCGCAGCCCGGACCTCACAACCTGTGACAATGCATTGTGGAGTTTGATGAAGAGCATTGTTTCACAGGAACAGTACGACACCATTGATGAAATGAAGGACGCCGTGCGACCCGCTTTCCAACAGATTACGCCAGAAATGCTGAGGCGAATGTCATACCGAACCTGGTGATGCATTGTTTTGTGTGAGGAGATTGATGGGGGACATACTGACCCTTTGGACACTAGGACACACAAGAATGTAAAATGAGTGGATGTCTGCATTATCATCGGAATTACATAGATAGTGTGTGTATTTGAGGTACTCATATTTATATGGGGTAACGGGACTTTGTGCCCACTCTGTACTACTACTACTACTACTACTACTACTACTACTACTACTACTACTACTACTACTACTACTCATACTACCATAATTATTGCTAATACTACTACTGCTACCATCACCACCACGTCCACACCTGTGGAGTAATGGTCAGCGCGTCTGGCCGCGAAACCAGGTGGCCCGGTCGGAGCAAGTTACCTGGTTGAGGTTTTTTCCGGGGTTTTCCCTCATCCCAATATGAGCAAATGTTGGGTAACTTTCGGTGCTGGATTCCGGACTCATTTCACCGGCATTATTATTATTGAATTTCCAAGTTTATAGAACCCTATTTTACCCGAAGGTATATTAGGGCTGTAATTAAATCAGACATATTATAGCCCTGTACAAATAGTTACACAAAATATATAAGTTACATAATTATGACATAAAATACACACATTGCATTAAATGTGTATGACGATAAAAATCATATTTATATTATACAAATACAAAGATATATTTTATTTTTATTTTAGTGGGTTATTTTACGACGCTTTATCAACAGCTTAGGTTATTTAGCGTCTGAATGAGATGAAGGTGATAATGCCGGTGAAATGAGTCCGGGGTCCAATACCGAAAGTTACCCAGCATTTGCTCATATTGGGAAAAAACCTCAACCAGGTAACTTGCCCCGACCGGGAATCGAACCCGGGACACCTGGTTTCGCGGCCTGACGCGCTAACCGTTACTCCACAAGTGTGGACTACAAAGATATAAGATAAAATAGATATAATATATAGAAATAGATACACCATATATGAAATGCAGACATATTACATACAGTACTTTCCCAGGACATACCACACACACACTTGTTACTTAAAAAAAATAAGTGAGCATTTCGTAGAAATATACATATTACTTTTAAGGAGTATATGCCATAAAAATGACATGAAATAGACATGACATACAAGTGCATGTTCAATACATAAGACATAGACATATTATACACAATACACAGAAAAGACAAATAAAAAGGAAAATTACATAAAAACATATATGATACGAAACAGTGATATTATAGCTACTATTATTTTATATATATTATTTTAATGTACCGAAGTACATATGATATTTCCATGCAGATATTCTGCGTTATCATACGATGAAAGAGTAATGGAACGGAGAAAAATTCTCTCCGGCGCCTGGATTTGAACCCGGGTTTTCAGCTCTACGTGCTGATGCTTTATCCACTAAGCCACACCGGATACAACTCCGACGCCGGTCAGAATCGTCTCAGATTAAGCTCCAACTCTTGGGTTCCCTCTAGTGGCCGCCCTCTGCACTACGTCATAGATGTCTATGAACGCAGGACCGAAGTCCACACATGTGCTGAGGTGCACTCGATATGAGTGACTAGTTGGCCGGGATCCGACGGAATAAGCGCCGTCTTAAATCACGAAGTGATTTACGCATATCATATATATATATATATATATATATATATATATATATTATTTTAATGTACCGAAGTACATATGATATTTCCATGCAGATATTCTGCGTCATCATACGATGAAAGAATAATGGAACGGAGAAAAATTCTCTCCGGCGCCGGGATTTGAACCCGGGTTTTCAGTTCTACGTGCTGATGCTTTATCCACTAAGCCACACCGGATACAACTCCGACGCCGGTCAGAATCGTCTCAGATTAAGCTCCAACTCTTGGGTTCCCTCTAGTGGCCGCCCTCTGCATTACGTCATAGATGTCTATGAACGCAGGACCGAAGTCCACACATGTGCTGAGGTGCACTCGATATGAGTGACTATTTGGCCGGGATCCGACGGAATAAGCGCCGTCTTAAATCACGAAGTGATTTACGCATATCATATATATATATATATATATATATATATATATATATATATATATTATTTTAATGTACCGAAGTACATATGATATTTCCATGCAGATATTCTGCGTCATCATACGATGAAAGAGTAATGGAACGGAGAAAAATTCTCTCCGGCGCCGGGATTTGAACCCGGGTTTTCAGTTCTACGTGCTGATGCTTTATCCACTAAGCCACACCGGATACAACTCCGACGCCGGTCAGAATCGTCTCAGATTAAGCTCCAACTCTTGGGTTCCCTCTAGTGGCCGCCCTCTGCATTACGTCATAGATGTCTATGAACGCAGGACCGAAGTCCACACATGTGCTGAGGTGCACTCGATATGAATGACTAGTTGGCCGGGATCCGACGGAATAAGCGCCGTCTTAAATCACGAAGTGATTTACGCACATCATATATATTATTTTAATGTACCGAAGTACATATGATATTTCCATGCAGATATTCTGCGTCATCATACGATGATGCATCAGCACGTAGAACTGAAAACCCGGGTTCAAATCCCGGCGCCGGAGAGAATTTTTCTCCGTTCCATTACTCTTTCATCGTACTATTATTTTGATTATTACCATTATTCTTAATAGTAGTAGTATCTCCTTTTATTGCAGCCTGTTTTGCCCTGTTGCATGTTAGATATGATTAAAAAAAAATAGAACCTGAAAATATATACAAACAAAATCAACACATTCATGTACCCTTTCTAATTGCATTAACTACAATTTCTCTTACTATGGCAGAAACATATGAACTTGCTATTTATAGTGAATTTCACCGGCATTATCACCTTCATCACATACAGATGCTGAATAACCTTAGATGTTGATAAAGCGTCGTAAAATAACCTACTAAAATAAAAAAAATCACCATCACCACCACACCGCTATTTCGAAGATCTGGAATAATAACCTACAGGTATAAGCTAATGTTGATCGGCATAATTCTACTTGGTTCCATTTGTTTGAACATTTTCGTGGCCCTAAACTACGAAGGACGTAAGCTACGCGTCAATATTTATTTAATTCGACGCTTTCCTCGCGGATACTTGAAAAGCTCTCGACGCGAGATAGCAGCGTCTGGAAAGAAGTTTATTCGTGAAGAGGCAGTCCGGGACACTTCGTTCAATTGTTACTCGTCCAGCAGAAACATCTGTTGAGCTTGCTTCATTCTTTTATAACTCAATTCAGAGTTGAGGGATTGAATAAATTTATGTATCCTACCGCATAGTTTGCAAACACATAAAGTGGATGTTAATCAACTTAAATATGGTTACTGCATCTTTATTAAGTACTACAAACTTCTGGTAAATATGTCCGTTCATCTGAGTGCAATCGCTTAGCTGTAGTTTCACAAAGCAAACTTTTATTTTGAATTGTAAAATGTAACGAAACGTGATTGAATGTAATCACCGCCGAGAGAGACTCGGTGAGGCTTTTCTAATCTGATTTGCTGCTTCCGGCTCAAGGACTACCATTTCTAAATTGCCATTTGAAATAAAAGGGTCGCATGTAGGAGAAACGTAAAATTGTCGGAATTCGACTGCTGTATTGTGCGCCCTAAACAAAGCTATTAAGCATACAACCCAAAAGTTACGAGCGAGAATTGGAAACTGCACATCACAAATATTTTACCGCCTTTCGGATGCCGGCAAACAGCGATCATAATCAAAGTCATAACTGCATCATCCCACTTACAATATGGATCATTTCATAAGCATTTAAATTCTAATGTTATATATCAATATGTTAAATCTTTCAATCTTATGGCTTACCGCGAAATATAAAACAAATTAACTCAGTGAATAATTTCGAGGGAAAAATTGTTCCGGGGCCGGAAAGTTATACCTGAAAGCTTCATTTGCATAATACACGTCACTGTACGTTACAGAAAAAAACCACAATTTAAGTTACACAAAGTTAGTGTGCACTCAATGTTGGTTGCTTGTCAGCGCACTTTGAGGTCTGTGGATATAGAGGGAAAAATTGGATCGGTGTTTGGTAGAGTTTCCGGGTAGCTCAGTTGGTAGAACGTTGGTACGTTTAACCAAAGGTCCCGGGTTCGATATCCGGCCCCAGAACAATTTTTCCCTTGAAATTATTCAAATCTGCTTTACAGGGAGCTTTACCTGAAAGACTAGATTTGCATAATATATACGTCACTGTGTACGTTAACAGAAAACCACAATTCCAAGTCACACAGAGTTTGTGTGCACTCGATGTGGGTCTCTGGCGTTTCGTCAGCCCACGCGAGTTGTGTGGATATAAAGGGAAAAGTTGAGACGGTGTTGGGTGGAATTCCCGGGTAGCTCAGTTGGTAGAGCGCTGGTACGTTCAACCAGAAGTCCCGGGATCGACACCTGGCCCCGGAACAATTTTTCCCTTCAAATTATTCAATAGCGAAGATTGTTTTTCTCCGATCCGTGCGATTCGTCCGATGAGTGCGATACGATGCAGTCAACGCGTACCTTTAGTCTCCGCAAAAATGATCTTAATGTATCTATCCAATCTATCTACCAATAACCAAAAAGTATTTAAAAATAGGTTTAAGGACTTTACTAATAGACGGTAGTATATTATACACACTATTGAAAGGGTGTAATTGATATTTTGTTATTTGAAGTGTTGTAGCAGTGAAGAAGTGTGTTGTGTCAGTGAAGTGTGTTGTGTAAGTGAAGTGTGTTTGTGTCGTGCAGCTTTATAGTTTATAGTGGCAGTGCAAAGTATTTGAACAGTGAAATGTTTTTGAAGTGTTTGTGAAATCAGGATAGAATCATTGAAATGTGTTGTAGTTCCAGTGCAGTGAGTGAGTTGACAGCGAAATGAGTGTAGTGCTGAAAGGTACTGCAGGTATGAACATATCATACTCGTGGGTTTTAGTTCGAACTCAGGGGTAAGATGCAAATTAGATTTACTTTAAATGTTATTTTAAGTCACCGGTCGTCAGCACAGAGCACCCTAGAGGTAGCATCCCTTACACGCGGAGAACACAGTGCACGATGGTACACTCGTAGCTGCTAGCGGGTATGCTCTCTACCTCTTCCTGCTGCACGAAAGGGCGCACGGGACGGCTCCGTTTACTCTTTGCACATTTCAGCGAGTGCTGACGACCACTGTTTTAAGTGATTGTGCTTCATTTAATTTAGGATACTCCCTGTATTATTATCATTATTATTACTATTAATTTATTATTAATTGTATTTTTTAATAATTGTGTTTATTATTGTCATTATTGAGCGTAATTAATTACCACTGCCACCGGGTATATACCCATTTGCAGTGTGAATACATACATACATACATACATACATACATACATACATACATACATACATACATACATACATACATACATACGGGCTATTCTATATAAAATCGATTAGTAAAAAACCTCGCATTTTTTTATACTCTAATTTTTTCCCCTACTTATACAAGATGCTGAGGGGAGTGCATTTTAAAAAATATAGTATCGAAAGTCAAACGGTTTTCGTATTATTGAGCGACAAATTTAGCGTATTTTATAAAAACAAGCCTCTTTCAGCGCTCAGAACTCTGGGACCATTTATTGCAGAACATTGAACGAGAGCTTATTTTGAAGCTGACATTTGGTAGGTTATGTTAAAAAGTAATCCTTATTTTTATTGTACACAGAGAGACAGATAATCTGGTTTTTAATTGCTCTTAGGCTTATTGGCCATTTGTAAAAATGTAAAACAATATTGAGAAAAAAACCTTACATTATTAAGAGGGATTCGGCATTGTTTGCTTAATGGTACGGCAATAAGTTTCGAGGGTATTAAATAGATTATTTTCACACGCCTAGACTTGAATGGCGCAGTACTGTACGCACTGGCCGAGAGCTGAAGATAAGCGAGCGTTGGGCGTCATTTGACTCCTGTGTTTATGAAAACCTGTGATAAAGCTAGCACAGCCATGACTGCTAGACGACACATCACGTGTTTGTCTCCTGCCCTTGCTTGTCTCGGCTAGCTCCCGTGTCACAGTCAGCTGGTTAGTTCACGCGTGTACTATTCATTTTCTTTATTTGATATTTTCAATACTTTCTTATCAACATACCATCAGTAAAAAATATGTGTTTATTTGTACTTTCAATGTAGAATCTAACTATATATTTTTAAAATATTTTTTCCTAGCCAAAGGCGTCTTAATGAGGAAAAATCTAAATTTCTCCATTTCCATAAAAAGTAAGAAAATCTGTTTATATGTCAATATAAACTTTAACTTTTCCGCATCAAAATAAACCATGATTTTGATCATTGGGTGAGCTACAACAGTTTAAAGTTGCTAATTTTACGAAAATACGATAAATTTAAATATTTTTAATTTAAACACTATGAAGTTCTGATGCCTCAAACTTTGCACAAAGCATTGTATCACTGTTCTCTACGTACAAAAAAAGTTTCATTGTATTTAGAAATTGTAAGGTCAATTTTCTGTATATTTCATTCGATTTGAGATGGAATAGCTCATACATACATACATACATACATACATACATACATACATACATACATACATACATACATACATACATACATACATACATACATACATACATACATACCAGTGGCGGCTGATTGACAGAGGCATGTGAGGCCGGGCCTCAGTCACTTGGCTTAACAGAAATCAAATTTTGTTTTTTTATATAATGTATTAGTTATTTGAATGAAGCATATATCGCTGTAGAAGCATTTTAAAACTTTGTGATGTATATAGACCTATTTTGCAGTGAAATTTACTCCTGAGGCCAGAATCGCCCGTGCCGGTTCTGGTTGTGATGTATATAGACCTGTTTTGCAGTAAAATTTGTTCCTGAGCGCCAGAATCGTTCGTGCCGGGTCTGTTTTCTGAATTTCCTGTATTTTCGCGGGGTTTGAGCTTGCGCTTAAAACGTTGTAGCCGAGGCACTATTCGTCTGGCCTCGTGGCCTGGTCAGGTTTCACTCCTCACATCCATGGGCCGGCCTCAAGGGTAGAGTGGGGTGGCGTGGTGACTTGTCTTCCTAAATACGTCATAAATAACACAAATTCCAGCTCTTTGGCAGGCAGAGACCCACTCTATTTCCTCCCCTTGTTTATGACTTAAGCGAGGGTGTTGTACTATTGTATTTCGTAGTACAGTAGTGAATCTGGGCCAATGTTGTTATGTGTTTCGGGAAAATATAAACAGAAACAAATGCGAGAAATAATGCTGGTGTTGTTAATTCATTGTTAGAGTGTCCTTTTTCAAGAAGAAATAATATTGAAAGAAAGGAAGTTTTAAATAAAAAGAGAGTCTACCGAGATATCTACGACATCGCTGACAATTTTTCTGACAGATAATCTTAAAACGCGAGTTTCTATTGCATCCTGGTATGGGCAACATAAATGGTTAAGTGGTAATGTGGTGTAAAATAAACTTCTCTGTTGGCCTTGTTCGTTGCTGTCAAGGGGGAAAAAAAAAAATAACAGAAAGGAGGGGATTTTCAACACATAATGTGAGTTGCTTCATCACACTGAAACAATCACTGAAACTCACAGCATAACAGCTTATTTGGTGAGTGGCATTATTTTCCATCAATAGCAGACTAATAATAATAGACTAATAATAATAATACTAATAATAATAATAATACAGTAATCATGATATTAATAATATAACAATAATTAATATCATAAATAAACATTTCCTATCGGAGGCACTTAAACTAGTTGCATCTGGCCTCTCCGAGGATTTCGATCACCGGCCGCTACTGATACATACATACATAATACATACATACATAATCTGATACATTCTTCTGCCCCGAACTTTTCTCCTTTCATGTATACCTTATTTTATTTCAAGGAGTGCAGTTCGGTGGCTCCTTTGAACACCCATTTACAGATTTATGACTTCCTACACAAACACCTCTGACAATTCCATCCTGTCCCCTCGTCCCAACATTGCACAGTTGTCACAATCCTGATGACCTTCGAAATTATGCAGTGAAACTGACGGGATTCTTGGAATTCGGAAAAGATGCGGCAACTCTGCCTCCACGTGGATTTGACGGGCACCTGTCAATTCTACTGAACGAGGGCTGTGATTGGTTATTAACAAGAGAAGACAAGATTTCCGTCACAGTAAGGAAGACATTTATTTATGACAACCAATTAGTAGGGGGCAGTAGAAGGTCTGTCGGCAAAGTCCTTTCTATGAAACTGCACTCCATGAAAAAAAAAATAGATTATATGAGCCACCGATACGAGATAGACTTTATCCAGCTTTTTGGTGTCGTTTCAAAATACTGACAAAGAATGTTGACTGAATCGCTTTATAGGACGATTCGACCCATGCTATCTAGAGTGCTCTCTCTCGTCTGTCGCAGGACGCGTCGTGGTGATGGACGATGGAGGACAGCTCTCCCGACCTGAGTCTGAAGCTGCGCCGTCGTTCAAGCGACTCGCGCGATTCCTTCTACATGGACTTCGCGCAGGGGATCGACTCTGATATCGAGGAGGTCATCTCGGGGGCGGCCGCCCCGCCGCAAGGGGACGGCGATGACGTGACGCTGCCCCCTCCCCCCGACGTCGTCATCGGGCCCGAGGACCTGCTCGCCGCCGACGAGGATGCCGAGAGGTATGTGAGCGTAGAGGCCTTTCCTTCGATGTTGCTGATAACTGGAGACCTACCTTCTTCGTTTTATCTTTTAGTGCAAATCGGTGTTATTTTTTAAAATGGGCTAAGTGTTTTTGAAGAAAATCTGTGTCACTTTCACAGGTTTTCCGCAATACTATGATATATTTAAATGATTTTCGGCGTTATAGATTTTATGGCGAAAAATCTTCTTGCATGTAAATCAGTATTTTTTTTTTTTTATCTGTAACAGGGCAAAATTCCACTTATACTAGACAGTACTAAATTACATTTACTTATTCCATAAAATGAAAAAAAGGAAAAAAAAAAAAAAAAAAGAGGTAAATACAGATCAATGGCAAGCTAAGTGTAATACTGGGTAAGCTGAAAAAATGTGCTTATCTTGTATCTTTTTATAGAGCAGATATTTTTAGGCTATTAAAATTAATTTTTTTGACACATACCCCAACAAGAAGATGATGACTACTCTGTTAGCAGACTGACTATATATAGTAGTGTCAAGTAGTCAGAAATTTTACTACAATTTGTCTCTTTATATTGCATCATAATTTCATTGGTTTGATCTTGAAGTTCATTGTACACTTTTCGAAGAACGGAATAGAATTCACCTTTCCCACTATCTGCGTTACTGATTGTCATGAATCCTGGACTGAACACTTCAAGTGCTGAATACAACTCGCGGAAAAGAAAAATCCAGAAAAAGGAGAACCAAACTCCGTTATGTCGCGCTGTTATTCGCAAGAAGTTGATAATTTTTCTTCTATATTATGTTTTTAATATTCCTTTCACTTCTTTCTTTCTCTCTCCCCCTCTCTCTTTTTCCCTTTTTCTCTCTTTATCTCTCTCTTTTTCTTTCTTTATCTCTCTCTTTCTTGCTTTCTCTCGCTTTCTTTATTTCCCTTTCTTTCTCTCTTTCTCCCCTTTCTTTCTCTTTTCTCTCTCTTTCTTTCTTTCTTTTTTCTCTCTCTTTCTCTTCTCTCTATATTTCTTTCTCTTTCTTTCGTTCTCTTTCTCTCTTTCTCTTTCTTGCTTCCTTTCTTTATTTCTCTCATTCTCTTTCTTGCTTTCTTTCTCTCTCTTTCTCTTTCTTACTTTCTCTCTCTTTCTCTTTCTTGATTTCTTTCTCTCTTTCTTTTTCTTGCTTTCTTTCTCTCTGTCTCTTTCTCTTTCTCGCTTTCTTTCTCTCTCTCTTTCTTTCTCTTTCTTGCTTTCTTTCTCTCTCTCTTTCTTTCTCTTTCTTGCTTTCTTTCTCTCTCTCTTTCTTGCTGTCTTTCTCTTTCTTACTTTCTTTTTCTCTAGCTTTCTTTCTCTTTCTCTCTTTCTTTGTTTCTTTTTTTCTCTCTTTCTCATTCTTTGTATTTCTCTCTTTTCAATTCTTTCTTTCTTTCTCTCTTTCTCCTTTTTCCTTCCTTTACTTTTTTCTTTATTCCATTTCTGGTTACGTTACTTGCACGATCCTTTTATTTCTTCTTCAGTTTTTCCTCTTACGTTCACCTCTTTCCCATGTTCTCTTTATTTCTTTCCTAATTAAATATTTTTCTTCCACTTCCATGTTTTCTGTCTTTTACTTTTGTTTCTGGACATGAATTCCTTGTTCAAATATCTCCATTATAATCACAGAATTGTGTAGAAGCTCTCTTCAGTTGTCCGATAACAACAATTACATCTCCGACGCCAGACAGGCAGTCTGTTGTTTGCTGATCAGAGGGCGTGTTCATGAACCTGCGTAAACAGGAAGCAAACTGGCATTGTAATAGTGACAGTAGAGCATCAACCTGTAGCCAACACGTCTCGCTGCTCTTTACAAATAGGCCACATTATAAAGCTAATTAATTTCTATTAGACTATTTATAGTATAGCTGTAGCCTACAAGAAACAAACGCAATTTTTCTTGTTATAGTGGAGTTTTGCGCTCAAGTACACGAAGGAATTTTCACAAGTTATTTTGCACCGGACAATCGGTATTTCAAATTGTGCCGGAACTACGACGAGTTCATTTAAACCACTTCTCAATTTTTAAATGAATTCCATCTCTCTGTTTTGTATCACGAAATTAGTTTTTCGCAAATCAAATTTAAATTTCATCTCAACATTATAACCATTAAAGTTGGATATGTACACTCATGGAAACAGAAAGTGGCCGGTCGTGTTTTTTCTTTTTTAATTGACCGTCAAACGATACAGTTATCGGCATAAATTCTACATGACCACAACAATATAATGATTAAAATTGATACTTTCACAACCATACAGAACAAATGGTAATGTAACTGCTTTTCAGATTCTAACTTCCAGGTTTTTCGATAGCAGACTAGATGATAAAAGCTTCTCATCCGAATAATAGCAGGCATTATCCTCATTTATTCTGCGTTTAATTTCCTCTCGAGTGTCATTTATGTTTGTTACTGTTGCTCCAAGGTACTTGAATTTTTTGCATCTTTTCATAGGATAAATTTCCAATTTCCATTTCGTAGGGTAGAGTAGCATAAATCGCACCACTGCTATTTAAAAGAAATTACTATGGTAGTGTGGCATCTAGTGGTATTGTTACAATCTACCATATGAACTTCCACCATGTCACTTGATTTCTGCTACTTCTTTGTGCTAGTAACGTGGTGATAGAGTATTTAATATAATCGCTCAGGTGGATGTAAATTTAGCTAACATTTTGTAACTAAATAACGGATTTGTATGCAAAGGAATCCATAATCTTAAGATGTCATTGGTTAAAAGAAATATTAAAGAACATTTAACTTAGTACGATTTTCGAACATGTCGTGATTATAGGCTAGAATGAAGGAAATAATAACTTATGACGTAGTTTCTTAATTCGCACCACTTTGTAGGTGCCTAATTCGCACCGGTGCGATATGAGCAACTGTAGCAATTCTAGCCGTACAAAAGAAGGCCCGAAATTTTTAACTGAACGTGGAATGCATCAGGTGGGTGCAATATCAAGTGGTGAAAAGGGGGTTAATACAACAAGTGTGTGTTGTACAAGCGCACCAGATATTTTGTGCCACCTATGAAAATTTTTAAACGTCAAACAGTGCATTCTACGTTATCAGCTGGTGTTCTTCCAGGATCGTTATTTGTTTGCTCTAATTCAGGTTACATCAACAGTGAACTATTTGTCGAATAGCTCAAACATTCTATTTACCACTCAAACCTGCCATAGTAAAAAGTGCTGCTTCTGTATGTCCACCTAAACGAACCATTCCAAAAATTTAGAAGCTAGATTATCTCGGGAAAATGGTGTGCTCCTGTTTCAGCTTCCTCGTCATAATACTCAGAGGTCCAACCTTAAGATCTTTCTATCTTCAAACCATTTCAGACAGCTAAATCATGAAGCAGTTCTTAGGTGGCTTCGAGATAATCGTGGAGAAAAGGTGACGCAGTTTACAGTTTGAACTGCCTGGTGAAGCACATGGCAAATGTGTAGCAATAAAAAATGCATTCAGGAAGTTTAAATGTTACGTAATTTATGCTCTATTTTTTCAATTTCATTTGGAGATGCGTTACTCTCTTTCATTAATTTCAATAAACTTGTAATTTGCATTTATTACATTATTCATATTAAATACTGTTCAATATGTTCAATGTTAAAAGCTTTCCTTCATCCTGTTCCCTGCAGTTAAAGAGGTGCGATTTAAGAAACCGCAGGTGCTATTTAGGAAACTAGTTGCCTAAATGGCACCACTGACAAGTGTTTTCAAAATGTCATTCTACTTAAAAAATATTAAATCAAATTCAAGGATTCTTTTTTACATGGAAGGTAAACGTTCTGGGAATGTATTTCTGTAAAGGAATGCAGAAAATAATAATTTCATTGTTCAATAAAAATTATAAATGCTAAAGTGGTGCGATATACGCAACCTTACCCTACTATGTTCTAGTCACGAGACATAATCATATACTTCGTTCTTTCGGGATTTATTTCCAAACATATCTCTTTACTTTCTTCAATTAAAATTCCCGTGTTTTCCCTAATCGTTTGTGGATTTTCTCCTAATATATTCACGTCATCGCATAAACAAGTAGGTAACCTGTTGAATTCCAAACCCTCTCTGTTTTTTCTGGACTTTCGTAATAGTATGCAGTTGATACAGCGTCGTTAAAGAACCGAGTAAAACAATGGCGAGTAGCATGTCGAAGCTGCTTAATAATTATTAAAATTGTAAAAAAACTCTCAAAACTTCAGAAAAGTGATTAGGCCTATCTGTTGATAAGAAGCCTCAGAATTGTTACCTAGGCTCGAATTCTGGTACTTCTAGAGCTGGCACAACACAGGACGATTGATCCGATCTGGAGCGCGAACAGATCTGGTATTGGCCCAGAACGCTGCATCGTGCATCCTCGTCTTGCGTAACCATGCGACAGGTTTGTCTACTTACGCAGCTCCCCGCCCCTTACCATTGGAATTTGTATCCAGAGACCACCTTAACCCGGTGTGAGGTTACAGGGACTCCCTTTTACAAGGCTGTCGAGATATTTTTGCTCTTACGAAGCTCATACACGAAGCAGTTGCCACACGAGAGGAACCTCGACAAGATTGTGCTGTGTCTCCCTCGCTGCCATTCACTTTATTCAATATTAATGTCCGTCCGAGACTCCCCTTCCCCTAGTGACCTCCTTCGGCCAGTTTCCCCCCAGCCAAATTGCCGAATGCACTTGGATCCCCCCCTACCCCCCAGGTGTCGCCATGACATGTCCATTTCAGCCACTTTGTCGACACAGAATGCAACAGTCATCCTAAAGCAGCGGTGGCGAAAATGTAATCGTGCGCCGAGCCACTGTGTAACCTGCAACGTGCATAGCACCTATGCAGGGAGGCGGACACCCGAAGGGGAAGTGAAGCAACTGTCTGACTTAACGGATTTTCATTTCCTTACGTCAAGCACTTAAATATAATTTTATACAAGGCTACAATAGTAATATACGTTACAAGAGCGGTATGTTGACGTTTTCATGTTCGAGGAAAAGATTGAAAAAGCGAAACGTAGTTGAGATTTTTTAATTTCCGAGAACATGAAAACAAACATACCGCTCGTGTATCGTACATTATTTTGTGCGAAGATCGTTTATTACATACCTGAAAGATGAATTTCTAATTAGTTGCAATGAAATCTCCATGTTGGTTTCTGTTTAATGACGCCAACTTCGGAACAGCAAAATATCTTTCTTCAACATTGTTGCTGTAAAATGTTTTCTGTGTTTACTATACTCCAGCAGGCCGTGATATACGTCTGTCTTTTTTTTCCCCCAGTCTATAAATGCGAACTTAAAACAAACGGTAAGGTTATGTAATGATTTATTCTTCATTTTAATATTTTAACAATATTATTTATATAACATATTGCAGTAATAACATCGGCATCTGGAATCTCGTTGATTTTTTCACGGCTTCCTTATTGTTACTTGTATCAGGAATGCAATAAGTTTCGTGGAGTAGTAGACTTTACTTAATTTTTGCAAATATTTAAAAACAATAATTAACATTGCAATTTAGGTGAAATTGCAGTGGTAAGTTTCCAATTTATAATTATTACTATGTTAAACGTCTCTAAAAATAATATGTTAAAAGCCTAAAGCAGTAAAATGAATGTCGCGCTTAAGCGGTAAGAAGAGGGAAATTGTTATGTGTGTTACGTTGGGAATACTGAATGTGGTATTTCACACTTACCGCGTATTGGTTCTGTGCGGAAAACAAGCAAATACGCACGATCTCGCACAAACTAATATTTAGTACGTTTAACGAAGAAAGAAATGAACAATAAATGAACAATATCACAACCTAAAATTAACTGTCTTCAGAATATGTCTGCGACAAAGTTTCAAAATCAGGAATTAGGTCACTTACTGCCAGTCGTAGTTGATCACGAAGGTATTTGTCTACCAGTTGTGATCTAAGTTTGGGTTTTACTATTTTCATTGTTGAAAATAATTTTTCACAAACGTAAGTTGTAGCGAACATAGCCTCAACAGAGCAAGCGAAAGAACGAAGCTTCGGATATTTATTTTTTGGCAAAGATTTGAAAGTTCAACATTTTTCAAGTCGTTACATCTAGCTTTCAATTGACATCACATAGTAAATCAGTGAGTTCAAATTGAAGAGTTAACCGCATTATTCGTACATCTTCTGAAAAAGGGTCGTGGTACAGAGATGATGATGATGATGATGATGATGATGATAACAATAACACTTAACCTTTTAATGTTCCATCAGTAACATGTAGTATAATACCGTTTTATGTTATACAACCGTTTTCCTCGTAATACTTGTGAACAAATCATACATTTAATATTCTCATCATATTGACAGCAAAAAAAAATGCGTCCTCCCATCCTACTTGGAACTTTCGTACATGGTTTCGAGAGAGACATATGCCACTCGCAGGTCGGAGACAAATACAAATGCAACGGAGTTTGGCTCAAGTGAATGAGAGGGTGGGGGTTGGCGGATGTTAGAAGCAAGCGAAATGCACAGCTATCACTGCGAGCCACGATGTCTCGCGAGTCACTTTCTCGCCACGGCTGTCCTACAGTGAACGTCATTCTAGAGATTTACTGTGGCCTTTAGTAGGTCTGCTATTGGATCTGTGGTCCTTTGCCTTAAACCCGATCCAGACAGATCGGAATTAAGGACGATAAGAATTCTTGTTTGGACCCCTTTAGGAAGTATTAGGGGCGCTCGGAAGACTTCTGCTTGCTTTTTTTCATGTTAGTATTTTATTTATTTATTTCTCATAAATCTTGTCTGGACATGACGAATTTGTTGCATTCCAGTCAAATCCGCCATTTCCATATCAAATACAAATATAACATACCCAATAGTTTCACAAGTGAACTACAGGGTGATCCGTTTGGGTATGGATAAAATAAAAACACCGTAAAACATTTACTACTGAACTTTATTTGTTGAAACTTTGTGCATGCAACATTGAAAGATGGGAGATTCCTCAGAGCTCAACATGACCCCCATTGCGTACCCTGCACAACTCATAACGGTGATGCAATTCAGCCATGTCCGTTGTAACATAAGACGGGTGGTTTGTTGAAAAGCTTCAGTAATTTTTACTCTCAGATCATCAATGTTCCTGGGTTTCTGTGAATAGACAATGTCTTTAACAAAACGCCACACGAAGTCAGGAAGGGTTAGATCTGGGGAGTTTGGGGGCCAAACGAAGAGATAGCTGCTTCTTGTACTGGGTTTCGCCTGCGACCTCCTGCATAGTTTTTTAACACAGACCCTGTTTCTACAAATGTTCGATACCACAACGTTATGGAATCGTATTTAGGTACATTACGTACACCATACTCACGTCAAAATTCCCTTTGAACTCTTTTAACACTCTCAAATTTAGCATACCAAAGAACACATTGTGCCCGCTGTTGATTTGTAGTAGCCATTTTAATCATCAACGATTTTCATTTGTCCTTTCAGATTATGCATTGTTGTCATATATGAAAACTCTCATCTTTTAATCATAATATAACCAGCAAGAAATTTTTCCTACTATCATAATAGCTTTATAATAAATTTAGACATCGGGGGCCGTATTCATAGACATTCTTAGCTCTGGCTTCCGGTGGATGATCAGCGAATTAAAGTTTTTCGTATTCATAAACCAGTGTTAGCGATATGATATGAATCCCGTACAAGTAACCAGTCGATAGCCGGGGCTAGTTTAGCAGGCTCGTAGCGCGGGCTAGCGAAATGTCTATGAATAGCACCCCGGATGTTTAGGAAAATGTTTATTTTATTTGAATGTTCATATTTAAAGGCTTTTAGTAAATGTGCACTAATCATGAGAAATGAAGCATTATGATGAAGTTTAATCTTGCCTTTTCTTGCTCCTTTTTTGCCGTTAACGCTTTTTTTTTTGCTTTAATATGTACTTTTTTTGCCCATTTTTTGCTTTAGTATGTACTTTTTTTTTGCATTTTTCTTTATATGATTATCCACTCAACAATACTGCATTTATTTCTACGTTCGAAACTATGGAAATTGCAGTTTTTATAGTAGCCATAGATATGGGACACACTTTTGCAATGCAGCATTGTTGTTTTGCTTACTCCGGAATCGACCTTGTCCCTCTGACTCCAGCACTGTGTTGAGAACACGAAGTACACAGTCAGTTTAGCATTGTATTTGTGAGGGTACTATTGTATGGTGAAAAATGCCAAAATTGAAAACATCGGAAGCTTCTTTATATCGTCGGTGGGTAGCAGAATTTCCTGCTTTCACTACTAATGGAACGATTATTATGTAGCCACAAAACCATCCATGCCCTATGCGGGATTTGAGCCCGTGACCACAGTCTGCACTCAGGGCTATAGCCATGGGTGGGCAACTCGTGCTCCCAAATGTCAACACAATCTCAGTGCAGGTAGGACGGACTCTGTACTAGCTGTACTGTCTGTGTGCGATTCTTTCAAGACACAAGTTCGATCGCGTCTGCAGTAAGTGGCGGCTCGTTTTGAGTGAAAAACAATATAATTCCCAGATCATTTCCCTTTAGTTACGAGTAAAAAGAGAATTTTTAATTAAGAAGAGAGGTAAAGCTTTTATACTATTGCATTTTCTTACGCATGACATTTTATATTACAAATAAACAATGAAGGTTTAGTAAAGAAATACTGTCTGCATCTGCTTTAGAACAGCTAAAGGTAAAAATGGGATATCAACAAGGTGAGACTGATATCAAATATCGTTAGCACGTTGTGCGTGCGAGTTACAGAATTGCAAGACATATAATCGACTAGCTAAGAACATTTATGGATAAATTTGCAATGTGGTAGTATCATGTAGAACATAGACAACTTCACTTTCTTTGACTATAAACTATCTTGAAGAGTGATAAAAAAATCTTCTCATCAAATATAAGACCCTACTTCAAGACCTACAGCAGAATTCACTGCTAAGTTTGGAGAAACAGTGACAATTGACAAGGAATCGAAATTTTTCTGAAATCTTATTGGCTTACGTCGATAGAAAATCCTGAAAATTTATAGTTTGAATTAATAAATCTACAGAACAGCACGCTACTCAGATTCTAGCAAAATCAGGAATAGAACTGTTCATAATGTTGCCTAAGTCAGAATTTCCAAATATACTCTTTGCCTCCATATATACTGTAGGCCTATGTGCTTGAGGCAGAATTTAATACAAGAAAGAAGTATAAAATCTCTCAAAAAATACCTCCTTGAATTTGTTATTGTTTGCGAACACAGACTATTACCTTTCTGAGAACAGAGGAATACTCTATAATGTATAAAGATTTGTAAATTCTAGCGTTCTACGTTTCATATAAGATCTATAACAAGAAATATTAACAAATAGTGTAATAATAAATAAGTGTTGCAGCTATATTTGTTGTATCTTGAAAAGGTTGTGTTCAGTTTGTGTTTCCACTACTGAATTAATTTACAAAGCTAGAAAATAATATAATTTTGTTATGTGTTCAGGTATAGTCTGTCTAAAATTACTATAATTATTGTACCATGCGTCATTCTCAAATTCAAATCTTGGAATAGATATCACGTTCACCTGCATGAGCCGCCAGAGCGCACCGTGGCTTTTGCAGCGAAACTACAAACAACTTGTAACTGTTGTGGCTGGCTCCGTCTGCCTTTCTCCCTTTCAAGGTTTTTTAGCGCTTTGGGAGCACAAGTTGCCCATCCATGGCTATAGCTGTCTCTTAACTGTTGCTTATTCCTCCGCCTCTGTTGAGAACCTTAGTTTCAAATACGAGTATCTGTAACGCCTGCTGTTATCTCTAAGAAGGAGAAGGTGTATTTTTAATAGTCCCACAACAGTAGAAGTAGATCGCAGATTGTATGATGTATTCTTCCGCTGCACCTAACACGCAGCGATAGCTGTCACGCGAATAGTGGCTGCAGTTTATCTTGCACCTAATTTAATTCTTTAATGCCATTTTACTTGATTTACGATTATAAGATGTAGGTTAGTTGGTTGGTTTGCGAAGGCTTCAGTTTTTTTTGGACCCCAGAACTCCTCTCAACAACATCGAATTCCATTACTGATGTGGGTGCGTGAGTAAGGTGGAATGTAATTCATCATACCAGGCGATAGAATGATAAACAAGGACGATGACTAGCAGTTTTATGTAAGAAACAGCCAGCACAGTTTGTCTGCACTTCTCTCGTACGAGGGCAGAGTGTTACGTTTTCTGAATCTGCAGCACAAGAACTTCGGCCTCAATACCATCCCGAGCAGCGTTGATGTCGTCACGGATGAATATTAAGCGTCCCCGTTTAAGGTACGTTTTCCTCGGTGCGACTATTGCGATGATCGTTCAACGATTATTGTTGAACGATGAAACGTTGAACGATAATCGTAGTTATCATTTTGCTCGGAGCGTCACTACTCGCGTGTTTTCATTCGCAATCGCATCGTTCTAGAGCAGCCGTGGCGAAAATGTGATCGTGCGCCGAGCCACTGTGTAACCCGCAACGTGCATAGCACCTATGGAGGGAGGCGGACAACCGAAGGGGAAGTGAAGCAACTGTCTGACTTATTAACGGATTTTCATTTTCCCTACGTCAAGCACTCAAATATAACTTTATACAGTACAAAGCTACAAACTGATATTTAGTACGTGTAACGAAGAAATAAATGAATAAGAAAACATAGGAAACCACCTAAAATTAACTGTCTTCAGAATATGTCAGTGACAGAGTTTCAAAATCAGGAATTATGTCACTTACTGCAATTGCAGTTGATCACGAAGATATTTGTCTGTCAGTCGTGGTCTAAATTTGGTTTTTACTATTTTCATTGTTGAAAATAATTTTTCACAAACGTAAGTTATAGCGAACATGGCTTCAACAGAGCAAGCGAATGAACGAAGCTTCGGATATTTATTATTTTTTTTTTTGGCAAAGATTTGTAAGTTCAACATTTTTCAAGTCCTTACATATAACTTTCATTTAACATCACGTTGTAGATCTGCGAGTTTAAATTGAAGATCTAACCGTATTATCAATATAATTATCGTTGCACGATCATCGCGATAGTCGCACCGAGGAAAACGTACCTTTAGAGTTTGGATTTTCTCCCAGTGCCTAGCCCTGTTCTAGAGCAAAGTTAAAAAGTAAAGGTGACAGTGCATCACTTTGCATTAGCCCGCAGTGAATTGGAAAAACGTCAGAAACTGGGCTATACGGACTACGCTGTACGTTTCACTGAGACACATTTTAATTAATCGAACTAGTTTCTTGGGAATACCAAATTCAATAAGAAGGTTATATAAAACTTCTCTCTTAACCGAGTCATATGCCTTTTGAAATCTATGAATAACTGATATACTGTGCCTTTATACTCCTATTTTTTTCTCCAATATCTGTCAAATAGAAAAAATCTGATCCTTAATCGATCTATTACGCCTAAAACCACATTGATGGACACCAATAATTTCATCTACATGAAATAAGATAATGTAAGACGAAATTGTAAAATCATATAACATAAATTCTTCTTCTACTATGATAAAACTTGAGACTGTTATATAACACCACATAACCTGTTTTTAATCTATTTTAAGTTTATTATGTAGCTACTTTGTAGTTCTATATCATTTTAATATTTGTTATTGTGTAAATATTTAATTTTAACTCTCTTACATGTGTTCAAATACGCACTCTGATAGACCTGAAGATGCTCGAAATACAATCTAAGACGTTAGGCTAAAGAAGTGAGATAAAATGTAAAAAACACTTGATAAGTTAAATGACAGATACAAAATAAATGTACATAATTAAGCTTACTTCATTCGAATGGTACAATATCTATAAAATAAGTTTTTATGAAGATCATAGTAACCTGAAAAATAATATTTTTATCAACAGTGATCTCACTTGAGGTTTTGATTTATCTAGAGAAAATCAAAACTCCAGTAGAATTTAGTTGACTGTTACACGATTAGTAGAAGTATATAAAAATTAGAAGAAATAAAGTACTCTAATGCAATAAAATATTAATTGACTTACAAAAAAATACTAATCTATCTTGAAAATATATTATTGTTCCATCTCATCATTACAAATATTCTGCTAGATGGCAATAGTATGTTATGATCACCTGTTGTCTTCTTATCACGTGTGCCAACTACACAGTCTTCATTGAACTCGTTCACACCTATGGAATAATGGTTAGCGCGTCTGGCCGCGAAACCAAGTTGCTCTGGTTCAAATCTGGTCGGGACAACTTACTTAGTAGAGGGTTTTTCTGGGGTTTTACTTCAACACAATGTGAGCAAATGCTGGGTAACTATCGGTGTTGGACCCCGGACTCATTTCACTAGCATTATCACCAGGGAACGGATTTATATGGACTAAAAATATATGAAATATGTAAATATATATGTAGTTATTTTTACCAAAATATGGAATTAAATATGGATTTTTACCAAAATATGGAATTAAATATGGACTTAAAATTATAAAAAAATGACTATGTACGTTAAATATTGGTACATTTTAATCAAACTAAACAAAAAATATAATGGACGTACCTTATCTTCCAATGTAGTTTCAACAAAACACAATTTTTATTGTCTGTTACCATAACAATAGGTTACAAACATTTCTTTCAAGTGCTGAAAAGTGAATCTTCTTCTATTGTCTCTGAGGATAGATTTATACTGACTAAAAGAGCGTTCGACGTCACAAGAAGTAACTGGTACATAATTCAATTTCACAATGTCTGCTGGGGATAAGTCCAAGTTAATCTTCACTGTTGATTCACCACTCATCACAGCAACAACCTTTTGTAGTTCTTCATATCCAGGGTTTTTTGAAAGTACAGTGTCCACCTTAGCTCTTACTGCATCTGCAACTTTACCTCTACCACGATTCAGTTGTTCCACAGTACTATTTATAATTTCAAAACTTTCAGATAGTGAAAGGTGCCTATTTTGGAGACTTTTGAGCGTTTTTATGATGCATGAAAATGTATGCTGAATGTGAGCTAAGTCATTCTTCACACTTATGTCACAGGTAACTGTTTTCGCAGTATCAATTGAGACTGCATCTTCAGAGTCCAATGCAAGGAGAACATTGTTAATAGAGTCTATATGTTCGGCATAATATTCAACTGCTTCTAGCCATGTACCCCATCTAGTTAAAATTGGCTTTGGTGGCAATGGAATTTCAGGGTACATTTCTTTCAACACGTTAACTCTACTGGGAGCTTTGAGAAATACTTTTTTCACTGATGAAATCAACAAATCTACTTTAGGGAAATTGTCTCTGACCACTTCTGCCACACGATGAAATGCATGCGCCACACAAGTAAAATGAGTCAATTTAGGATATACAACAGATAATGCTTGTCCAGCTTTGACCATATAAGGGGCAGCATCGCTAATAAAGAATAACACATTATCGTACATAATACCCTTTGGCCACAGGATACCCATAGCTTCGTTGAACAGTTTAACTATAGTTTTGTTATTGCACTTTTCTAGAACATCACAATGTAAAAGAATTCGTTCAGAATATTGTTCACTTAACAAACCGATAACTACATTACCAACAAGTCTACCTTCTTTGTCGGGAGTCTCATCAATGGAAACCCAAATTGAACTATCTTTAATTTCATCTCTTATCTTCTGTATTGTCTCATCGTAGATGGATGGAGCATACGTCTTCCTAAGTGTTGACTCATCCGGGATTGTATGTTGAGTATATTTTTCAAGGAATTCCCTGAAGACCTTATTCTTTAGTTTGTAGAGAGGAATATCAGCAGAGATGAGAGAACGGCACAGGTCGATGTTAAACTCAGATCTTACATTCGATGTTGTTGGTTGTGTTAAAAACAATTGTCTCTGCTTGGAATTTAGTTGTTTGTTGGCCTGATGTTTACTAGTTGTAATGTGTTGTTGCACCAGGAACTTTTGTGTAGATGATACTGCACACTGACACAAATTACAAAATAATATTTTATTGTCAGTTGATAAACCATCTTCTTTAAATTCTGAAATGTAACTTGTTAGTTTTGATTTTAAATTGACTGAATGACGTACTTTTGGCATATTTACCGTCTTTATAGTATGATTTACAAAACTGAACCTATGTGTACTCTGACTGGCATTTAACTGTTGAGCTGCACAACTGAAGTCTGTTAAAAATTTTAAATTAAATTAATACAGTTTTGTAACTTACTTTCCCATTGTTGATAGGACTGCTAATTTTCAAATAACTCTGATGTTAAAGGGATTACTGAACATGTGTTTAAATCTCTATTGTTGAAATGTATTTTTAAAAGTTAATGGAATTTTGTTTTGTTTTATTGTTAAACCTAATATAATATGGACTGTTTTATATGAAATATGGAAAATATATGGAAATTAACGAAAATATGTACTAAACTCTAAAATATGGAAAAATATGGAAAATAAAAGTAGAATTTTTCAACCCTACACATTGTGAAACATAAAGATAATGCAAAATATAAATTATATTAGCTTTATAAGTAAATATGTATTTACATATAAATCCTTTCCCTGATTATCACCTTCATCGCACTCAGACGCTAAATAATCTAAAATGTTGATACAGCGTCGTAAAATAATCTACAAAAAATTAATTGAACTCTATGGGTGATTACTAGCTTTGTTGATTCAGTTTCACTTTTATTAAAACAGTTGCATTCCACTTCAATTTACAATATAATTATATTAAACAATTTCTTATACCTGACTATCCATAATAATCTTATACAGCAGAAGCTATAACATAACCTAAATAATATAAACAAGGTCAATTATAAAAGGTTTTAATTAAGGATGATAAAATAAACATGAATCATTTTAAAAGGTACAATTATTGAAATTAGGCCTACAATGTTGGCAAGCAAAGAAACAAATGCTAGGGAGGTGATAAAAATGCTAGGGAGGTAATAAAACAAATGCTAGGGAGGTGATAAAAACTAATGCTAGGGAGGTAATAAAATTGTAGGATACGCAGTCATGATTGGTTGAAACACGTCGTTCCGTACCATTTTATTAGTCAAAAGTAGTATGACGTAGTAAAAGTGTAATAGTCTTAGCAAAAACATTGTCTAGTGTAGTCATGTCAATTGATGCCCACAGGAGCAAGCGCGTACTTTGGAGCTCAGGAGAGTCTGAGCGCTTTACAGCGGAAAGGAAAGAGACAGACGAAAGAGGTGGTTTAGGCCGCTTGGTCGAGCTATATTCAGGGATGGCCAGCACTGATTCAATAAATAAAGCGAAGAGAACTTATTAAAACTGTATCCATGTTAATTTTTAGATTTGCCTGAGAAGTGTAAGTGCATTATAAGAATGTAAGTTTTAATTTTAATACTCATTTTTCACAAGTTTGAATTTTTACTCAAAAGAAATATTTTCTCAACTTTTTAATAGAAAAGTGAAATTTTCAGGTATAGGCCTATTTATGTAGTAGCCTTACAGAATGTTTTCGTAAATCTAATATACGTAAATACGTATTACTGAAGATAGCGTATTGAAAATTTTGAAAATATTCGCATGGAAATTGTTTGTAAAGAAATGAATTAACAAAGCAACTACTGTTACATCATAAGCAAAAGATACGTGCCCATGTGTTGTAAAAATGTCAGTTCTGTAGCTTCAGCAGATTTCGAGAAAATAATTTAATATTCTGATGATAGGAAGTTGCTCACCAATATCACCTTAAAAGCATAATGCGATAAGAGTATTGTTATGGAATATTAATTACAATTAAAATATATACAGCACCTAGGTAATTTTGCTTTGTACTGTAATATTGTTTTGATTAGTTTATTGATTACTTTTATAAGGCTAAAGATACCACCAATATCAATTCCAACTTATCACGTCATACTCAATCTCTTTTTTTGGGATATCACTTTCTTTATGAATGATGTGTTTCATCTATTTAGTACAGTATAGTTGTACTACTATGGAATTTATGTGAATATTCCTTCTTAATTCTTTATTATGTTATTAACTTTTAAAACACAACTGTAATATTAAGAAATTGGTATTAGTACTTTTGTTTTACAGACAATATAGATAATATCAAACAGAAAGAAGCCATATAAAAATAACGACATAAAATTTCAAGTTCGGTTTGAAGTTTGTGCACCACTGTTTTCTTCATCCAACAGGCTGCATATTCATATACACATCCCTTCCTCTTTCCATACCTAGCGCTTGATGCCCGCGCACGACGTCAAGGTCAGAAAAATGCGCTTGCTTTGACATCACTGGTCTAGTGCATCTCTGAAGGATTTTCACAATGGAGCTTTATATCACTCTTGAGCAGACACTTAGCACCGCTGTGGTGTTCACAAGTGCACTCGTACCTCTGGCGGTTAAAAGTCCTCGTAAACTGTGGCGGTGTTGTTCTTCGCTACTTACGTCATTTGCCACAAAGCGTCGCAACGTTTTCTTTACGAGGGCAATATTCATTGAATAAGCAATGGTTGCAGGTTCGAATCCTCTTAATACTGAGAAAGAGCGCTGCTAGCCGATTATTGGGGTTCGTCTCTTATTATGAAAGTTGTGTCATGGAGTGGCAGTACTTGTTTAGTGACGGACTCCCTTCCCTTGTGTGTTACGCCCCCTTTTCAACATTCCCCCCTTCTTCTGAATCGAATTCCTTCCAGCTAGAGTGAATTCCGGCGGATCAGACTATAACTCGCACACCACTTCAGTCAGTTCTCCCTCCACCCTTAAAACGAGGGACGAATTACTCTTAACTTTTATTTTAAAACGCCCTTTTCCTCGTTAATTTCTTCCGTAGGCTTCTCTTTTCGCAAGTTTATCCTCCCGCAAGCTTTCCTTTTGCTACGTACTTCCTCCTTCCACACGTTTCTATTTTGGTGCTTTCGTTCTTTCGTAGGTTAATTTTTAATTCTCTTCCTACTTCCGTAATTTTCTTGGAGCATTTCTTCTTCTTCTCTTTGCGAGTTGTATTGGCGCGCTTATTCTACTATTAGCACGCTTCTTCTTTTTCTCTTGGCGCGTTTTTTGTCTCGGCACGCTTCTTTTTCTTATTGCCTTGGTGCTTCTTCTCTTGGCGCACTTCTTCATCTCTTGGCGCGCTTTTTCTTCTACTCTTTGCGCGTTATTCTTCTTTTCTTGGCGCACTTATTCTTCATATTTTGGCGCGCTTCTTCTTCTTTTGGCGCGCTTCTTCTTCATCTCTGGGCGCGTTTCTTCTTCATCTCTCGGCGTGCTTCTTCACCTCTTGGTGCGTTTCTTTTTCATTTCTTGGCGCGTTTCTTCATCTCTTGGCGAGCTTCTTCATCTTTTGACGCGCTTCTTTATCTCGTGGCGCGCTTATTCTTCTCTTGGCGCGTTTATTTTTCATTTCTTGACGCGCTTATTCTTCTACTCTTGGTGCGCTTCTTCTTCTCTTGGCGCCTTCGCTTTCTCTTGGCGCGTTTATTTTTCATTTCTTAGCGCGCTTCTTCATCTCTTGGCGCGCTTCTTCTGCATCTTTTGACGCGCTTCTTTATCTCTTGGCGCGCTTATTCTTCTCTTGGCCGTTTCTTCTCTTGGCGCGCTCCTACTTCCTTGGCGAGCTTCTTCTTCATCTTTTGGCGCGCTTCTTTATCTCTTGGCGCGCTTCTTTTTCTCTTGGCGCGCTTCTTCTTCTCTTGGCGCGCTCCTTCTTCTCTTGGCGCGCTCCTTCTTCTCTTGGGGCTCTTCTTCTCTTGGCCACTTCTTCTCTTGGCGCGCTCCTTCTCCATCTCTTGGCGCGCTTCTTCTTCTTTCGGTGTTCTTCTTCTTAACTTGGTGCGCTTCTTCTCTTAACACGCTTCTTCTTCATCTTATGACACGCTTTTTTCTTTGGCGCTCTTTTGTCGGCAAGCGCCTTCTTTCGTACGTTATTTTCGTTTGGCAGGATCCTTTTTGTACGCTTCTTTTTTTTTAATACATTCTTCCCTGGTCGATTTTTGTGAACTAAATGCTATACGGTGAATGAAACTCAGAAATGACATCCCTTACAGGTTAGTGCCCGGAAGTAATGAGCGTTCTTAGTGCGTCGACATGTTTTCTCAAATTTGGAACAGAACCAACTTCACTGTAGGACATTAAGCGTTGTGGCGCACGTTCAGTAACCACAACAGACGATAACACGGCATGGATTGACGGTTGATAGCGAAGATAGACGTTCGGCCGTTTTTCATATTCCTGCCTGTAGCGAGCCACTACATTGTTCACGTCATGTTCTCTACTTTGTTACATTATCGCAGGGCGCCACATGAAAGCGAAGTGTTGTACGTGGAACTTCATCTGCCATATTAGAGCGTTTATAAGAAGAGAGATGATGTACCGGCGACGAAACATGGACCCATTACTGCACACTTCGGAAGCCACCTTGAAAGCTCAGTTGGCTGAGCGCTGGCTTCCGACGACGGCGGTCCGAGTTCTAATATCAGCGACGGTAAGATATTTGTATTAGACAAAGCCAAGGTTGCGAGGTTCTTCTCGGGGTTCTCTCATTTTCCCCTGTTTATTCTATCAATTCATTCTACAATTTTTGTTTCATTATAATTTCTATTTTAAAAAACAAGTCAACTTCTTGTGAGTTTACCAAGCGTCGGATCTGCAGTTCGCCGTGGAAGGTTTTCCACTTGTTTTATACAAACATCGATAAATGGCAATAACGATGTTTCTGGAAGATTCGTGGCTCTGAAAAGGCACAAGATCTCCATGTAGGATGAGGGCATGGCCATCCTGCCTAAGTTTTTTCCGTGGTTTTCCTAAGGCGCTAAGACAAATGTCGGGATGAGCCCTAAAAGAAATGGGCCACGGACCTGCACTCATATCCCCATGAATCTCCCTAATTACTCTAAATTATTAACAATTACATCTCTCCCTCTCTTCGTAATTGAGCCATCATATAGCCAAATATCTGGTCTCGAAATTGAGACGATTCAACAAGGCTCATGACAACAATCACCTCCTACATAATAGCCAAATTGGCTAGTCTCTTATATGAGACAACTCATCCTGCCCAAGGTATTCCGTGGTTTTCCTCAGGCGTAAGACAAATGTCGGGATGACCCCTATAAGAAATGGGCCACGGACCTATGCCCTTCCCCATATATATTCCCCTTTATTATAAACGACGTATGCCCGAATTCAGAACCTATAAATTGTCTATTAAATATACGAGGTCACTCAATTAGTCGCAATTTGAAAGGACAGGGACCTCTCAAATTGCAGATTTAGATTTCACGGCGCTTCTTCCGACGGCCTTCACATGCCTTGCCATCGAACAACAGATGACAGCGTCTTGCCATCCTAACGGCAAACACCAGCCATCTCCTCCTCGCCCCGTTGCGTGATCACTTGATCAAATCACAGTCCCCCTCGCGTATGTGGTACCTAAGAGGTTACGTGCAATTTCGGCTTCCCCTTCAAAATTTTCTAGAGCTCCTTCAGTGGAGCAGCGTAACCCGGAGTGAGACTAGTGGCCAACTGGCTTGGAGCTCACATATTTATTTTCGTACAGCCCCCAACCCCTTGGAAGGACAAGTTTGCGTACCTCTTAAATTTGTCCTCCCAATTCTCTTTCGATTTTTCGATTTTTTGAGGGTATGGCTCGCATGGCCTGGCTTCGATTTGCGGCCTGGACGTGATTGGATTTGTCGTGGATAAATAGTCGTTATGAAGAATCTTCCTCTCATTTTATCTATCAGCTGGATTAATTAAAAATAGGCTGGGATGAAGTCTCCAACATGTGGAAGATCTGAAGTATTTGAACGTGGTAGATAATCAATAATGGGGCGTGATGAGGCACAAGGTGGAAATTTCATGCACTTCTTGTATGGTGACGTAGGGCTATATCACTGCTGGTGTGCAGACGAGGCTGCAGATGCGCGAGGAGTAGGGCTATAAACACTTTCAGCAGAACCTTGGAAGAAATAATAGAACGTGGCTCATATTTTTCTACGACTATTTTGAAAAACGATAACGCTCGTCCACACCTTGTACGCAGCCTGTCACTGTCGAATGTATTGGACAACTAGCTTGGAGATGCTGCCAAATTGTCTACATCTCCCATTTTTGTGTTTTTGATCTGTAAAAGACGCCTTCAAAGAATTAAAATGTGATAATGATAAACTGCAGTCCACACCTGTGGAGTAACGGCTAGCGCGTCTGGCCGCGAAACCAGGTGGCCCGGGTTCGATTCCCGGTCGGGGAAAGTTACCTGGTTGAGGTTTCTTCCGGGGTTTTCCCTCAACCCAATATGAGCAAATGCTGGGTAAATTTCGGTGCTGGACCCCGGACTCATTTCACCGTCATTATCACCTTCATTTCATTCAGACGCTAAATAACCTGAGCTGTTGATAAAGCGTCGTAAAATAACCTACTAAAAAAAATATAAACTGCAAACTTAGTTTAAAACTGACTACGACATAAAGATTTCTTCTCTGCTTGAATTAGAAAGCTTGTAGTGCGATGGACAAAAGTACAGTTGTAGAGAGAAGGCGGGTTGAAAAGCGACAAAAATTAATTACAGATTTTACAAATAAGTGTAAATAACAAATAATACGTGGCGCTACAGCCCGTGAAGGGCCTAGACCGACCAGCCGGCTGCTGGCCTCACGCCCACATCCCGAAGCAGAGGTGGACAATCATCCAACCAGAATGGAGGTATCGTGTGGTTAGCACGATGATCCCCCCGCAGCCTTTATAGCTGGCATTCGCAACCGGATTTCGCTACCCATTGTAGCTCCCCAAGTGCATCACGATGCTGGGTGGGCACCGGTCCCATACACTGGCCGAAATTTCATGAAAAAATTTCTTCCCCCATGAGGATTCGAACCAGCGCGCATTCCGTAACGCGAGTCCTAGGCAGGATTCCTTAGACCACGACGCCACGGCGCGGGACTTACAAATAAGTATACAATGTATTGTCACAGTCTAGTATATACAGTCACGAAGCTCAATACGTAGTAAATATGCAAACATTAGATAGTTGCTCACCGCTAGGATCACTAATATCGCCTCATTACAGGCAATGCGAAATAATACCGGGACAGTCTATTGTTTCTAGCACCCTCAAAACTCAAGCTTCGTGACTGACATAATTTGTATAAACAAAAGCCGCCCTAAATAAGGGTTCGATAGATCGGCCTACTAATCAATTCATAAAGAATAATAAGTAAACAAAACAATTTTGTGACACTTGGAAACAAAAAGAAAAAAACATTAAGATAAGAAAACGTAGAAAATCATTTACAATAAAAATTTTGTTAGGTACAAATGATTTCTAATTATAGCTAAGGATGATTTTAACAAATGAGATCCTATGGCATCAATCGTTGCATCAGAAATTTTGTATTGTTTATGTTGATTTAAAGTTTCACGTGGGATCGTGCCACGGGCACCGAACATGAGCCCAAAAACTGTCCAATGTGTGATGTGGTATTGTGCTCCAAGATGCTGACAACAAGGCTCATATATGACTTATTTTTCACGACACACCTCTTGTGGCTGTTGCTCATGCATCTAAAACGGATTGTGGCATCAAGAATGACACCCTTATCCTTCTGCCGATCAGTTATGATGATATCAGCACGTCTAGTAGAGCCATCAGAAGAGACGCAACCAACCTCCTCATAAACCTCATAGGAAGCATTCTGACGGATTGAAGCTGCGATGAGAGAACGACTGTGGTATTATTCTAACTTGTTTCTTTATTTTTTAATGATATGATGTGACATTCTGAAATTCGTTAATATTTTTTACTACACTTTTGACCACGAATGAAATCCAGTTGAGCAATTCTCATTTCGGAGGAAAGCATTTTAAATATTTCAAATATTATCATTAATCAATTTTCAATTTCATAAGCATGGGCCTACCTTTACCGACTCGATTTCTCACACCAGAGTCCAATATCCAAATTCCGATGAGTTCGAGTGCAATTAGTGTGGACAAAATTGTGATCGGGGTAGGTTTCAACGGAATTAAATGGCTTTTTTTTCTGCCTCTCTATTAACTGTTCCATCATCCATCACCATGCTTCTGCGACATAACAGGCCTACACCTTGCTTGATACATAAAGAGCTCTGCCTAATACTGAACAAGTTTTTAGTTTCAATTCCTTACTCCGGTGGCGCAGATTGCAGTGGATGATCCTTAATAATCAGTTTTTGGAAAACAAATTATTACTAGTGGCTTGTGCAGCAAATCCTGCAAACTAAGTTCATTAGACGTTCAAATAAACATTTTTCAGATTTACTTTCAATGAAGAACACCAGACATTCTGAAAATTATTTGCTTCCATATTAATGAAAGATACTCTTTCTCTAGCCAATACTGAAGAGAACCACGCATATAAATATCAACACCACACCGCCATTAAATTATGAAAAAGACCCAACACCACTTGATTAATAACTATAAAAATATTTGATTTTTAATAATATTATTATCTTACGTAAGTTTTATAGCTTTCAGTAATATAGCCGCCACTCAGTAAAATATAGAAATCAAAATCTAATTTAAGTTATTCTCTACATCTACTTATATAACCCCAAAACGTTTCACTTTCATATCATAAATATAGCATTAATATGTATAATTAATGAAAAATAGTCACATCATGGCATTAACTACAATAATATTTCATTTCTAATGGTAATAATGTCATCAAACCACCTCAAGTTTTGTAGTTTTTAATATCCAATACACAGCTGTACCCAGAAAATTACACACCACAGAATCGAACCTGTAAATTATTTTTAGTAAGTTAAGTTTTTAATAACCAATTTGATTTGAGCTCTAAATATGTCAGCATTCTTGCAGATCATGGCCTTCGTGTAATATTGTTTACTGTAGTGTGTGTTTTGTTTTATTCTGAAATGCAATTAGCTAGTTCTCAAAACTGACGACAGATGGATTTTGGAAAATAGGAAAATTATGTTGAAAAATTGACATTTCACTGAAAACTACTATTTTTCTGAAAAACTTTGAGTTCCAAGCTTCAAAATGAGGGGTCATTTATTAAAATCCGTTCATCCGTTTTCCCGTAATTTCCATTACCAGTTCAAATTATATATATATATATATAAGATTTATCATGTCCTAACATAAGTCCTTGCAAACTTCCAGTAGTTATCGGCGTAGCTCAGACGGTGGCGTGTTTCCTTGCTGATCCGGAGATGCGCTCGGGCGTGGGTTCGATTTCCGCTTCTGCCAATTACCTGGTTGTTGTTGTTTTTTTTTAATATTTTCTACAATTGTAAGGCGAATGTCAGGTAGTCCAATTGAGACAAATACTCGACCTCATCTCACTATCACGAATTCTATCAACGCTAAATAATCTGGTTGTTTATGCAACCCGCAGGTTCATTGCCGCCCTCACATAAGTCCGCCATTGGGCCCTATCTTATGCAAGATTAATCCAGTCTCTATCATCATATCCCACCTCCCTCAAATCCACTTTAATATTATTCTCCCATCTACGTCTCGGCCTCCCCAAAGGTCTTTTTTCCTCCGGCCTCCCAACTACCACTCTATTATGCATTTCTGGATTCGCCCAATACGTGCTACATGCCCTGCTCTTCTCAAACGTCTGGATTTAATGTTCCTAATTATGTCAGGTGAAGAATACAATGCGTGCAGTTCTGTGTTGTGTAACTTTCTCCATTCTCCTGTAATTTCATCCCTCTTAGCCCCAAATATTTTCCTAAGCACCTTATTCTCAAACACCCTTAACCTCTGTTCCTCTCTCAAAGTGAGAGTCCAAGTTTCACAGCCATACAGAACAACCAGTAATATAACTGTTTTATAAATTCTATCTTTCAGCTGTTTTGAGAGCAGACTGGATGATAAGAGATTCTCAACTGAATAATAACAACATTTCCCGTATTTATTCTGCGTTTAATTTCCTCCTGAGTGCAATTTATATTTGTTACTGTTTCTCCAAGATATTTGAATTTTTCCACTATTAGAAAATATTTGGGGCTGAGGGAGAATGGAGAAAGCTACACAACGCAGAACTGCACGCATTGTATTCTTCACCTGATATAATTAGGAACATTAAATCCAGACGTTTGAGATGGGCAGGGCATGTAGCACGTATGGGCGAATTCAGAAATACATATAGAGTTTTAGTTGGGAGGGAAAAATACCTTTGGGGAGGCCGAGACGAAGATAGGAGGATAATATTAAAATGGATTTGAGGGAGGTGGGATATGATGATAGAGATTGGATTATCTTGCACAGAATAGGGACCAATGGCGGTCTTATGTGAGGGCGGCAATGAACCTTCGGGTTCCTTATAAGCCGTTTGTAAGTAAGTAAGTAATAAAGAATGGAACAGAGTGCAGTTGGCAGGGTTTTCAGATCTTTCGTTAACAACCTATTTGGACTTGTCTGAAATTCCCTAATAATTCAGACACCTGTGTCATTGGGTCTTTCTGCAACTCAGAGAGCGTCTGAGTAACACCACGCAGACATTGTGTGACAGATGTACCCGGCCACCCACCACCACCCTCGCTGATTGGAAGATTATAGCAGACAATTGTGAGTTGTCCCGCCAGCCTCACAGACCGCCGCGTCACTCAACTCCAGACCGCATCGCTGATAACACAACATGTTGATTAAGGAAACATCGGTTGACAGGTCAGTTGCTCTTGTTAGCTTGTACTTTGACCGGCTAGTTTACACTGTAAGGGTGCCCGCCCTTAATACAAATGCGGTCAAGAGATCCAGTGCGCCAACGCACCACGTGTTGCTATCATACCAATTACACTGGCCTGTGTAATTTTTCTTTTCGTTGAATTGCGAGCCTGTGAATCCGTTCCGACATGTCAAATTAAGCAGTTTGTGCATTTAAATCTCTCGCCTCTCACTCAGCCACGTCGAACCAATTTTCCAGTTTACATTATATGCAGTTTCAAGTATCGCAGTGCGTACCACACAATTTTCTCAGTTTTGTATGAATTATGGGGAGGAGATAAAACATGTCCTGCGATGTGACTCATATGTTTGCGTTCGTGGTTACAAATTCAGTGGAACTAGGTTCAGATCCTGGATGGTAAGTGTGGCGATGTAGCTCTCTCCAATAGTGATTAGGCGAGTGTTTTCTTTATCTTGTGTCTTCTTCTTGTGTTTTATTGTATAGTTGTCTTGCATCATGCTGATCCAGGAGTGTCTTCATTGGCGTATGTTTAGTTTCGGCATAGGAACACGAGTGTCAACAAAGACATATCGTGCAGTGTAGTGCAGTGGTGCTAGGTAATAGATCCAACGAAAATTATGCAGATGTGATTCTCTTAATGCTGTTACAAGATATTCTGAAAGTGTGTGTAGAATTTATTATTGGAAACTAAGACTTAACGGTGAACGAATGAAAATAACTGAAAATCTATTTGTGCGAATGAATTGACTGAATAAATAATTTAACGACTGAATTAATGGCAATAATTTAGCGAGTGGTTTAAAGAATGAAAAACTAATTAAACGAATGAAATCATGACGAATACATAATTGACCGAATGAATTGACTGAATAACTAATTTAGTGAATGAATTAATAACTAGATAAATAATTCAGCGAATGATTTAATGACTGAATAAATAATTGAGCGAATGGATTAATGATTAAATAACTAATTGAGCGAATGAATTAATGACTACATAAACAATTGAGTGAATGAATTAATGACTAGATAAATAATTGAGTCAATGAATTAATGACTAGATTAATAATTGAGCGAATGAATTAATGACTAGATTAATAACTGAGTGAGTGAATTAATGACTAGATAAATAATTGAGTGAATTAATGACTAGATATATAATTGAGTGAGTGAATTAATGACTAGATAAATAATTGAGTGAATGAATTAATGACTAGATAATTAATTGAGTGCGTGAATTAATGACTAGATAAATAATTGAGTGCGTGAATTAATGACTAGATAAATAATTGAGCGAATGAATTAATGACTAGATAAATAATTGATTGAAATAATTAATAACTGAATAAATAATTAAGTGAATGAATTAATGACTGAATAAATAATTGAGCGAATGAATTAATGACTAGATAAATAATTGAGCGAATGAATTAATGACTAAATAAATAATTGAGCGAATGAATTAAGAACTGGATAAATAATTGAGTGGATGAATTAATGACTGGATAAATAATTGAGTGGATGAATTAATGACTGGATAAATAATTGAGTGAAAGAACTAATGACTGAATAAGTAATTAAATTAATGATAGAATAAATATTTGAGCTATTGAATTAATGACTGAATAAATAATAAATTAATGACTGAATAAATAATTCAGTGACTGAAATAAAGACTGAATAACTAAATGTGCGATTGAATTAGTGATTGAATAATTAAATGAGCGATTGAATTAGTGACAGAATAACTAATTGAGCGATTGGATTAGTGACTAAATAAATAATTGAGTGATCGAATTACTGACTCGATGAATAATTAAGTGAATGAATTAGTGAATAAGTAATTGAGCGAAAAATTTAATGACTGTATAGTTAAGTGAACGAATGAATTAATGGCAGAATGATTCAGTAACTAATGGGCGAGTGGATGAATAGCTGAGGTCACCAGGGACGACCGGGGAAGAAAACGATTGTAACAATAATTAATGAAAAAGGAGAGACAAAAATTGGAGAAGAGGGAATGCGAATCTTAGCTGGTGGCAGATTATAGAGTAGGATGTATAGAACAGACGATTGGATTTGCTCCTATATTGAATTATCCAAGCGACTCTTCCCAATCGTAATACATTTAATTTATATTCCCATAAATATAAAACTAAAAGATCATACAACCTACGCTTGACAGAACCTCAACGTACTACAACTGTAGCTTATAACCAGGAACTCCGGTCGAAGGTTCTACCGTATAACAAGGTAACAGCTAAATTACCAGACATTTAATTCGCTGATGATATTTATTTTTGAAATCAATAAAAAATTGTTTATGGAGGCAATATAAATTTTCAGTTAGACTACTGTAATATCTGTGTTTCTCTTTTTATTTGTTGTTAATTTATTAATTAAATATTTTATTTACATATTTACAAAGACACATAATACGTTTTCCGAAGTAAATATTTGTTTTAAAATTTTGAGGAATGCCCCCCTGAGCACGAGGTTGTACTCTTTCTGGGGTGCTACAGTGATTTTTATATAAAGAAAAACTATATGCATCTTTATTTTAGCAATAAAATTATTATTATTATCATTATTATTATTATTATTATTATTATTATATTACAGGCTAACTATCAGTACTTGGGATATAACTGTTGAATTATTACACAAAATACTAGCACAGTCTAGTATATACAGTCGCGAAGATAATACGTAGTAAATATGCAAACATTAGGTAGTTGCTCACCACTAGGATCGCTAATATCGCCTCATTACAGGCAATGCAAAATAGTACCGTCACAGTCTATTGTTTCTAGCACCCTAAAACTCAAGCTTCGTGACTGTATATAGTAGACTGTAATATTAGGCCTTCTTGTGAGTGCAAACATTATAACTTCAAACTACCATGCATGTCATGACCAAAGTGCAGAATAGCTAAATTACTTAGAGATAAAGTCTAGCTTTTGGTTTGGTGGATCATTGTTATCAATATAGTACAGTGTTAGCAATTCTTAATGAAACATTGCCGATACTATTAACAGTGCTTTTCATAGTTAATATTTACTTGAATTTTCATTATTTGAATATAATTTTCATTTCGCACAAACTTGCGTAATTTTATACGCCAAATCTGAATATATGTTCGCGCAAGTACAAGCCGTAACTTTGATTTATTCGTCAGACATGGGACGTCAGGATTTTATAGTCTGTCATATTCCAATCCCCTCTAATTTCGAAATAGCCCATCATTCTATATACTTCCAGGAACTCTGTCACCACCCCCAGACTTGGTTCATAGTCCGGACTCGCTATGAATCACCAATTCAGAATAATTTGTCGTTCAACACTCCGACAGAATCGTAAATTTATTTACTGTTTTATAACGAGATGTTATCCGCTCATTTACTGCATAGAGAGACATTGTCCAAAAACACTGGATAAAAGTAACATTGAATATTCATTATTCCTTTCATTTCGGGTATAATTTCCATCGTAAGAGTATGAATTATACACCAACTGGAACAAAAATGATAGAGCTTAATAAGATAATCGATAAAAGTCGCTTGGACAAGCTCCTGTTCCAATTAAAACACGAGAATTACATACATCCTGTGAGTTTGCGGGGGTTTGCATCACTTAAGAGAGATGACACGATTTAAACCTCCCTGAACTCAAACCAAGGACCACCTAACGATTATAAAGATTGACAGAGATGAATTGTTACCTTCATGACAAGTTGTAGTCATTTGTACGGTTAGTGGGAAGCTCTGTAATTATTGAAGATGGAATTCTGTTGAATAATACAGTCGTCTAGATCTCTTCTTCGCAAGTATGTCTTAAAGAGGAAGAAGTTAAAAGATTTCCACTAGAAAGTTTGGAAGAAGAAGGATAAAATAAAATGCATACAAAGAAAAGAGAAAAGTATGTTAAGGGGATAAGTTTGTTTGATTGAAAAGAAACGAGGACTAAGGAGGACAGAAAAGGATTAAGAATGAGAAGAAACATGATGTTGCAATAGTAATAAGAAAAACAAGAAATGATGTGTTACAGGAACAGAAGAAAAAAGAGAGAAATTAAAGAAAAGAAAAAATTGTTACCCATAGGATAAGAAAAAAACGCAACAAAGTATGAAAGAAAATATAAATGTCATAGCGTGATTAAAAGGAAGGAATGCTACAATTTGACTTTTTTTTTTCTGCTTGATGTACATTTTCATTTTTTGTGTGTAGAAATATCATTGCTGCAGCAATTTAAATTAGAGATTTACTTACTTACTTACAGATAGCTTTTAAGGAACCCGAAGGTTCATTGCCGCCCTCACATAAGCCCGCCATCAGTCCCTATCCTGTGCAAGATTAATCCACTTTCTATCATCATATCCCACCTTCCTCAAATCCATTTTAATATTATCCTCCCATCTACGTCTCGGCCTCCCCAAAGGCCTTTTTCCCTCCGGTCTCCCAACTAACACTCTATATGCATTTCTGGATTCGCCCATACGTGCTACGTGCCCTGCCCATCGCAAACGTCTGGATTTAATGTCCCTAATTATGTCAGGTGAAGAATACAATGAGTGCAGTTCTGCGTTGTGTAACTTTCTCCATTCTCCTGTAACTTCATCCCTCTTAGCCCCAAATATTTTCCTAAGCACCTTATTCTCAAGCACCCTTAAATTCTGTTCCTCTCTCAAAGTGAGAGTCCAAGTTTCACAACCATAAAGAACAACCGGTAATATAACTGTTTTATAAATTCTAACTTTCAGATTTTTTGACAGCAGACTGGATGATAAAAGCTTCTCAACCGAAGAATAACACGCATTTCCCATATTTATTCTGCGTTTAATTTCCTTCCGAGTATCATTTATATTTGTTACTGTTGCTCCAAGATATTTGAATTTTTCCACCCCTTCGAAGGCTAAATCTCCAATTTTTATATTTCCATTTCGTATTAGTTTAAAAAAAAAACTGATATCCAAATTTTGAAAAAAAAAAAAAAAAAAAAAAAGTACAGTAGATTCCGCTTAATAGGACCACAAGTTTTGGTCTATAAAACAGCTGGCCCTCTTAACCGGAATTAGATGCATATATTGACGTGTACTGTATTTGTCCCTTTGTCCTAATCTGTAGCTGATCCTACTAAAAGAAGGGCTGATTACGCGGACTCTATTTTACCAGGATACAGTAATTCGCTTTTAGATTGGCAACGGGCCATGATTGTTTGGCCAAACACCTGCATAGAATTGGAATATATCAGTCCCCTAACTGCCCATTGTGCAACTCAAACCAAGAAATGGATTCGGAACACCTCAAAATCTGTGCTTCAGTGGCTGGCCATGATAATATCTTTGAAAAATATTGGAGTGCAAGAGGTCAAATGACTTTATTGTCAAACGCCTGGCATTAGAAAACAACAGTAATTCGCTAAAATGGATATCTCAGCCACTTTTAAAGATAAATTCAAAACCTCTTTTACATTTTATTCCTAAGAACACATGCTTTAAAATGTCTGGAACATAATTTTGATATTGGCTTTCAATATTTTAAGAATAAGGAGGAATATTTCTGGAATACAAAACAATATCAAATTTCTACTATCGTAGAAGAAAAGTTTCCTAACAGCCTAAAGAATGTGTGTACCAAATATCATGCATGTAGCATTAATAATTCTGAAGATATACAGGGTGCGTCAGAAAGAACGGATGGATTTCACATGGCAAGAAAATTGTAAGGATTCATCAAATCAAAAATGTATTGTTATCAACAGATTCACCAATACATGCAGTTTATTTATGGAAAACAACATCATCCATATGATGTCCTTGGCTTTCAATACAGGCATCGAGGCGTTTTTTGAAGTTCGCCATCACTTTCAGAGTCATAGCAGGTGGAATTGCTACGATTTCTTCACGAATCGCCGTCTTCAGTTCTTCCAGTATATGTGATCGATGTTTACAAACTTACGCCTTCGAATGATCCCAAAGAGGGACGTCGCAGGGCTCGAGATCTTACCGTAGCCTCGGACAATCTCAGTGCAATAGCATGTTTGCGGGCTGATAGTTGAGGTGGCCGGACAACCTACTGTCTGTCTCCACATTTGCAGGTGTACACGCGCTCCGTGTTCGTCCAGGTGATTTCTTCTTTAATGTTGAACCTGTGGTACGAAAATTGTATTCCGAGTTGGAATCCTAGCGTGACATCCGATGTCGAAATGAGTCCTGAGTGACGATAACAGACTCTTCATTTTTCAAAAATGTCTCTGCGATGAAAGCACGTTGTACACCAGACCAACACCATGTTCTCAACTGAAACTGCATTCTCTGGCTGACCCAACAGTCGTGGTCCCGCTCACTGTATCTCTCCCCTCGCTGCGTATCGATAGCTTGAAATCCATCCGTTCTTTCTGACTCACGCTTTATAATCTTTTGTTTAGAATAGAGCAAAAAATTAAAGTTACGGGGAATTGCAATCAAAGTTTACTGTCGTTTAAAAACCTTGTGCACCAGAGCTTTAAAAATGTCGGCACAGCAGCTGACAAGGCAAGAAATACGTATTCAATTTTATATAATTAATTTTTTGAACAATCATGCCTTTTTTCCCTAGTTACCATTATTGTATACAAGCTTCTTAAGTTGACAATCGCGCACGTTCTCTGGTTGTTCTGTATCAAAAGAAATCACAGTGATATTATTACGGTAAGTAAAAATAAATGGAGCTTTTATTTAGAAAAAAAAATACACATTTTCATATCTTATTTTAGACCTTTCTGGTATTAACTTTGCGCAACCAAGCCTCTATGCTTTTTTAATCTCTTCATCCACTAATTCCTCGACCAATTCTTTTGCCATAATCATTAAATAATTATTTACAAAACTTCTAATTAAACTCGTATTATATTGATCAGATTAATACAAATTTAATTACCAGAAACGACAATGACTGTTTAAGTGAAACAAAAGAACCTACATACTGCCTTAGCAACGACGTTCATAATTCATTATCGGAGAAATTTTTATAAATCAAACAAATTTACATAATATTCAAAATTAAAAACAAATTTATTTAAATGACGATCGTCCAAAAAATAATATGCAATACACATGCGATAAGTGCGTAACAGAATCTCGGAAACTGGTTTTCCACCAAATTTATCCATCCTCTCTCTTTAAGAGAGATGATGCATATTATATACAGGTAACTAATGCACTAAAATTCAAGAGGTGATTCTACATTTTTTACTTGGTTATTTAACGTCGCTATATCAACTACGAGGTTATTTAGCGTCGATGGGATTGGTGATAGCGAGATGATAAATGGCGAGATGAGGCCTAGGATTCGCCATAGATTACCTGACATTTGCCTTACGGTTGAGGAAAACCTCTGAAAAAACCCAGTCAGATAATCAGCCTAAGCGGGAATCGAACCCGCGCTCAAGCCCAACTCCGGATCGGTAGGCAAACGCCTTTAGCCGACCAGTGTTGCCAACGCATAAATTGTATCCTCGTCAGTCTAACACCTGGAAATCCATCAGAATCCGTCAAAATTAAAAAAAAAAAAATAATAATAGACTCACTCAATATATCTATTTGCAGGTAAAGCAAATATTAACGAAACTTCCTTACTAATGTTGATTATAATAATAATAATAATAATAATAATAATAATAATAATAATAATAATAATAATAATAATAATAATAATAATTCATCCACATCATCTACTTCCGTGCTGGGTTGGGCTACGCTCCCCCAAAAATTAAACAATTAAAAATGACAGCAGTTAAAAACGTCAAAAACAATGTAAATCGTAATTTCCTCCAGAAAATCCGTCACCCGTCAACACTATTCTTCTCTCGTCCGTTACATTGAAATTCCGTCAGTTTTGACGGAATTTCCGTCCAGTTGGCGACACTGTAGCCATGGCTTTCTACGTGTTAAATATAACAAAACTTCTATAACACTTTTCCTTCGATGAAACAAGCAGGAAAAGAAATAGTCTTTGCCCAGTGTTCGCAGCACACTATTGCGGTAATAGCCAGAGAGAAATGGCTAATTGCTATACAAGCAGATAGGTAAAAATAGTCTGAACAGATAGTGTCTTGATTTATAAAAATTAAAACGTTTTGCCATGAATTTGAATTGAATAATAGCGAAACCGCTGAAATAAATCTTGCAACGCAGCGCACGTCGCGAATTACCGACTGAGTACAGCAGAGGGAGAGGGGAAGGTAAGGAGTGCAGGCCGCGCTTGCTTAGAGTTATTGCAGCAGCCGTGATGTTGCCAAATGCTTAATAGAAACATAACAGTTTCCTCTAAAACTGTGAATGGTAGAGAAAAAAATTATTTAGATTTTTCAAATCTCTCCTCATGATCTGTTATCAGTTTCATTTTTGTGTAGAGGTTACCATCCACTCTGAGTAACCTAGAAGTCCCTGTTTATTTTGTGAAGTACTAAAGCCGCTAGAAAGAATATGCCGATACCCACTTTACCACCATTACCACTACTACCAACCTATTACTCTTACTACCACCACTATTACCAGTACTACCACCATCATTCTATTGCTACCATCACCATTACCACTACTACCACCATCATTACTACTACTACTACTACTACTACTACTACTACTACTACTACTACTACTAAAATAGAACATATTACATTGGAGGAAAAAGAAGAGAGAAGAGAGATAGGTTCAAATGAAGAGAATAGAACGTATGAAGTAGATGAATACAGTGAAACTTCCCAATAGCGGACACCGCCGGGGAAAAATTAAATGTCCGTTATTGAGAAGTGTCCGCTATTTAGAAAATCGTTAGTATGTATAAAGTACATTAAAATTTCTCATACATATTCAATACTGTATTGTGAATTTTATTAGAAACAACAATGTAATTTATTCGTCACAACAATAATTCCTTTCTAGAATTCACCTTAAACGCTCTCGTCAACAATTGGATCTTCACTCAACACAGTATTCGTTATAGCACTCCACCGACGACAATGACAATTTACTTGGACTATTACGCACAACAATGAACTGTTAATCTTAACCAATATTTACAAAGCACTATTTACAAATCAGAACTATCAGTTCTCAGTTCACAGTTCTTCTATCTCAGTCACTCGAGTTCACAGTATCTCGAACCACAGACCTTCAGAGACAGTTCACTGTACTCGAACTCGGGTCCCTCCAACTGCGGTCCACTGCACTCGAACTCAGGTCCCTCCAACTGCGGTCCACTGCACTCGAACTCAGGCCTTCGGCTGCTGACGCAGTTGCGGACGCACACTCGAGTCGAACTCAGGTGCACAAGACTGGCTTCCTTGCTCTGGCTTTCTCACTGACTGAATAACTGAAAAACTGCTCGAGTTCGCTGGCGCTTCTTCTTTTATAGTAAAATCATAGTTGCGAGAAATTTCTACAGGTGTGTAGAGAATTATCTGGATATCTCCACTTCGACGGACTTCTCGAAGAGTCGGGAAGGTCTGTTCCCCATTCACTGCGTACGCAGCAGTTGCGCGCGCACTCTCGCTCCACTCTCTCGCCGCGTTGGCCCTTTCCCCTCTCCGCCGCGCCATTCCTCCGTGCTCCGCGCGATCTGCTTTCTCTCGCGGGACGCTGGTCGTGAGTTCGAATCTCACGTCGCTGTCACAGTATTTTACAGTACAGTACAGTAGACAGTGAGATTGTTAACAGTATTCATCCAGAGAGAAATCGTCCCAGTAAATGTTTTGTAAATGAAATAAACATCAGTCACTGTACCACTTCACCTCACACAAAGAAATCTAGAATTACATTCTCAGTGTATGATTTTAAGATAACATACTTGTTTTTCAAAATTTTACTAACCTGAGTTTTTCCGACATTAAACTTTGTGGCCAGCTCACGAACACTTAATTTCTCCTTCTCACTATGCTTTACAATATCCACTTTCACTTTTAGTGACCAACGTTTACGTTTTTGTGACATTTTTAATGTGACTGTACTTCCGAACACTCAACTTGACAACCTAAGCAAGTACGGACTGCTCACGTACAGTATCACAACTAACAACTGTGCTGCTTACCTTCAATAAAGTACAACAACGTTCAAATGCACGATAATGATTGTTGCAAAGAATTCCGTTTAATTTACAACCGTCTTTTTCTTATTTTCTTTCACGCTGTCCGTTATTTGGAAGCAGTGTTGCCAATTCAGCGGTTTTCCCGCTAAATCTAGCTTTTTTGGATAACCGTCTCGCGGGTAAAATTATATTATTCCGCTTAACTGGAATACTAGCGGTTTTTAATCTTTAAAGTTTCTGAAATGAAATTCATATTAGGATTATTGATATATATATATATATATATATATATATATATATATATATATGTTACCGTTAAAACCCGAAATCCATCAAAACCAGTTTCAACTAGTAAAAACTAGTTTAAGCAAATATAGATAGATAGGTTTTTGTTCGGTAAAAGGCTAAAAAAATCTAAACAAACCAAACCTAACCTGTTATTGATTCTAGATCTTACGAAAATTCGTTTTCTATCTATCTACATTTTTAAAACTAGTTTTTACTAGTTGAAACTGGTTTTGTCGGATTTCGAGATTTAATGGTAACATAGGTTATAATGCAATAAGGATAATTGAAATATATTGTCGCTGGGTAATAGTGTTCAAAATTGCTTTATAGCGCCACATTGGAAATTATGAAAGTGTGCAATATTCGTTAAATTGGCGGGCGGATGCCGTTACATTGGGGGGTGGATGCTCTATATTGACCATTATTATTATTATTATTATTATTACTACTATTGAATAATAATAAGTACACATTGAAATCTAGATATATTTGTTAGAAAATCGCGGGTTTTCGAAAGCCATCTAGCGGGATTATATAAAAAACTGTTGGCAATACTGTTTGGAAGTATTAATTGTTGTTGGGAGATACATTTTAGTGTCCGCGTCATTTATTGAGAATGTCCGCTATTTGGAAGAACTTTATCATAAGAGCCAATGTTATTTTGCAGGGGAATTTTAAAATGTCCGCTATTGAGAGGAGTCCGCTATTGGGAAGTGTCCGTTAAGGGAAGTTTCACTGTAATAGAATGAAGAAAATATTTTAATAAGTTTTATAATTAAAAGTCGATGATGATGATGATGATGATGATGATGACGATGATGATGAAGAGGAGACGATAATGCAAGGAGAAACAGTACTAAGAGGGACCAGCGAAGGAATAGAAGAGAAAATGAGATGAGAAGGCGAGTAGAGTGCACACACGTCATGCAGAAGTGTAACGTGGGACAAGGTGGAGCACTCGGCCTGCATGATAACGACACTCCAAGGTAAATAAGTGGTTAGCACTGCACCTCGTCCACTTCATCGCGAGCGGAGAGCCCCCGAGACTCGACAGAAGCCCGAGTGTGCTTCACAGCTGTTCTGGAAATTCTGGCGAAGAGCAAACTCCATTACATTCGCAAGGCATCGAATTTACGTCGTCCTACTCTACAGCAAGCTCTGCGAAGCGATTCCCTGAACTTGTGAGAAAGTGTAGTGATTTGAATAGATTTCGCAGCAAGTGAGGAGGTTAAAAATGCATGGGCACGCATGCGCACTGCACTGTGGACAATGGAAGTAGTAATTACTCTTATTTCAGAAACCTCACCAGGCTGTAAAGCAAGATATATCATATGATGACGAAGATTTCTGCTCGGAAATATCATATGTACTTTGGTACATCATAATAATATATGATATGCGAATAATAATCACTTAGTGATTTAAGACGGCGCTTACTCCGTTGGACCCGGGCCACTTAGTCACTCATAACGAGTGCACCTCTGCACATGTATGGACATTGTGCCACTGTCATACATTTATGACGCGGTGCATGAGGGTAGGCCACTAGAGGGAATCCAAGAGGTGGAACTTAAACTGAGAGAATTCAATCCGACATCGGGATGGAAATCCGATGTGGCTTAGTGAATAGAACGTCAACACGTAGAGCTGAAAACCCGGGTTCAAATCCCGGTCCCGGAGAGAATTTTTCTCCGTTCCACTCATTCCTCATCATGTAAAGCAAGATGTTTTGAAATTAACCATCTGTGCGATACAAGTGTCCATGTGTAATCGTCGGTGTAGTTTGTGTATGTAGTTCAGAATGATCTAATTGTACAGATCTCTGTTAGCGTTGATGTTCTAACAGTGAACTGATACTGTTAGAACAATGTGTAACGAAACTTTCCCTTCCCACGTGTCGTAGATACGTACGTCAAGCGAGTTCCTTCTGCGCGAGGTGTGTGTGTGTGTGTTGAAGAGGGTTGTCTGTAACATTTCCAAGCTCAATTTTGTGAATAGTTCCATCTCCAGGCAAATGTAGACAACTGAAGTTCATCACATAGGCTATACTGCAATCTGAGTTTTGATGACAGTTTAAGAGGGATATACAGAGATTACACAGCTGTGACCTTGTAATTACGGTGTTTATCTAATATTAGTCTATAGAATTAGAATGTATGGGACGAGATGAATAAGTGAAATAGAGCGAAGTGGATAAAATGGAATGGAACTGGATGGATGAAATGGAATGAAACTGGACGGATGAAATGGAGTGGAATTGAATAGATAAAATGGAATGGAACAGAACTGGATGAAATGGAATAAAACGGAACTAGATGGATAAAATGGAATGAAATGGAATGGAACTAGACTGATGAAATAGAATGGAACTGGATGAATGAAATGGACTAACTGGACGGATGAAATGGAGTGGAATTGAATAAATGAAATGGGATGGAAAAGAACTGGATGAAATGGAATGGAACAGAACTAGATGAAATTGAATAGAACGGAACTAGATGAAATGGAATAGAACGGAACCAGATGGATGAAATGGAATGAAACTGGATGGATGAAATGGAATGGAACTGGACGAATGAAATGGAGTGGAATTGAATAGATAAAATGGAATGGAACAGAACTGGATGAAATGGAATAAAACGGAACTAGATGGATAAAATGGAATGAAATGGAATGGAACTAGACTGATGAAATAGAATGGAACTGGATGAATGAAATGGACTAACTGGACGGATGAAATGGAGTGGAATTGAATAAATGAAATGGGATGGAAAAGAACTGGATGAAATGGAATGGAACAGAACTAGATGAAATTGAATAGAATGGAACTAGATGAAATGGAATAGAACGGAACCAGATGGATGAAATGGAATGAAACTGGATGGATGAAATGGAATGGAACTGGACGAATGAAATGGAGTGGAATTGAATAGATAAAATGGAATGGAACAGAACTGGATGAAATGGAATAAAACGGAACTAGATGGATAAAATGGAATGAAATGGAATGGAACTAGACTGATGAAATAGAATGGAACTGGATGAATGAAATGGAATGTAACTGGACGGATGAAATGGAGTGGAATTGAATAAATGGAATGGAAAAGAACTGGATGAAATGGAATGGAACAGAACTGGATGAAATTGAATAGAACGGAACTAGATGAAATGGAATAGAACGGAACCAGATGGATGAAATGGAATGAAACTGGATGAATGAAATGGAATGGAACTGGACGAATGAAATGGAGTGGAATTGAATAAATGGAATGGAATGAAACAGAACTAGATGAAATGGAATAGATCGGAACTATATGGATGAAATGGGATGGAACAGAACTAGATGGATGAGGTGGACTGGAACGGAACTGGATAAAATGGAATAGAACGGAACCAGATGGATGAAATGGAATAGAACTGGATGTACGAAATGGAATGGAGCTGGAGGAACGGAATGGAATGGAACAGAACTGGAGCGACGAAATGGAAGGGAACTGAACTGGATAGATGAAATGGATCGGAATGAAATGAACTGCATGGACTAAATGAAATGGAACGGAACTGGATGGACTGGAATGTAACGTAACTGGATGAATGGAATGGAAAGGAACTGATTATTGGAATGCAGTTGAATAGAGCGGAACGGAATTGGGTGGATGGATTGAACGGAACGAAGCGGAACTGAACTGGATGGATAAAATGGAATGGAACTGGATGGATGAAATGAACGAAACTGGATCGATGGGATGGAATGGAAAGGAACGAACGAAACTCGATGGGTGAAATGGAATTGAATGGAACGGAACTGGATGAAATGGAATGGAATTGAACGGATCTGAGTGGATAAAATGAAATGGAACGGAACAGAAATGGGAACGGAACTGGATGGATGAAATGGAATGAAACGGAACTGGTTGGATGAAATAGAACTGGACGGATGAAATGGAATGGAACTGGATTGATGAAATGGAATGGATGGAACGGGATGGAAGGAATGGATGGAACGGGACGGATGGAATGGAATGAAGCAATACGTCATGAAATCGAATAGGATTGATTGAATGATACTGGTCTATCAATGGACGGTATGGAATGGAATTTACGGAATAAAATTGGTGAATTGTTGGAGTGAAAATAAATTTATGAGATGCAAGGATTAATGTAAATTAAATTAAATTATAAGGCTTGATAGGACAGCAAGAAATGTATGAGTATAAAATGAAGTCGAATGATTGGATTCAATGGATGAATGAATGAACAATATTATTGCTATGTAATGAAAAACTATAATTACAGGGATGTGCAATCTACACGATCTTAAAGTGATTGCAGTAGTTAGGTTAAGTCCAAGGAACTTCTTTCACTTCAGACTGTATTATAAAAAATAATGTATTATTGTATTTGTGGTTCAGTCGAATATAACCTAAAAATTCACCAGTCAACATATACAGGCATATTTCTCTATCGTAATGTTAGATTATGAAAAGTATAGAAATGTGGCTGATTGGAACTAAATTAGTTGATTTTCTGACATAATATGATTGTATTAAGAGAAATTGGGATTTATTGCTTGGACGAAAATGCATGGAATCACTATGAATGTTTGAACGTAACCATGTCGGCGATACGGAGCGTTGACACGTTTTTCAGGTATGTAACTGAAGTGCAGAAGTGCAGAAGTTGGCACCCCTGTTGGCGTGTCCGAGCAGTTGATAAGTTAAACACCGCTTATTGAGTAATGGCTGCCATTGATTGATTGAAATTGGCTGCAGGGAACACAGTGTGGGATAGTACGGAGTGACGGGGAATTCCTCCATGTCCCTTATACACACTTAAGGCGTTAGGACTACGTCTACGACATTATTATTTCTCAATGAATTTCAGAAATAGTGAACTTGGTATATTTGTCTGTACACCAAAGAAACAGCTCTGTAATCAGCAATCATATGTACGTTCAGCCTCATTCCTTGCTTTGGTTCAGGGAATGGTGTAGATATAACAACGCAATGATAATGCTAGTTCGCCTCTGTCCACTCCACTTACTCTCTTATTCAATCACATATCAAGCATGTTGCATGATGCTAGCCATAATAAAATGTTCCAGCTCATAATTAAGGATTCGTAATACATCAGTTACTACTGAGTTGAGTCTAGATTAATATAAATTGAATATATAATGTATTTTATATTTTAATATATTATTCGTATAGATCAGTTTCTGTCGGATGCGTTCCAATTCACTGTGGGCTAAAACAAGGAGATGCACTATCACCTTTACTTTTTAACTTTGCTCTAGAGTATGCCATTAGGAAAGTCCAGGATAACAGAGAGGGCTTGGAATTGAATGGGTTACATCAGCTGCTTGTCTATGCGGATGACGTGAATATGTTAGGAGAAAATCCACAAACGATTAAGGAAAACGCGGGAATTTTACTGGAAGCAAGTAAAGAGATAGGTTTGGAAGTAAATCCCGAAAAGACAAAGTAGGGTAAATTAGGGTCTGTTAGACAGTCGGGCATGTTGGACACTTTGTACTTTAACGTGTTACCTCGCCACTTGTGGGCACCACATTCTGCTAGAAATCAATGACGGAAGTAGCCACGAGTGGCTGCTGTCAAAAAATCTGAAAGGTAGAATTTATAAAACAGTTATATTACCGATCTTCCTCCCGCTCAGTAAAATTGTAATAAATTCTCAAAAAGAACAATCACAATATTACTCGTATCACAGTATAACAAACCTTTACCCTATCCATTCTGGATTAGCCTTTACGTGCTACATGCCCTGCCCATCCCAAACGTCTGGATTTAATGTTCTTAATTACGTTACGTGAAGAATACAAAGCGTGCAGTTCTGCGTTGTGTAACTTTCTCCATTCTCCTGCAACTTCATCCGTCTTAGCCCAAATATTTTCCTAAGCACCTTATTCTCAAACATTCTTAACCTCTGTTCCTCTCGCAAAGTGAGAGTCCAAGTTTCACAACCATACAGAACAACCAGTAATGTAACTGTTTTATAAATTCTAACTTTCAGATTTTTTGAGAGCAGACTGGATGGCAAAAGCTTCTCAACCGAATAATAACACGCATTTCCAATACTTATTTTGCGTTTAACTTGCTCCCGAGTGTCATTTATATTTGTTACTGTTGCTCCCAGATGTTTGAATTTTTCCACCTCTTCAAACGATGAATTTCAAATTTTTATATTTCCATTTCGTAGAATATTCTGATTACAGGGCATAATCATATAATTTGTCTTCTCAGGATTTTCTTCCAAACCTATGCTATATTTTCCCTAATCGTTTGTGAATTGTCTCCTAACATATTCACGTCATCGTCATCGTCATCGTTGGAATGCGGGAATAAACATATCGATTATTGTCAGTACTCACCACAATCTGTTTCCTTTGAGTTGTGACATTATTTTTTCAAAATAAAGAAAAGTAGGAATGTTAAAAGAAATCCTGTCTAGGAATATTCCCAAAACTCGTTTATTTTCCAAATGAATTTATTCCCGTTGGAAATATTCCAACTTCAAAACACTAGTTGTTACACATTACCTATGCATGTATGCATGAATAGTTTAGGAACACGCTTTTGGTCTAACTCATTTTGTTGTTACGATCATATATTTTAGCACCTTGTGTGAATATCCGGATTCAGAATACAAGCACCACTCTGCATAAAACTGTTCACAGTATTCACTCACCCGCCTCTCGCTCTCTGCAGGGACGACTAACAAGTCAAGCTGCTATTTAGCACCCAGAAGAGTCTCTACCCTTGCCGAGTAACAGATAGGTCCACTCTCCATATCGGATGAGCTGGTGCAAATGGCAGTATCACTTCGGAATTTTTAGTAGTGAAAAAAAACAGTGTTCAGTAGTTTATTGCACGTCTATTTTATACCACAGATAATTTTGAGAGTCGAAAATAAAATAATAATGGAGCAACGTTGGAATGAATGACTGGAAACGCTGAAGCATTTGTGAGAACATGAGCCACAGTTGCTTTTTCCACCAATATTGTTACTGAGTGAGGATCGAAACCTAGTTCCTCTGATGAGAAACAGTCAGTTAGGTTACTGTTGGGCTGTGTCAGAATTTATGAAAATTTTCTCCAGTCCCTGAAATTATATGATATATATTTCTTCACAGCACTTGTTTATATGTAATGGTGTACCTCATATTCCTGTATCCGGTGCCACCATTAACATATTATTACAATAACACATTATTTGCAGTACGCGTCTACACAAAAACTCCCAATTACACTTTGTACCTTTTTTGTTCCTTGGTCAATCTCCCCTACATTTCAATTGATATTCTCTATTTGTTTATTAATCCTAATATATCTAATATTGTATACTCCTTTCACACCCCCCTTTTCCTCTAACTAATTAATTCTAATACTAATTAATTACTAATACTAATTAATTATAATTCATTGAATTAAATTAGCTCATAAATTAAGTTACTACTTTACCTTATAGATTTATCTAAATTTAAATAAATGTGTAGTGAAGATTATTGCTGGAGAACCTTTTAAGTGTAGTGAAAATATTTGTAATTTAAATTTATGTATTGTATTGATTAAGGCTGGTTGAGTGGAAGAGAAGGCCTTATGGCCTTAACTCTGCCAGCGAAAATAAAACATTATTATTATTATTATTATTATTATTATTATTCACTAAAATCTGAATTTCAATTTTTCTCTATAAATTATCACATTAAATTATTTGTTCCGTTTGTTCTTTGACCTTTTATTCATTTACTGTTCCAACGTTCAAATGTTACTACTAATTTTATGCTGACACTTGTTCACTTCTCTTAACCCTTTCTCATTATTTTCACTCATTCCTATTTGCTTTCACTTGCACTTTCTCACTATTCTGCTTACACCTAATCCATTGTCACTATTCTCACTTCCTATAAATACTTATATTTTATTCTGCACATCTGTTTATACACTTTCTCTCTCCTATACTTCTCGATCTTTTCCAGTTTCACTTTACTTGCCCTTTTTGATAATATCCCCACTATTTTTTTACACATATCAAGTATCTCTGCTAAATCCTCAACTGTCGCAAGTTCTGACCTTTCAGTACTGTTCGTCTCTGCCTTATTTCTGTTTCTCTATTTATTTCTTCTTCTATTTCTCTTTTATTTCCCCCCCCACGCTTTCACTTACACATACTAGATTTCCACTTAGACTTGCACCCTTATTCTTTACACTATTTCCTTCCCTATCACTTCCCGACTCTCCCTGAAATTATATGTATTTATTTACACTGAAAATGGGCAAAAACCCGGTGGCAGTGGTAACTTAATTACAATAATTACAATTAATAATAATAATAATAATAATAATAATAATAATAATAATAATAATAATAATAGTTAAAATTACCTAAGTAATAAGCAAACCTAATTTTCCATTGTAATCTCCAATTATATACATACAATAATATGATATGTACATGTATATTATTTTGGTACTGATACCCTTTCAATACTTTGACTTCACTCTCATCTCACTTGCTGCACTGGCATTGACACATTTCACTAACTCTATAGAACACATTTCACTGACACTATACATTTCACTGATCGAAACTATTCACTGCTACTGTAAACCATAGCTTCACTGACAACACGCATCACTGATAAAACAGTTCAAATAAAATAAACAATTGAACGGAGTTTCGCAATAATAGACCAACCGACAATTTGAAGAAAAAAAAAAAAGAGAGATTTGCACAAATTGTTGATGGTAGGCTAATTTAACTCTGAAAAAATCAAGAGTCCGATATCTGAATTTTGCTGCTATTTAGAAGAAAAATACATTTATTGCAAAAAATTTATTTATTTATTTTGCTTTGAAATATCAATTCAACTGCTGGTCTTTTATTAAGAATCGGTTATCCTTTTTCTGTACTATTTGTGCTATTTTTTTTTTTGTAATAGTATGAATGTTATAATATTTTTTGAATAAAATGTTTTATAAAAAACATTTATTTCAATGGTCAATATCCGGAAACAGGTTTTTGACGCTTGGTCTATTATTGCGTAATTCCGTCCAATTATTATTACACCCTTATTATTCCGTAGAATCATACTTATAAACTATATTAACCTAAAATTTCTAGTCTAAGACCATCTTACAAGCTATTTTAAACTAATTTACAATTCAAACCAAAGGAATTACTTGTCAGGCTAAGTAAATGCATGTCACCTTAATTTATGTAATGTAACGTATCTTTTGTGACATTTACTAGTCATTAGTTATTATCTATTAGTCACAGTATAAGTTAATTACCCCTTGATATATTAAAATTTTTTAATATAAAGAAGTTTAAGTTGGTGTTAAAAAAACTATTAGTTTTCACAATGTTTTACTCACTCCGAGAATTATATTGTAATTAAATACATTGACGTGTTCATTTGTACAATATATGACAGTTAACAAAAATAAATGATATGATATATGAAGACAGAAAAGAGGGAATATTGGAGAATGCTGGGTTTGCAGTGGAGGATCAGCCCTTGGGCAGAAAACTATGAATGAAACAAAGGTAATACTTAACTAGATTGGATAAGAAAATGTTAAGTTACTGGAATTTGGTAAAGATTATCTCTACATACGAGTATCTGGTGCGTCCGAAGTTTTCACTCACTTGAAGCACAAACAATAATTAAAAAGTGAATATTTTAATTCGTATGTTGGTGTGACTAATGCTGATCAGAGTGATTAATTTAAGAAAGAATCGTTAAATAAGGAATGAACGACGTGCAAGAGAATGAATGGAGGTGAGTTTCCAGCTTCCGGAAGTCTTACTTATTGAGGAGCCATCCCCCACACCATTAAGAAAGAAGAAGAGCCGTTCTGAATACTAACCGAAGAACAGCTGGAGATTAGTATGCATTCAATGAATCAGTGTTGTTTAACTATCTTCCTGCAGAATAAATTTAATTGCTGTTTATTTTCTAATGTTTGTCGATCTCTCGCAAAGATTATTGAATTGTACATTATGAAATCGACTGGATATCATCACAGTCTAGCATATACAGTCACGAAGCTTGAGTTGTTGAGGGTGCTAGGAACAATAGACTGTGCCGGTACTATTTCGCATATCTGTAATGAGGCTATATTAGCGATCCTCGTGGTTAGCAACTATCTATGGATGCATATTTACTACGTATTGAGCTTCGTGACTGTATATACTAGACTGTGATATCTCGAATTTCTACCATAGCCAGATAGTGATAGTATCGTATGCGTCTTCCATTTTAAGGACACATTGTAAACATGGCGTTACATAAAAACTTTGAGGTTATGTCTTAAACGTCCAGAACATGAAAATATAAATATCAGTAGCGTTTATTAGCAATTTTATATAGTGATAGATTTTGTAGTGATATGAAGTTTATGAAGCATGTGAAATGACATATTTCTTTCCGAATCGAACATCGCAATCTGATGCTGAAGCAGAATCACGCCACGTGAAAGTCTGGTCTGGTGTCCCGTCCGCCCTAGAGACCGCTCGTGCAAGGTCAGACGATTGGCTCCATCCGTCGGACACTACGTGACGGGAAGCGGGTCGACCCCCGGCTAGAGTCACTGACGAAAATAATGATTGGCAACATCAATGTCCTCTTCCTGGGCATCCTTATGTTGTGGCTGAGGATTAGTCACACAAGGCAATGCAAGTTCACTTCAATTAAGGTTCATTCACAATGAAAATTAAACATAACCGTAACATAAACACAGAAGTTTGCGCCCAGGCTACCAAATGGGATCATTCACAATGATTCACATAAGTATTGACATAAACATTACCGTAAGACGTTAACATGAAAGTTTGCGAACTCCAAACTTTCATGCTTATGCTTACGTGATTTGCAAACAGAACACAATCGTGGAGCGCTGAAGTATACGACAGAATATGAGGAAATGGCGTCGTTGTTATGTTTCCATGGTTACCAAGTATGTTTGCTGTTATGTTTAGGTTACCATCGTGAATGACTTCTTGATTTTACCGTAACGTTTATATTCTTAAGTTAACGCTTACGTTATGCTCAATTTTCACTGTGAATTAGTCTTTACTGTATCAACGAAAGAGATGGCAGGAGGGAGAAAGGTTGAGTTCCTATGCTTTCTTGTCATCGACACGAGGAGGCATAGTATGTGACACGTTAAAAAAACCCTCGCTTACAGTAAGCAACTGTCTTCATTATAAAATCATCAGTAGACTTCGTGGAATTGCCACGATAATCGCAAGGTTTACTGCGCACGCGGTATAGACTGTATCAGAAGGGGACGTGCAACGGATGGAGTATGCCTCTAATGTAAACACTGAGCAGTAGGCCTATACTGCGGTTACAATAAAACCTGTATCCTGCATTCAAGAAATATAATGAATGATCATTGAAGTAAGAAATGTCTAAACATGTAAATACGCAATTATTTTATATTGAGATATATTAACTCTTAAAATTTAATGTAATATACTCACATCATCCTTGAATATGTGCATTGCAATGAAGAGTTACGTACATTTTGAGCGACTGCAAAGTGAACCTCCTCCGATGGTCACTCAAACAGTTTTTTGTATTGGGAAAATGTACGTTCAACATCACACGATGTAATAGGTGCATATTTGAAGAACGGAAAGTCACTACTTTTTAGTACACCAACTTCAGACGTCTCGTCGCGACCTGATAGTAAATAATTTATAATACGAAGTTGTGAATAGGCAGAATTTTCAGCAATAATGTTTCTCAACTTACGTTTCACTTTTTATGAAATTAGTGAATTGTTATTTTGGATAACTGTGATACTTTATACACTATAAACTATATTAAGGACTTCTGAGAGTTGTAGTTTAGACGATTCTAACAGGGTGATGCTTTTGGACATGACTGGCTGCGGGGGTAAGGGTAATCCAGGGGCAATTATTTGGAACAGCAACACTCTCATTGTAGTATGTTTGATTGAATTCTTGTCTGCAATGAACAAATGTTAAGCTTTGACTATTCCAATCACAGTACTGCAAAAACAAGTGCTTACATAGGTCTATACATTAGCTGTAGCTGCTCTATTTGGACCGGTCACAACTCTTAATATGAACTGCTTATACTACGAGACCGGGCGGTCGCTCTCCTCCTCTATACTACCGTACATCGGCAACCTGATTGCATGCTGCGTGTGGCAATTCAACGAAGTCTAATCATCAGTGTTCGCTTGACACTGGGAGAAAGGCGGACACGTGTAGTGATCTTACTCTCAAAGAGTTGCCACTTCTTTCTCTCTTATCTTAACCTTTGCAAAGCGTGTATAAAGGATCTTCCTACAAGAGTGTCTTACTTTTAACATATATAATAGCTGCCGTGTTTATGAAGCTATAGCAGTCATATTTTTCCCATGGTTACAGTTGTTATTGACAATCATGGAACGTTACATCATTCCACAACGCGTAAAAATCATTATAATATATTATTAAAGAAAAGACATCCGTTCTCCAAGCATTCCATGCACTACGTGAAGTTTACTGTGTGTATAAGATACCGAACTATGATATGCGATAATTTTTGGCCTCAATTGGAAGGTATGGATCTCAGAAACGTCTCGTTTCAATAAGATGCCACCACGTGTCATACTACTCACAACTCAACATGTACAGCAAATGAGTTCAGCGCTGACGAATCCACTTGCACTCCTTCTACAATCGCACTCACAAATTCCCACAATGTTTGCCTTCCGAGCAGTCTAAAATGGAGCGACGATAGGGCAATCATCCTAGTGACGTGAAAAGACACCTTTTGAATGTTGTACATGATGGGTGACCTACCCAATAGGTGCGACCTTTCGCATGTTCTAGCGGGGAAAGGAGGGATTTCAGACAAGAAGTTTATTAGAAAAATATTTTCCTTATAGCACATACTTTCTACCCTGAAACATTGTAACATGAGATCATTAACGCCCTGTATTCTTTAGTTTCTGGCTGAATAGAAGAGAAGGCCTAATGGTCTTAACTGCACCAGAATAAATAAATATATTAATAAATAAGTACATAAATAAATTGATAAATTAATGAATAAATAAATGGGTAAATAACTAAGTAAATGAGAGCTAAATAAATAAATAAATAAATAAATAAATAAATAAATAAATAAATAAATAAATAAATAAATAAATAAATGGACACCTACAGATGATGAAGCGAAACCTGTCATATGAGCTATGAGAGAAGGGAAATAATAAGCTATCAGAAATAGGGATTGTTTCATCATGGTTAATATTATATGAATCTATTGACACGGAAGTTCATTTCAGACTAAAACCTGTCTTTCCCCACTATATCCGTTGGTAATATAGCCACGTCATATGAAAAGACCACAGGATAGGTCTTGCCTTGTCTACTATACATAAATACGTACATATGTAAATAAGTAAATACATAAATAAATACATGAACAAATTCATAAATAAATAAACAAATATATGATGCATGAATATATAAATAAATACATCAGCTCTAAATTACGCATTCACAACCTTGAAAACTGTAGCACAGTAGTACAAACCCAGAAAAAAATTTGGGCCCCTAAGCATGCGCAGTATGTTGTAACTGGAACTTGGAAAATTCAAGTAGCCCAAATTTTGTTTCCGGATTCTGTACATTTTATAACATACAGAGAGGAAGTCGATGACTTTCAGAACGTTAATTTGTACTCGAACTCGGGTTTCTCCAGTCCATGATTGGTTGCTCTACCGCTACAGCTAACTCGATTCCTTCGCTTTAATGACATGAAACGCAAATGAGAATGTTTGCAATAAATCACACTTAGAGCCTTCCTGAATTGGTTTGCGTATAGCAGTGACTAATAGCCTGAACAGTCTCCTTTGTCAGTTTGTAAGAATGGTTAGTCAGACTTAATTGTTAACAAATTGTTAAAAGATTAAGTAATTGCCTGACTTTCGCGTGTTTTCATGTCCTTGCCGAGTTTTACTGCAACTGGCTCAGTTAGCTCCAGGATTCCTCGCAAGGACGCAGAACGTGCCTGTCACTCAGATACGATCTTTCCATTTCCCCACACATTAATTCGTTCGATCGACCGATTTATCAGCCAATCCATTAATTATTCAAACGTGCAGCTATTCAATCATTTACTCTTGATCAGTAAGTCATTTATTAATCTCTACATACAGCAGTTATTAATTTGCTTCATTATATATTCATTCTCTCAGCCAGTGTATTCATTCAATCAATGAGCAATGCATTGAGACATTTCTACAGTTACATATTAATTCGATGAATTAGTTACACGATCACTTATTCATTCCATGAATTGATTACGCGTTACGCGGTCACTTGTTCATTAGATGAATCAGTCACATGAATAACTGTTCATTCTATGAATCAGTCAAGCTGCCAGTTATTAATTCAATCAACCAGTCACGTGGATAATTCATTCCATGAATTAGTTAAGCGGCCAGTTATTCATTCGATGAATCAGTTACGTGGTTACTTATTCATTTTATGAATCAGTCAAGCCTCTTGCTTATTCATTTAATGAATCAGTTACGTGGTTACTTATTCATTTTATGAATCAGTTACGCGGTTACTTATTCATTCGATGACTCAATCACACAGTTACTTATTCATTCGATGAATCAGTTACGTGGTTACTTATTCATTTTATGAATCAGTCACGCCTGTTACTTATTCATTTAATGAATCGGTTACGCGGTTACTTATTCATTCGATGACTCAATCACACAGTTACTTATTCATTCGATGAATCAGTTACGTGGTTACTTATTCATTTTATGAATCAGTCACGCCTGTTACTTATCCATTTAATGAATCAGTTACGCGGTTACTTATTCATTCGATGACTCAATCACACAGTTACTTATTCGTTCGATGAATCAGTTACGCAATTACTTATTCACTCGATGATTCAATCAGTTACTTATTCATTCGATGACTCAATCACACAGTTACCTATTCATTCGATGAATCAGTTACGTGGTTACTTATTCATTTTATGAATCAGTCACGCCTGTTACTTATTCATTTAATGAATCAGTTACGCGGTTACTTATTCATTCGATGAATCAGTTACGTGGTTACTTATTCATTTTATGAATCAGTCACGCCTGTTACTTATTCATTTAATGAATCAGTTACGCGGTTACTTATTCATTCGATGACTCAATCACACAATTACTTATTCGTTCGATGAATCAGTTACGCAATTACTTATTCACTCGATGATTCAATCAGTTACTTATTCATTCGATGAATCAGTTACGCAGTCCACACCTGTGGAGTAACGGTCAGCGCGTCTGGCTGCGAAACCAGGTGGCCCGGGTTCGAATCCCGGTCGGGGCGTTACCTGGTTGAGGTTTTTCCGGGGTTTTCCCTCAACCCAATACGAGCAAATGCTGTGTAACTTTCGGTGCTGGACCCTGGAATCATTTCACCGGCATTATCACCTTCATATCATTCAGACGCTAAATAACCTAGATGTTGATACAGCGTCGTAAAATAACCCAATAAAATAAAATAAAATAAAAATCAGTTACGCAGTTACTTATTCACTCGATGATTCAATTACAGTTACTTATTCATTCGATGAATCAGTTACGCAGTTACTTATTCACTCGATGATTCAATCACAGTTACTTATTCATTCGATGACTCAGTCACGCGGTTACTTATTCATTCGGTGAATCAGTCACGTGGTTGCTTATTCATTCGATGAATTAATCACGTGCATAATTATGTACATAAATTAATTAACTAGACACTGTTTTAAATTCCCCATCATATATGTCAGTTCTGTAACTTTCTAACTGATCTATATACCCAAGTTCTCTTAAACATGTCGTCTTTATATTTAACAACGATTTTTATGGAAAAAAATTCAACAAAATAAAATTGTAAATTAGAAATTCTGAAAGACTCAAATACAACAGGTTTTGACAAAAACAAAATCAAAGAAGCGCAAATGATTAAAGTGTGATTTAGCACTTCCTCCCCAAACCAGTTATACCGTATATGTATTTACAGATCTTAAATGTATGTGGATAGCGAAGCGGTGTGCTATACAGGGTGTGTGATTTCAGCTGGACGGGTGTGATGCCCGGCAGCCTAGAGGGCGGCGAGCCCCTGCAGCTGCCGTCGCCCGCCAGCCCCAGCGCCGTGATAGTGAGTCCCGAATCGCTGTCTCACCAGTCCTCTCCTGCGCGCCATGCCAAGGACAGGGGGCCGTCGCGAGCCGGGTCCAGTCGCCAGGGCAAGTACTCCCCCACTGTCGGGTGAGTATGCAAGCGTACAGGGGCCTGTTTCTCAAAAATACTAGTTTAGTAGTTCACCAGTTACTAGTTACCAGAGTATATTTCACCAGCTCTAGTAGATTCTGTTTCTCAAACTATTTTACCAGTCTAGTAACTTGTGACAATTTTTCATTAGTCACATGATCTCTTTCACTAGTCAGCTGATTGAGTTCATTTGTTTATAGTCATTGGTAGGTATTGTTATTTGAGGTTAGAAGGCTAAGTTGTTTGTGTTTTGGTCCTTACTTCTCTCTTCTCTTGAAATTCCATGAATTGAAAGCAAATTAACTATACTCAATATGATTAATGAATCAAAGTATATATCATTCGGTGCTTTTTCAAGCGTAATAACAAAAAATGATAAAGTAAACAAAAAATTTTGTAATGTGTTAGGCTATGGAACTGATACCTCAGAACAAAGATTATGCATACGTTAGGGACACTTACTGACCCAACATTAAGAAAGCAACTTTGATAAGTACCAATTCAAGTTCACAGTATCATAATATGAACACATTATGTAGCTAGTGGGTCTACTGCCGACATGAATGTCGCTTATGACTTGAAAAATTCGCTATTTTTTTTTTTTTCAGTTTTACGTTTGATCTATTCATAAATTAGTGTCGTTTTATATTTAATTTGTAGGCTAAAATTGACAATGCCAGAAGAACTGGCAGTGGAGGATGAAAGCCAGCAAAAATTACTGCAGTTGATGAATTGGTATTAGATTATTAGGAAAAAAATTCTGCAAGTGTTGCTGGTCTAGGGCAGATGGCATTGGAAAATAATCAACATCCCGATTTGTTGAGCAATTTGTATTTGAAGCTTTGCTGATAATGCATGACTTCTATTTGTTTGTCTTGTTATGGCAGGTCCCACTATATTTAATAACTCTCCAAGCTTTTCAGCACTTTATCTAAACCGTTCATTATATTTAAACAATGCTCCCTTAAAGGAATAATAATTGTTCCTTCTCGATATAGTTTCAGCTCTTCTCACAACAACTTCTTCACTACTTCAATCGGAATCACTAAACCACATATATTAAAAAATAACTACAATATTTTGTTTTGATTATCTGAGAAAGATTGCCACTGGTAACTGATAATATAGAAATCACCAGTCTTTAGAGTCTTGTAGGAATATTCCTGTTGAATACTAGTATAATCAACTAGATTAGCATTTTGAGAAACAAGATCATTTATGAACTGGTGAAATCGACCAATATTACTAGTCTGTGAACTGGTAACTACTACTTTACTCTTGTAGTTTCTAGAAACACAGACTTGTAAAATGAACTGATATTACTACTGTACAGACTAGTATTACTAGTCCATGAGTTTTGAGAAACTGGCCTAGCATGCGATATGGCCACGGCCCGGAATAAATAAAGAGCAGTGTTGAAAACTTTTCGTTACAAGAAGTTTGACATACAGTATTATACACATAGCATATTTAGAAATATAGGCTATCTAATTTATTAATACAGTATTATTTCACTATTATTCACCTTCACCGCAATGATACCGCACGCGCCAACAGAGGATAGTATTTTCTGAAATCTACTGTACGAGATGTGATTAGAAAGTTTTAAGGCAGGAGTTTGTGTCAAATTTTCTTTTAAAACCGGGAAACCAGCTTCGGAAACTTATGAACTCTTAAAACAGCTTTCGAGGATAAATGTCTGATTCGGTTAAAAGTTTTTATTTGGTTCAACAGATTCAAATGTGGCCGCAAATCAGTCGAAGATGACCCCCGGTCCGGCTGGACTTCCACTTCAAAAACCGACGAAAACATTGCGAAAATTCGTGATTTAGTGTGCTCTGACCATCGACTTACAATTAGGGAAATGGCTGACGAACTGAATTTGAGTTTCTACGTCGTTCAGTCAATTTCAACTGAAATTTCTGCAGTGCTCGGTAAAAGTGACATAAGTCAGTTTCCACAAACCTTTTTTGATAATTTATTGACAACTTACGGAACATTTGCTCGCTTGGAAAAACATACATAAGTATTCATCCCATTACAATAATTCATACAGAAAAAAATCAAATGGACATAAACCAGTATAAGTTGTCAATAAATTATCAAAAAAAGTTTGTGGAAACTGACTTATGTCACCTTTCTCGAACACTGCAGATTTGAACATGCTTCGAGTGTCCGCGAAATTCATTCCGAAATGTTGCCAGACGAGCAGAAACAACACCGAGTTCAAGTGTCCCAAGAACTGATTAATCGGGCCGAAAATGACCCAGATTTGTTAAGGGGAGTCTGTACTGCCATCCCATCCATGTAAAGCAGAGTAATAAAAGATAAAGACCGTAATTTTAGCCTGTTACATACAATAATACTTGAAGAATAACCCCTAAAAATTTCAAATGTGTATCTTACGTAAGTCCTGAGAAAAGTGCACCTAAATTAGATGAAATTTACATTGCTGGGATAGGCAGTACAGACTCCCCTTAAATAGGGTAATTACAGGCGGCGAATCATGGGTTTATGGGTATGACCCAGAAACAGACACAATCATCGCAGTGGAAGAGTCCAGGTTCGCCGCGAACGAAAAAAGCGCGACAAAGTCGGTCGAATGTGAAGACAATGTTCCTGTTTTTTTTTTCCTTCGATACTGCGGGTGCCGTGTAACACAAATATATCCCTAGGAGGCAAACAGTCAACCAGGAATACTATAAAATTGTCCTTGAGCGTTTGCTCGAAAATGTGCGGAAGAAAAGGCCTGCACTCTGGCGACACAGGAATTGGGTTCTCCACCACGACAAAACACTGGCTCATTGTGCTTTCTCAATCAGGAATTTTTTGACCAAATTCCTGTGCTTGCGCAACCCCCCTATTTCCCTGGTATAGTCCCTGCCGACTTCCATCTGTTTCCTGAATTGAAATTTTCGTTGGAAGGGAACCGATTTGACTCAATTGAAGAATCCAGGCAAATACGAAGAGAGTTCTTAGGCGTAAGAAAGAAAATTTCCACTTATGCTTCCAAGAGTTGTAACATCTTTGGAGTCAGTGTGTTCAGTCAGAAGGAGACTACTTTGAAGGAGATCCATCATAATAGTATGTAAGTACTGTCATTTTAAAATTACAAGCAAAGCCTTAAAGCTTTCCAGTCATACCTCGCAACCATAGAGAACACTATTCTCAAGCCGCTCTTGCTAAAGAAATTGGGGTGGGCTGTAACGGTAACACTCCCGAGAGGCGCTAATTTGTACACCCGTTGACACGGAAATTGGTTGCTGTTCAGAGACTAAGTCCCACTTCGGAATAGCTCGGGAATCATCGTGTGGGCTGTGTTTACATGCGTGCGTTTTACATAAAGATTCGAAACCCTTTCTTTTTAACTAGAAGAAAGAGCTCTATCGCTAAGCCATAAAGGCTATGTAGGGAGGGAATATGTCGTTTAGTGACATACACATACGTCGTTGGTACGACTTGATTTCATCTTCAGTTCCACTCTTTCAGGGATGAGCTAAAGTTGTATCTGTTTATATTATATTTTATGTTACAATTATTAGCAAAATAAATACAAATATAAATCTGCACTTGGACTCTGCGTGCAGAAATGATTAGTTTATTCGTTTCAAAAGCAATCAGTAAGCCTAATTATTCCATACCTTTCTTCATGAATAAACAGATTTCTTTCCACATACTATAAATCTTAGGAGACCAGTGACCTCACTCCTGAATTTTTTTTTTCACGTACGAATCTATTGCCTTCGCTCGGGTTTAAACCCGTGACATTTGAATCCAGCGGAAAGCATTGCAACCATGAGATCCATAATTATTCTTCTGCGTGTTGTTAATTGCTTGGTTTGTTTCAGTCTACCACCGCCGTCTGCAATGATGGCGCCGGTGTTGTACCACGGTCACCACCCTCTTCCTATGCTGAAGAGACCTTCAAGAATCGAGCAGCTTCAAGTAGACTGGAAGAAGCTTGGAACGTAAGTCAAACACAGATTCCCATTACACATTTATATAGCTATTATTATCAAGTTAGCGTGTAATTTGTATTGCAGTGGAATTTATGTTTTGGCCTACTTTCTCAAATCCTTGCTGCAGGGACGCCCTGACCACCACGTTGTCTGCCCTGTACGGCAAGCTGCTTGTGGTGATGGGTATCGCCTTTCCAATGGCCGAGGTCATCTCCACCTACATCCCGCCCTCTTTCTACGAGGTCAGTGTAATAACAAAAGCAGGGTCATTGTTTACTCTTGTAACCCCATGTCACTTTACACACACACTGTGCACACACAAGGAGACGCAATTTACTGCCCCCGCTGGTCTATAGCGCATTGCTACAACATGTATGACATTACATCAGAGCCATATTTGAATTATCCGTACTTACATAATGATAATTCTTTATACAGGGCGTAAAGGAATTGTATATACAACTTAAGACAGAAAAATTTGCGCTATCTTGCAAATCTAATCTTTCAGGTAAAGCTTCCTGTAAAGCAGATTTAAATAATTTCAAGGGAAAAATTGTTCCGGGGCCGGGTATCGATCCCGGGACCTCTGGTTGAACGTACCAGCGCTCTGCCAACTGAGCTACCCGGGAACTCTACCCGACACCGTCTCAACTTTTTCCTTTATATCCACACAACTCGCGTGGGCTGACGAAACGCCAGAGACCCACATCGAGTGCACACAAACTCTGTGTGACTTGAAATTGTGGTTTTCTGTTAACGTACACAGTGACGTATATATTATGCAAGTCTAATCTTTCAGATAAAGCTTCCTGTAAAGCAGATTTGAATAAAGTTGAGACGGTGTCGGGTAGAGTACCCGTGTAGATCAGTTGGTAGAGCGCTGGTACGTTCAACCAGAGGTCCCGGGATCGATACCCGGCCCCGGAACAATTTTTCCCTTGAAATTATTCAAATCTGCTTTACAGAAAGCTTTACCTGAAAGATTAGATTTGCATAATATATACGTCACTGTGTACGTTAACAGAAAACCACAATTTCAAGTCACACAGAGTTTATGTACACTCTATGTGGGTCTCTGGTGTTTCGTCAGCCCACGCGAGTTGTGTGGATATAAAGGGAAAAGTTGAGACTGTGTCGGGTAGAGTTCCCGGGTAGCTCAGTTGACAAAGCGCTGGTACGTTCAACCAGAGGTCTCGGGATCGATACCCGGTCCCGGAACAATTTTTCCCTTGAAATTATTCATTGCGCTATCTTGTACTTGAAAAAGTTGTCTGTCTCCAATTTCGGTTCACTTCGTTTCCAGCGGGCTTCACATGTGAACGTTTCGTTGGGAAAATGTAAATGTAATGTATTGTTCTTATATTTTGTAAGGTATTGTATCACTCAATGAGGCAGCTACCACAAACTTTGCGGAATGGTGACGGAATGATGTAGTTCGGGAGAACCCCGAAAAAAAAAAACCCTGTGACCTTGTCCACCACAAGTGTCACAATTAATTTTTCAATGAAAAATCTCAGGCCTCAGTCACCGCAGGAGTAAGGCACGTGCCTAAATAATAAATAATTGGTATCACAGAATATTGTTGCTAAATACCTAGTGGCATATAATCCGATGTTTTTACAACAAAGTTCTACTATAGAGCAAAGCACCTATTATTATCTGAAACAATGGGGTCGGGAGGTGTGCGGATAACTGATTTTTCGGATAACCGATCATTTACGAAAACAAATTGTACCGGTGTCATAGGAGCAGAAACAAAGAACTGATATTAAACACAAAACTGTACATACATTATATATTTTGTATCACGAGTCTTACAAATAACATAGAAAATTGACTAACCTATAGTCACGTCGCTCTAATTTCCGGCAGCCTATCACGTTGCAGGTCGGCTACATTTAAACGTGTGCGTCTTGTGATTCGCTGATGAAGATGTTAAGCATTTCCTAAGCCTGGATAAATACTTAATATATAATCGCCCGCAATTTTGGCTCTTTCGTTGGCGTTCGCAGAAAGCACACGAGGACGTTATTTGCCGCTCAATTATTTGCTGAATTACAGTGCGTTTGATTTATTATCATAGGAGCTACGACATGATAATTTTTAACAGTGTGGCAAATAGATTCCTCTTCTGGGAGCTCGGCAACGAAAGAACAAAAATGGCGAACGATACTACCTAGGCTACCTAGACTTTATAGAGCCTTGACTTCCTAAGACGTAAGCAAAGAGGAGGAGTCACGCCGGGAATAACAGCATCCCGACTATAGTTTGACAAATTGAAAATGGTCATTAAAGTAGGCCTACAGTTTAGGAAAAGAAGTCCAATTTTTTTTTTTCAGAGCTGAGACTCTTTTTTTTTTTTGCCGCTAAATCTCGCAAACAGCGCTAGAGAAACTTCTACATGGCGCGCGCAAATATTTGAATTTGCTAACTGGAACACTTTCGGTTAACCGATGTTTCGGTTGATCGGTATTCGGATAATCGATGCTCGACTGTATTAATTATTTATGTAGGTACAATGATGCAATGTGTGCTTCTTCTATAAAAGTTAGGCTAAAGTTTTTAAGCCCCTTACTATAGTAGAGTAAAAATAAGCCATGTTAATTTCTCTTACCGCAGGGCTTCTATCTGTACCTGTATTTCGGCAGCATGGTGTTCCTGCTCTACATGTATGCCATGCTTCTAAGGGAGCGGGCATCGCTCTCCGTCACCAGCTCCTTCAGTAAGTGCCACGTTTTCATGTAGTTTCCACACAACGCGTCGTTCAGTAGAAATGTTGAGATCAATGTGAGCTGCCCCACAGGGAGGTCGCGGGGCGGAGACTCCTCGGGCGACAGCGTGGCAGAGTCGTCCGAGAGCGGGGGCGCGACCCAGCAGCAGCACACGGACACCGAGTTGAGCACCACGGCTACCGAGAGCCACGGCGCGGCGCCCGCGAGTAAGAGGGACCACCACGACGAGCAGGTCTACCAACAGCAGCACTACGGCAGCTTCTACCTGCGGATGGGCGCAGTTGGTATGTCGCAATGCCCTTCCTTTGACTGTGTACTCCATAATGTGACTAGGTATAGTCCGACCATCGGATCTGTGCCCCCGTAAGATATGCTAACTGAACCTTAATTCCTTTTCAGCCTCGGCAATTCATTTCTCCCCCTGTATTCCTATTTCTCTCTTTTCTATCCCTCTCTCTTTCTCTCCCCCACTACTCACAATTTTGAGCCTTCTTGCGGGACAGTTTATTTGCACTTGCAGTCCAGTGTTGTCAACTCAACATGAATACTGTAGCACGGAGTGGTGAAAGAATAGTACATTATGCAACGAGCCTATAATGAAGGTAATTAAGAAGTGAGTATGGATATTTATGAAACGAGCGCAAGCGAGTTTCATAATTTTCATACGAGCTTCTTAATTACCATTATAGGCGAGTTTCATACGACTTTTTATGCTCGACCATATTTCTAACTTGATATTATTAATTTTAATTGTATCTGACCTTCAGCAATGTTCCGTATGTTGTGAGATGTGCGCAGACGCGAAAGTATTGATTTTTTCCGAGGAACAGATGTCCACTTTGACCTTGCTAGGCCATAAGAACCTACAGAGATAACATTGAAATTAAATTAGACATTGAAAAACGAGATGACAAATTGAATTTATTTGAATATTATTTACAATTAACGCTAATTATTATAGTAACAGAACATAAACTTCTGCGACAGTATTGGATTTCCAGCCTCCGTGATTTTTCGCTAATTCTCTTTCGATTGCATATCCGAGAATAATCGATACTTGCGGTTTTATAACGGTAGAAAGCTGACCTGTCATTGCCTGAACAGTTGTAACCTGAGTCGTCATTGGCTGAAAGACCTGACCTTTAATGAGTAGGTGTACTTTAATGAATAAGTAATAATTAACCTTACATTATTATAAGCAAAATTCAAGAGACATGACACTGTTTGACGGAAGTTTGGCAACATCCCTATTCGGCAAGTTTCGTGGCCTGCTGTTTGACGTAGTGGGAGAGAAACGGGTGGAATGGGGTGAGTAGAGGCGTTAACTTTTCCAAGAACGACGACAGAGCTGAAGGGGCATACATCCGATGGTCCGACAATATCCATTGAAATGATATATCCATTTGGAGTTCTTTTAGTTTACTTAGTTGTTTCTGAATTGGAATAATTCTATGTGCATATAGGTTTGGTACATATTTAATTATATTAAATATAGCCCCCTTGGAGTCGGTAAGTATACAAATAGATTTTTCAAAAATTTGAGTAACACACTGAAGAGCAGCATCAATAGCTAGCAATTCAGTGTCAAGACTGGAGGCGGATGAACATGGTATGAAATAACTTTCTTGATATTTTGGAATATAATACCCTGCTCCTGATGTCCTGTTATTAGGATATGATCCATCTGTATAAATTTGAAGGTGATCCTTGTATGTGCTGCAGAGTAGTTCCATGGCATCTAACTTAAGAATGTAATAATAATAATAATAATAATAATAATAATAATAATAATAATAATAATAATGTCGATAATATTGCAAAACAGGCAACATACTTGCAACCAAGACCTCTTCAAGTGATATCTCTATCCAGTGCTTTTGCTTCAGTAAAGTCTCATTTTACAAACATATGGATCAACAATTGGCTCTCTTCTGACAAAGGAAAAATTTTACAGTCCGTGCAAAAGAAACCAAATGACCTGGAAATGTACAAAAACTTGCCCAGACATGTTCAAACATTTTTAACAAGAGCCAGAACAGATCACATTGTCACTCAATTGTACCTACACTGATTTCACATTTCTGATAATCCTACTTGTCTGTGGTGTAATAATCATGATGAAGATCTGGAACACATTCTTCTATACTGTCCATCCATAAACCACAAAAGAAGTAAATTAAAATCATCAGTACCAGTTGCAGAAGACACAGCCCTGCAGTATATATTGACTACACCCCAACTCTGGCTACTAGCAACAGGCATCTACAATGAACACCAATCAAAATACCCCTCATTTCTCGTGAAAAACAACAACTGAATAGACTACAGTGGACTATAGTGGACTTTATGTTCTCAGCAAACAGATGGATACATTAAGAAGATTGATATTAAAATTAAAAAAGACCATGATTTTAATAGTGAAATACAAAGAAAATAATAGAGGAGAAGGTGGTAATATGGGACAGTCTTTTTCCACAGTCTCTAATTTAAAAACAACGAAGTTAAAAATGGGATTTGAGGCGATCCCTCATAGGAATATCACTTCTCCTTATGTGTGCAAAGTCATAACATGATTAAATCAAGGAATCAGGCGTTATGTTTTAGAAAGTTCTCATGTTGCATAACTGGACTTCCAGAAAATAAAGTTGTAATATGGGACAGACAAACTGTCTGCTTAATTCTAAAAATTAAGCCTGGAATCACATACAGTGCTTAAGACATGAGCACTGGTAACTCATTAGACACAGAATTCTTATGGAAGTAAATGTCTTGATAGTTATATAAAAAAATATGAACTTCATTTTCCATAGGTGAAGGCCTTAGTTTTGTCCTTGGCAAAAAGGCAAAAATATAACAAAAACTATAAAATTTCCTAAAAATGGTCAGTAAACAAGAAACAACACAATATGTAAAATAAAAGTAGGCTATATTAGTTCGTGTTGAAGTGAAACGAGTTTATATTCGATTCTGCATTGTTTATTTTGTCTCAGAAAAAAGATGATATTTCATCAACTTCCGAGCCCAGTAATGTACTTTCACATTATATACAGAGTAACACAAAAGAATCCATCTGCACAGTGAAGCGGCGGCGATGTGGCAAACAAATGCAGGAGGGGAGACGCTCGTAGGCCGTTTGTTTCAAAACAACGGTAGATATCAACTCTGAGTTTCATTTCATTTTTGGGACTCGGTGACGCAAGTCGAATCCGATAGATATGAACTCTATTCAAACGCTGGTACTCACGCAACCCTGTGTATGACCCCAAAGTCTTTACAGAACGTCTTGAATAGCTTTATACTGTAAATAGATCGCAATGTACGATGTTCCCCCTAGTTCCTGCGTATATCACTGTCTGTTATTATTTTAGGAATATTGATTTCCTTATCAGTCAATAGATTAAATTTCCACTTCTATCACTTTAAGTATACAAGTTTTAGTGTACAAGTTTCATTTACTTGATCGAGCAGTTAGGTCTATTTCATAATGAAATCTTATTGTTGTCGTGACAACCAGAAAGCATTGTATAAAAGCGACCACGTCGATGCAAAACACAAAGACGTAAAGTTAGAAATTTGATAGCTCAAGGCATAACGTAGAAGAAAAATACAGTCCATCACAATATACAGGGTGTTTCATAAGTACCTGTAACTGCTTTGTGAGTGTAATGTAGAGGTAAAAGTAAGACTAAAGTGGTCCGTACAAATTTTTTCTGAAAATCTTTACTTTGTAGACTGTCTCAGTGGTCTGTTGGTCAGCATGCTGGCTTCTAGATCCGGAGGTCCCGGGTTCGATTCCCGGGCTAGGCTCTCGGTGAATTTTTCTTGAAGAAGAAGAATTTCCTGGGTATCTAGAGTCTGGAAATTTGTATGAATGTGAGTGTGCTGGGTTAATATTAATTAACCAATCATCATAAATACAAAAATACATCAGGACTGTCGCTGGGCAGTAACCTGAACACACGTTTCAGCCTCACATTGTTGACAAGTAACTCCATCTGTTAGCACAACCATAAAGCATCTAATAGATGCTACAGAGTTACAAACAACGAAAAAAAAATCTTTACTTTCTGAGTTAGGATACAATACATAATGTAATACCTTAATAGGCTAAACAACATGCATATTTGTAAATACTTTGTAAGTATAATGTAGAGATCCAAATAAGATTAAGATATCCAACGACACTGATTTTTTTTTTTTTTTTTTTTTTTTTTTCAGATATTGCATTATTTCTTAGTTATGCAGCAAAGCAAGGATAAGCGTAATAAATGCAATACAAACTAAATGGCATTTTGTTTAGAGTCACGAAGCAAAGTAGGGATAAAAAGTGCAACACGAACTACAACTTTAAGAGGCGTAGTGACGGCAGGAACTACAACAGTGATGCATTAAGTAACCTACGACATGAGCACAATGTAAACCTAAACAAAGCTGTTTTAGTTGAGTCAACTGTGGTAAGGCGTAATAATAAAAAAAATGCTGTATTTCAGGACATGACACGTACTAAGGCTTGTACTGCTCTCGTGTTCTTTAGCCTAGCAAGGTTGTTACATTAAGGACTTTCAGGAAAAGTTGTACAGACCATTTTATTTTTATTTTTACCTCTACTTTACACTCACAGAAAATGTACATGTACTTATGAAACACCCTGTAGAAGTGAAGTGTTAAAGGATGATCAAATGGAATCGCTAATAAAGAAAGAAAAGCGTTCTCAATTTGATATCGTTTCATGCAATAATAATTATTTTATTTCATGAAAATAACCCTTGAAGATACAAGGTGCCGAATAACACTGAAAAAAATGATTGAAGTAACAGATTTAGGGCTGTTATATCACTATTCGTTACAAGCAACATTCGAATTTTCTGGTTAACAGTTTATTTTATAGAATGTCGCAATACTCTGGAACAAAATTTGAAGACTGGGGACTAAGTTGTTACAATATGGATAAATTTGCGTGTGGGTTGAAATTACTATCTATTGGCTTACTTATTATTTACTTAGGACTTTTAAGGAACCCGGAGGTTCATTGCCGCTCTCACATAAGTCCCCTATCGGTCCCTATCCTGAACAAGATTAATTCAGTCCCTACCATCATATCCCACCTTCCTCAAATCAATTTTAATATTATCCTCCCATCTACGTCTCAGCCTCCTTAAAAGTCTTTTCCCCTGCGGCCTCCCAATTAACACTATGCATACTGGATTCATCCATACGTGCTACATGCCGTGCCCATCTCAAACGTCTGGTTTTAATATTCCTAATTATGTATGGTGAAGAATACAAGTCCACAACTGTGGAGTAACGGTTAGCGCGTCTAGCCGTGAAACCAGGTGGCCCGGGTTCGATTCCCGGTCAGAGCAAGTTATCTGGTTGTGGTTTTTTCCGGGGTTTTCCCTCAACCCAATACGAGCAAATGCTGGGTAACTTTCAGTGTTGGACCCCGGACTCATTCCACCGGCATTATCACCTTCATCTCACTCAGACCCTAAACAACCTAAGCTGTTGATAAAGCGTCCTAAAATAACTTACTAAAAAAAAAAAGAATACAATGCGTGCAGTTCTTCCTCCATACTTCTGTAACTTCATTCCTCTTAGCCCCAAATATTTTCCTAAGCACCCTATTCTCAAACACTCTTAACCTGTGTTCCTCTCTCCTCTCAAAGTGAGAGTCCAAGTTTCACAACCATACAGAACGAGAAATATATAATATTTCTTTACTACTTGACTTTTCGTCACTCACCTATATGAAGCCAGTTCTGTAGACCAATTTACCGACAGAATCACTGCCCAGGGTGCACCATAGGAGGCTGGTCTACGTTACACGCCTGTAATGAGTTGAAATGATGATGAGTAGGGCTAGGATTTTGATGACCTATAAATCATGAAAAAATGTCCTAAAAACAATGCATTTATGACCTAAAAATCCTTAAAAAAATGCCCTAAAAATTGATTTTACATAATTGGCTTAGTAGGAAACGAGGTTTTGTAGTACTTAATATTTAGACTAGTATTTAAATTAAATTTTACATATTTTTTTCTAAGTAGTACACTTTAATTATTTTACCTGATGTAGTTTCCATGTATGATCATTCAGCTCTGCTTCGGCATGTGCATGTGAGGTCAGCAGTCAGCTGGTCGGTCTTGGCCCTTCATGGGCTGTAGCGTCATGGATTTACTTTACTTTTAGTTTCCATGTAGTCTATCACAAGGCCACTCTCATCCGGAATTAGTAGGTATAGAGGAGTCTATATTGACGGGGTGGTTGGACTGATACATTACATGGGGTGTACTACGTTAAAATGGCAATATATGTGTAGAAAAACGATTAAAATATTATACAAAATAATGGGTATTAATGGACAAAATATGTAAAGAAAATATCAAAGAAAATAAACATTATTTTACATTAATAATGGGGACTTATGGCCAAAATTAAATGAAAATACCTAAACAAATGACGGAATGAAACAAAAGATGTTCTTATGAGTTGAAACAGGTAAAAAATGCAAAAAAAATGCCCTAACAAATATGTCTTAAAACACTAAGTTTATCACATAACATATAAATACTAAAGCAGCTATGTTTCTGGCTTACTAGAAAAAATAAGCAATTTCATCAAAATCCTAGCCCTAATGATGATTTTTTTTTGGGATGCCACAGGGAAACTGGAGCTCTCCTTTCTCAAAGTAAAATAAATCATCAGCGCAACAGCCGCTTAACAGCCGGGCCAACCAGCCGGCTGCTGCCTCATGTGCCTCAAAAGATGTGAACGATCTTCCAACCAGAACTGGAGTATCGTGTGGTCAGCACGATGGTCTCCCAGCAGTTATGGCTGTCTGTCTTAGCTCCCCAAATGCATCACGATGCTTTGTTTTAGGTATCATTTACATGTAATACACTGGTCGTAGTGCAAGTTTGATCGTGTGTCGATGTGCGCAGCGTTCGGGATCGGCAGCATGATCTACTCGGGGCTGGAGTTCGGCCAGTACTTCGAGGTGGAGCGCGACACCAAGTGCCACAACGTGCTGCTGGCGCTGACGCCGGCCACGCGCATGGCCTTCACCTTCATCCAGATGTACTTCATCTTCCTCAACAACGAGCAGATGAAGGTGTCGCGCCACCGCGCGCTGGCCCGCTTCGGCCTCATGCACATGATCGGCACCAACCTGTCCGTGTGGCTCAACGTGCTGGTGCAGGAGACCAAGCACGAGATCCTCACCTTCTACAACCCCGAGAACAACACCCTCGGCATCTCCCACCGCCACTGTAAGTCACTCTCATTCTTCTATTACATTCTATATAGCACCCTTGTTAAATCGTACCCGACTTTATGCCTTCGTTCTTATACAGGGTGAATCTGAATTCAATCGACAAACCATGTTGACTAATAGGAATAAAGTTGCAGCCTTGTAGAGTCTCCCTGGGGGTCGTGTAAAGAGCTGAGAAGGTTGAGATGATTTACAAAATAAAGCAATTTAGAAACATGAACGTTGAACATTATATATATATCCCAGGTGGTGACAGGATTTTTTTCTCGTTGCCAAACTTTCAGAACGCCCCCGAGGTTCACTCAGCCTCCTATAAAATTGAGTACCGGGTCTTTCCCGGGGGTAAAAGGCGGTCAGAGCGTGGTGCCGACCACACCACCTCATTCTAGTGCCGAGGTCACGGAAAGCATGGGGCTCTACCTCCATGCCCCCCAAGTGTCTTCATGGCATGTTACGGGGATACCTTATATATATATATATATATATATATATATATATATATATATATATTGCAGTACTTACAAAATAAAGAATAATTAATGCAATGAATGTGTCTGTTTTGCAGAAAATATATTCTCAAATTTGGACTCTGTATTCGATATAATTTTTAAGTGAAAGGAGAATTCGCGCTTTTGTTTTGATGGTAATAATATACCAGAAACTTATTTTGTGTAAAAACGAGGTTTCAAAACTTTTTGTGCAGGCAAATTATTTTCCCTTCAGATTGAAGAGCAATTTTCACACATTAAGCACATAACATTTTATGAAAATAGGGTTTACTATATGCAGGAATAAAATTTAAAAGACATACAAATTTGTAATGGTGGAAGGTGTATGTAACGCCTTAAGAGAATTAATTACCGATATGGTTGTGATGTTCAGACAGTCTAAGTTTATGAGGTGCAGACTGTGTGGGATCAGAAGGATAACGCTTTGAACAAAATCTGTAGTAATTAGTTTTTGTTAGGTAATCGTGCAATTACATCCACGTGATAATTGTTTTAGTTTTTGTATGTAGTCTACAATTTTAATTAATTTGATTTTTTCTTAACTAATTTATTTGAATGGTGAAGAATGGTTAGAACGGAGAAAAATTCTCTCCGGCACCGGGATTCGAACCCGGGTTTTCAGCTCTAAGTGCTGACGCTTTATCCACTAAGTCACACCGGATTCTGGTTCCGATGGCGAATTCAATCCTTCTCACTTTAAGTTCTACCTCTCTGTTCTCCTTTGGTGGCCTACCCTCATGTACTGTGTCACAGAATATGTGACAGTGGCACAATGTCCAACACTATGTACAGATGTGCACTCATTACGAGTGACTAAGTGGCCGGGGTCCGACGGAACAAGGTGCCGTCTTGAATCACGAAGTGATTACTTACGCTTATCATATTACTATGATGTACCGAAGTACATATTATGATATAATAAATCCTAGTATTGATTTACAAGAAAAGTTTAAAGTAAGGTAATAAAGCATGAATAGTTTTCAAATATTGTGGACAGTTGGTTTCTCATCATTCTTTTCCTGTCTTTAATTGTTTAGCTGGGTATCCCCTAAAACTCCTTGAAGTATGCCAGTGAATTTAGGTTCACTCTGTATAACACTCTTTTTGGAGTGTGGTATTTCACGTCTAGCTGACTAAATAACTGTAGACATCATCCTCGTTGTAACTACAGTCTCTGTTACGAGACACGTATCTATAACAATGTTAGGCCTAATTGATGTACCTGGAAGTTGTTAGTTTTAACGGGGAACGTTTTTATGCGTACCCGAGAAGAATTGTAACAAGGAAACTTAATTTGTTCATTCATGTCCTGGGTAATGCTTCTATTACAGCATTGATCAAATGGAGCACGTGATCTATACTTATTATGTTAGCAGATTCATCTTCACTTGTTTTTATACTTTAAGTGTGCTATTCATAGACATTTCGCAGCACGCGCTACGAGCGTACTAAGCTAGCCCCGGCTATCCACTGGTTACTAGTACAGAATTCAAATCATATCCTATCGCTAACACTGGTTTATGAATACGAAAAACGCTGATCATCCACCGGAAACCCGCGCTGAAAATGTCTATGAATACGGCCCTTAGAGGCTATATGCATAGCGGCATTTCCTGAAAGAAACTCACCCAGTCATCCCGTATGTCGTCTCTTTTTATAGGCAATTCTAACAGCAACGATGACGTATTAATTAATGAATAACGTATTTTGATGTTTCTTTATTTCAGTGATTTGTATCTTTATACAAGGGGGCCGTGTTAAAACAGTTGCTGTAGGTCTGTGAGTTTGGTATCAGATGGGCTTGGAAAAGATTCACGTGAAACGTTCTTTAACGCGTAAAATCTTAACGAAGTAATAAACTTAATTTAAATTTAATTACAGTGAAACCTGTCTAAAGCGGCCATCTTGTAAAATGGACGTTTTATCATGTGACCGCTTGATTAAGGTTGCGGTTTTTGTGAATCAGCATGAAAATACTGAATTTTATTGACATTTTACTACTGTGCACGTACATCAATCGTGCATATTAATGTCAGCTTCTTCCATTCTTGCAACTAGATTTATTGTTAAACATGATTTCTCTCTCAAATTAACTTCACAGATCCTCTGAATCAACTGAATGAAAAGAAAAAAAAATCGTAGAAGCTGTTGCAAATAGAGAAAGATAGAAAGAGGAAAGAAAAAAAAAACTAAAAAATTTGAATGGTTATCTACTGAGCCTAAAACATACTGTGACATTTTCGATAGAAATATTCCGTGTTTCAATCCCTTAAAAACGAGTACCGTAAGAATTTAGAGCTGTGCAGGGTCGGAGTGGAAAGTGACAAAAGAGTAATAAAACAGTAACCAACTAACCCCAAGACATGGAGGGTGTACTGTTGTATATACACTTAGCTATTGTCCTCGTGATATTGCTCTCTGTCCTCTAACCATCGAAAAAAATAGGTCAGAGAGTATCCGTGAAAAGATTTTTGTTGGACAGTGACTGTTATAGTCGGGTTCAACCAAACAGACCCCGGCCGCTGGCCGGCGCATGAGGTGGCCGCTAAATAAAGAGAGAATTTGTATTGATCTTATGGAAAATCCAATTGGTTCCAGAGAAAATTAGCCTTTCGGCCAGGTGGCCGTTTAAATGAAGTGACCGCAAAGGCAGGTTTCACTGTAATAATTATCTCGCCCACAACTTTCCGCTCCCCGACTCTATCTTTCCATTTTCCTTCCAATCTTTCTCGTCCTGTTTAGCTTTCTCGTCCTCACTATCTTCCTCTTCATTTTTATTTTACACTTCTCTTCGTCATCTTCCAACTCAGTCATATTTGTTGCATTGCAGGTACCTGCCTTTTCTCTTGTCTTCATTACTTTTGCTTGTTTTCTATTATTATTATTATTATTATTATTATTATTATTATTATTATTATTATTATTACTGTTAATGTGATTATTATTATTATTTTTATTATTATTATTATTATTTTTATTATTATTATTATTATTATTATTTTATTATTATTATTATTATTTTTATTATTATTATTATTATTATTATTATTATTGTTAATGTGATTGTTATTATTATTTTATTATTATTATTATTATTATTATTATTATTACTGTTAATGTGATTATTATTATTATTTTTATTATTATTATTATTATTATTATTATTTTTATTATTATTTTTATTATGATTTTTATTATTATTTTTATTATGATTTTTATTATTATTATTATTATTATTATTATTATTATTATTATTATGTCGTTATTGTCCGAAGATTTTTGTTATTCGCCGGTACAGATTGCGTGTCATTTCAGTTCTGTGCTATCATTATTATTTCTAGACTCGAGCTTTTCTTTGCTCCAAGACGCAGAATCTGCAGCATTTTCATTTCTCATTTCGCTGTTTGTTTAACGATCGGTCACGACAACAACAGATGCTTTTCTCCGTTTTACATTTCGAACGCGCCTAAAATGACGCAGACGTGACCTCCATTACTATGACGTCGTTACGAGGAAAAGGGCAGTTGATTCGAAGGGAAGACGGAAACGACGCGACCATAAACCTTCCCTTTCTGTGAAGAGGGAAATAAACCAACAATGGCGCGATAAGGAGGGCCTTTGTAGGAGGAGATAAAGGAGCGGGTCCCCAGCAGAAGGGGAATTCGAATATTTGTGTGACAACAATGCGATTCTGTACCGGAAGGAGTATTCCTCGGACCCCAGTAACTGCCATTGTCGCCCCTCGTCTCAATCTCTCTCTCCGTTATTCTCAGCAAGGAGCACCTCGGTCACGTCACAGGCTAGTATATACAGTCACGAAGCTCACTACGTAGTAAATATGCAAACATTAGGTAGTTGCTCACCACTAGGACCGCTAATATCGCCTCATTACAGGCAATGCAAAATAGTACCGGCACAGTCTATTGTTTCTAGCACCCTCAAAACTCAAGCTTCGTGATTGTATATAGTAGACTGTGGTCATGTCTTGTCCACATCAGACAGCTCCTCGATACGATTTGTGTTATTTCTGAGCACCTGAACATTGATGAATCGAGCGGACTCTGCCACAGTTCAGTCCATTAAGGATACACGTTGGTGAAAATGCTTATTTTTTTTTATTAAAAATCACATTTAGAATTTTTAGTATTAAAATTTGTTTTTGGGCGGTCGGGTAGCTCAGTTGGTAGAGCAGCTAGCTACGGACTGAAAGGTCCGAGGTTCGATCCCAGGTGGTGACAGGATTTTTTCTCATTGCCAAACTTTCAGAACGGCCCCGAGGTTCACTCAGCCTCCTATAAAATTGAGTACCGGGTCTTTACCGGGGAGTAAAAGGCTGTCAGAGCGTGGTGCCGACCACACCACATCATTCTAGTGCCGAGGTCATGGAAAGCATGGGGCTCTTCCTCCATGCCCCTAAGTGCCTTCATGACATGTTACGGGGATACTTTTTTTTTTTTAATATGCATGTATTTATGCCCCCCAATTGTATGTTTAGGCTACTTATATTCATTTAAAATATTTGGAACTCATATTTCTGTGTTTTTTGCAATTTTGCTTTAATAAATATGTTATTTTTCCTACAAAATTTTGTACTATATGAATTATTATTTTTTTATAAAACTTCTTTGATATGTGTGCAACAAAACATAGTAACAGAATTTTGTTTAAGTCTCACATATTATTATTGTATTAAATATTAATTTTCTTTGGAGGAGTTACATTTTTTTTCTTTTTTTTTTTTACTGTTTATAGTGGTCACAATATAATTTTTTTTTCTTTTTTGAGGGCGAGGAGGAGTATGAAAACGCGTGATAATAAGTTTTGTTTTGGGGTGTTTAAAAGTCGTAAGAATGAAATTTCAATCAAAAATGTTAAAATTTGTAGGAATAATAGCGATTCCTATCCCCAGAAAAACTGCAACATGGTATGATGGATATATGAATCATTTACGGAGCATTTGAAATATGGATATGAAGAAGAATGCAGCGTGTGAAGTGGACAGACAGAATAAGAAATGAACCTGTGTTGGAAAGAATGGGTGAAGAAAGAATGATGCTGAAACTGATCAGGAAGAGAAGAAGGAATTGGTTGGATCACTGGCTGAGAAGAAACTGAAGGACGCACTGGAAGGAATGGTGAACGGGAGAAGAGTTCGGGGCAGAAGAAGATATCAGATGATAGACGACATTAAGATATATGGATCATATACGGAGACTAAGAGGAAGGTAGAAAATAGAAAAGATTGGAGAATGCTGGGTTTGCAGTGAAAGACCTGCCCATGCGCAGAAAACTTATGTATGTATTTATGTATGCATGCATGCATCTCCTAAAATATTGGATACTTTTATTTAACAACCTGTATATGTTGATTAATTTTCATTTAGTGATACAGATATGTTTATAATAAATTTTATGCTCGACCATGCCGAAATGTAGTAATTATACACCTGGTAGTAGCCCTTTAATGCACCTCATTAAAGTACACCTATTCATTATAGTTCAGTTGATCAGCCAATGAGAAATCACCATTGTAGCATTATAAAACCGCAAGTATCGATTATTCTCGGGTGTGCAATCGAAAGACAACTAGCGAAACGTCACGGAGATCCAATACTGTCGCAGAAGGTTATGTTCTGTTACTATAATAATTAGCATTAATTGTAAATAATATTCAAATAAATTCAATTTGTCATCTCGTTTTTCAATTCTAAATCAATTTCCAGGTTATATCAAGATTAATATTCATGTTATTCTCTAGATTATATCAAGGTCAATGACATTCGTGCCTCGGAAAAAAACAATACTTTCGCGTCTGCGCACATCTCACAATTCAGGTCAGTTCCGCTCCTCACTTACATAACCATAACATGAATACTTACGAATAATTTCAAGTTAGAAATATGGTCGAGCATAAAAAGTCGTATGAAACTTGCCTATAATGGTAATTAAGACGCTCGTATGAAAATTATGAAACTCGCTTGCGCTCGTTTCATAAACAAACATACTCGCGTCTTAATTACTACCATTATAAGCTCGTTGTATAATGTACTATTATATCCTGGCATACATTCTGCAGATCTTTTCCGTGAACATGGTCCCCAAATAGAGTTCCCAATTGGACCCCACAACTCCTAAGTTCGTCCCTATTGGGGTGGAAGCCCCAGATAGTGTAGACCACAGATCAGGGTATCCTGCTGATGTAGATCAGGTTTCATGTAAGAAAATCACATGTAGAGAAGTAATCCGCAATGTTGATGGTGGCGGTGGAGAAGGGAAACAACATTACAATACGTGACTGATCTCAATCAAAATCTAATCGGTTATGTATGTTTCTGCCCAATCCCTAGTGAGAACATTGATCAAGTGTCTAGTTTTTCGTGATTTCGCCAGCGTTTCTGCACGAATGCAGTTGATACAGTATGATTAAATAAACTAATAAAAGGGGAGAAGAGACTCGCGTGATGTCGGTTTCACTCACTACCTGCTGCTGCGTATCGATCTGCCCGGCACGTGCGGGGTACCGGGTGTGCATCAAATATAGTCACCCCGTCCAGAGCAATTACTGAAATGATGTTTTGGCTTTCATGACAGCAAGTGACAAACGACAGGCGCCATCAGATACGGCTATCCCCTGTAGCTGGAACCGTCAGCGTTCTTACTTGGACAGGGGATACACTGATGCGTTTCAGTCCGTGAAACGTATACCACGGTCGGCTCGTGAACTGCTACAACGAAATTCGAACTCTATGAGCTTTGTTTACCTTTACGTGGTGTTGCTGTGGAATAATATAGGGCGGAGTTGGGTGAGATTATATAATGAAAGTTTAGACAAACGCTATGTTGACACTCGTTTTACAATTTAGCCGTTGTTTGAATTCCGTGCCGCCTACACTGCATCCAGGAATATATAATGAACATATTTTAACTAACACGACAACATAATATAATAGTTACGTACTTTTTCCAGCCAATTACAATATTACGGCATTTTCATATAAAGTCATTGAGCACCTATATACTGGGTGTTCATTTCAAAGTGTGTCATGACGTCACTGTTGAAGCGAGTTTCAGCTTTTATGTCAGAGAAGTTGCCTATTATTTAAGGCGTTCTTCAATCTGAACTTGAGAACGTGTACGGTATAACTTGAACGTCGTAGCAACAGATGGCGGTCTGTACGGTCTGTGTGCTACCATAACCTCTTTCGAACTGTATTTTGCGCGGGCAAATCGTACGCAGGGTATTTATCATCGGTAACGGCAACATTCCATAACACAAATCAAATGCTCCGTGTCCATGTTGACAGTCGAAGTTAATGTCAACAAATACGTAAGTAATCGCCTTAACCCTCTCTCCATAAAGAAAAAAACTCACCTCAGTACGTGTTTCCAAACAGTTCACATTCCTGCCACTACTGGCATTACCGTACGTATCGGTAAGTACTCTTCAGAATGAACGCCGTACTTGCCAGGCAACTTCTCTGGCACATAGGTAATACGCCTTTGCGGAAATGTAGGAATATTGAATTCTCTAGGCTCATCGGCTAGCCACATGACGGCATACAGAGAGCCATGACACACTTTGAACTGAACACGCAGTAGAATGTGTGTGTGTTAGCTCATGCAAAGATACGTTGACCATATTATTTCTCCGGAATCAAAATTGAACTGTACAGTTATGGTAATATTTTCATATGGATTTTAAATCTGTATTTACAGCATATTTTTACTTTTATGAAAGGACTTGTGCCGTTAAAGTCCATCGCTGTATAACAATAATACAGTAATGCTTAAATGATAATGTAATCAAATGAAGAAGACGATAAATTACTTTGAAGTGACAAGGCAATTTTACTTTAACTAGGGTGACCAGATTTACATTGCTAGAAATTAAAGCAACGTCCATAACACGTACGAGCAAAGAGAGTTATGATCGTTGGCAAAGAGTGTATTTCGTCGATGCTGCTGCCACCTAGGGTAAAGTTGCCTAATACCGTGATACCCCTAATTCCGTGATATGTTTCTTTCACTGAATGTCATGGGGTTGGGTATCTTGCTAGGAAGTTCACCGATGTCTCAAAAGTAGGCGAAAAATGTAATCTTTCGAGAAAGATGTCCGGCGCTATGGTCGAACGGCAAAGCTTTGACTGACATTCAATTTAAAAAAGGTACCACGGGTTAAAAGTATCACTTAATTAAGCAACTTTACCCTACAGGCAAATTACTTGAAAAAGGCGTCAAATCAGATAATTTCAAGATATCAGGCATACATGTTACGAAAAGGACGACATTTCTTGATTTTACAAAAATCCGCCCGGACTCAGGACGAAGACCTAAAAAGGAGGATATATCCGGACAAAAGAGGACATCTGGTCACCCTAACTGTAACCGACACTAATAGCTCTTGACAGGGCTTTCCATATAGAATGAATCAACCTGCACCCCATGGAGTACTGACTAAGATACGGGTTTAGAGATTATCTCGTGAATTTTGAATGATTAAACCCCACGAGATTAAAAAAAAATATATATTGGTTATTTTTTATCTTTCGTTCATAAAGTTATAACAATTATTGAACAAAATTACATAATTATATTGACGTAAACTTTTTATACATATTCTGTTTTAATTTATTTCGTTTTATATTCCATTGTTTGTTTTCATAATAACTTTATGCAATAATTCCAGAGAAAAATTCAAATTGCGATCTTGTCTGCCACAATTATCTTCTTTTGTTTTTTGCTGTTATTTATACTCGCTTTAACATCTCTGGTCATAGGTGAAATCCGAAGGCCTATGTCCTATTGTTGAGTACTGGTTCTATTGTTGTAAACTAGATGGCGTTAGTAGATGTATTACTGATTTGTTATGAATATGATTTTGGTGGTGAATGAAGCCGGTGATAATCGGGATGTTGTGGCCCGAATTTCCTGGCATTTGCCTTACAGTTGAGGGAAAACTCTGAAAAACCTCAACCAGGAAATTCAACCCGACCGCGAATCAAACCCGGGTCCTCTGCGTAAGAGACCAGCATGCTGACCCCTACACCACAGAGGTGGTCAATTATCATTATGGATTCTTCAAATGAGGAATCTCAGGCCTCTCCAGGACTTGAACCCAGACTGCCTACGAATGAAAGCCTGATGGTGGATTACCCGTACAATTGCATGATGTATGTTGCACTTACATTAGAATGGAGTGGGCTCTCGAGGTTACAAGGCCTTACTTATGCTAACGATGGTCCGGATCAATCTATTCAAATATAAACAAAATAGAAGTAGAAGAATCTGAAAACATTCAACTTAACAGAAAAAAGTGCAATATATTTACTATGTAACATATGTCTTAATTTATAAAAAGTTACTGTAAAACATTTCACCTGAAATGATGAAATTATTTAGATATTTGGTAAGTTAGAAAATTAGGAATTCCTTGTTGCTAAACTGTATCTCATCTAAGTTTGTTCCTGGTGTGATTAAAGGCTGGTTCACAATAAACCGGAAACGAGAATCGGAACGAAAACGAAAACGGTAAAATTGTTCAAATGTGTACATTTAACTGTGAGCATTCACAATTAACGAAAAGCTTGCCGGAGCCCGGGATCGGGAACGGAGAGTTGGCCAAGTTTCAACTTTGGCGTTCACGTTTCCGACCACAGCCCACTAGATTCATTCTATTGCCATCTAAAAGCTATTTTGTCGTCGTATATTTTGTAGCAAGAAGACCGTGACATAACCTATGCATTATTTTGTTCTGTGCTGTGCATCCTGGAGCAAGTTTTATTTGATGAGATTCTAATATTGAGTGTTGAGGAAAATCCTCACGTTTACGATAAGCGGCGCACCTCGTATAAAGATGATAAAATGAAGGAGAATACGTGGCTTTCAATAGCTGCATCTTTCAACACCTATCGTAAGTGAATCATATTTTATTGCTGCTTTTATTGAATGCTTCAATTCAATAACTACTGTTGTGTTCATTTTTGTTCTATCACAAATATTTCTTCTCTAATTATTTTACGTTTTGGTAGACTTAAAATAGGTTGTGATAGTAAAGATGCATGAGCACATTTATAGTACCGTACCTAATGAAATGTTTGAGTTGAAATTTCGAAGTTGGTTAACCTGTGTTTATGTTGGCTGCCTTGTACTCATGAGAGAACGCCATTGGTCAATTATACACATATAACATCAGAATGCGTAATATCGACTTTACATATCGTTATTGACATGTATATCGATATGCATAATCGTCTACGTTCTCGGTTTATTGTGAATCAAACATTTTCATATTCACGTCCTCTGCTTCTCGTTTTCATTCTGGTTCTCGTTCCCGGTTTATTGTGAACCACCCTTAACAGGCGGAGCAATCAATCTTGCTCCCATTTTACAACTGGAACTATCGTACAAAAGACAGGCCCATGAAATCATGTAATATGTTCGTAAATGAAGTAAACTTTAGTTTCATGGCCTGCAGGAGAAGACTGTACATACACACGCACACTTCACACAGATGACATACCAATGTCGTTTGTTTGTATCAATAAATCTGAAAACGTGCATAATGGTGAAAATCTGGAATGAGAAGTATCTAGGCATATGTCAAGAATGTCTCTGCACTTCATATAGACATAACATAAAAGTGAAAGCATGTAAATCGATAAAATTATTCATTATTCAGTGTAAACACATTTCTAGTTTACACATCGCACGTGTTGCTGTGGTTGGCATAGCCGCTGGCGCATTTTAAATTCCGCCGTCGATATATACAGAATGAGCCAAAAGTTACTATTCATTATTATTTTTTTTTTTAATTTGTTTTTCTTCTGGGTTGATACATCGCTGACGACTTTCTGGATCATATAAACATACTTTTTCGTACAACATCTGATCAGAATCAGTTTGTTAAACAACTTTATCAGTGGCTGTTTGAATGCCTGAACCGTTGTTGAAATGGATACGGACTTCGGGATCAGCTTGTATTATAGTAAGGCATTATAAAGCATGGCTCCATTGATTACGCAATAGTTCAGTGGTGGATTCTCGGCGTGTGTGAATTACGATATTATTTATCCTTCTTTTTACTGATAAAGATGTCCTTTATATGATCTTTTGAAACTAATACTACTAACATATTATTATTATTATTATTATTATTATTATTATTATTATTATTATTATTATTATTATTATTATACAAATGACACAAGGGTAGCTCCTCTTCAATAAGGGTTGCCAAAAGAGACAGCATACTCATTCATTCATATGTTCTGTCCAAGGGCAGGTCTTTCACTGCAAACCCAGCATTCTCAGGCTTTTTCTATTTCCTGCCATCCTCTTTGTCTCCACATATGATCCATGTATCTTAATGTCGTCTATTATCTGATATCTTCTTCTGCCCCGAACTCTTGTCCCGTTCACCATTCCTTCCAGTGCATCCTTCAGTAGGCAGTTTCTTCTCAATCACTGACCCAGACAATACCTTTTCCTCTTCCTGATCAGTTTCAGCATCATTTCTGCTTCACCCACTTTCCAACACAGCTTCGTTTCTTATTCTGTCTGTCCATTTCACACGCTCCATCCTTATTCATATCCACATTTCAAATGCTTCTATTCGTTTCTCTTCACTTCTTCGTAATGTCCATGTTTTTGCCCCATACATTGCTACACTCCACACAAAGCACTTAACTAATCTCTTCCTTGGTTCTTTCTCCAGAGGTCAGCAGAAGATGCTCTTTTTCCTATTATTATTATTATTATTATTATTATTATTATTATTATTATTATTATTATTATTATTATTATTATACAAATGCCACAAGGTTAGCTGCCCTTCAGTAAGGGTTGCCAAAAGAGACAGCATACTCATTCATTCAAATGTTCTGTCCAAAGGCAGGTCTTTCACTGCAAACCCAGCATTCTCAGACTTGCTCTATTTTCTGCCTTTCTTTTAGTCTCCACATATGATCCATATATCTTAATGTCGTCTATTATCTGATATCTTCTTCTGCCCCGAACTCTTGTCCCGTTCACCATTCCTTCTAGTGCATCTTTCAGAAGACAATTTCTTCTCAATCAGTGACTCAGCCAATACCTTTTCCTCTTCCTGATCAGTTTCAGCATCATTTCTGCTTGACCCACTCTTTCCAACACAGCTTCGTTTCTTATTCTGTCTATCCATTTCACACGCTCCATCCTTCTCCATAGCCATATTTCACATGCTTCTATTCGTTTCTCTTCACTTCGTCGTAATGTCCATGTTTCTGCTCCATACAATGCTACACTCCACACAAAGCACTTCACTAGTCTCTTCCTTAGTTCTTTCTCTTTTTCCTATTATTATTATTATTATTATTATTATTATTATTATTATTATTATTATTATTATTATTATTAAATATCCGCGAAAAAGAACCCTAATTCACCAAGCGGTATGCTAGGGTTTTAGTTTTTGTTATACGGTATACTACTTATCTATACTACCGGTACTTATTTTTACACAGATAATGATGAAATATGTATCTACAGTCTTTTAAATATAAAGTTTAGCAAGTCTATAAATTGTCTGTAGCAACAAGATTTTTTGATCACTTCACATAGTGGAGTCCTGTATTCGGTGTCGCAGTCCAGAAGATGTGTCTTTATTTGAACTCTCTTTGCTTCAATAATAGGACAGTCAAATAGAAGGTGTTTCACACTGTGAAGGTTTTCGCGGCAGGAGCATGTAGAGTCGATGTCTGCTGGAATGTTGAATCTGACGAAGTAAGTACCAAATTTCCCATGTCCAGAAAGAAACTGCGTTGTTACGAAAGTAGGTTTGAAGTGATGGCTTTTGAGTCGGTCGTGGATTGTTGGGAAGTAGGTGTCTCTTGTTAGTGATCCGGTTGTGCATGTCGTCCATCTAGTATTCCAGTTTTGATGAGTCTGTTGTCGTATTTCTTTCTTGATATATGATATCGGTTGTCTTTTTCCTATTAAAATCTTCCTTTGTCATTGCTATCCTCCTTTTCACTTCCTGGCAGCAGCTCATGTTACTGCTTATAGTACACCTCAAGTATTCGAAGCTGTCCACTTGTTCTACTGTCTCATTTAGAATTCGCAAATTTACCTTCTTTACTTTTCTTCCTATTACCATGGTCTTCGTCATCTTGGCATTTACCTTCATTCCATACTGCTCACAGCTGTGACTTAGCTCTTGTAGCATATCTCTGGTTATCAGGTTTTCTGAAAACTTGTGTTTTCGAATCCATACTGACATGTATACTATAATAAAATACAAATAAATTGAATAATTAAAGGAAGAAAATTTCATCTAAATAAGAGGACTCGGGTAAAGATGCAAGAATACTTGTAGCATTACCGCGCTGAACGGCGATACCAATGCGCTGACGTAGATATTGACTGCTTCGAGGGTCCCCAGAAAGCTGCACTAAACTTCTGCCTATGATGGAGCTTTGGCTTCACTACACCATGGTCCAAACGTTTCAACCGCAAAAGGGACAAAAATATAATTATCTGCAAGATGTTTATATTTATGGTGTTTACTGACAGCGGCAGATCCTAGTGTCTTAGAGGTTGAAGACAGATGAGAAGGGGCCAGTGTATCCACACATGTGGAATCCCAAATTAAGGATTTGCCTACACACCACGGGACTAGAGTCAGACCATCGGGTCTCTTGCCGTCTGAACGGCTGATCCCGGAAGGTTCTAAGATGGATGGAACCCCTGAGGATGTTAATGCTCATTTAATGATGTCATTGAGCGATGAATGACGAGAGAGACGCCCCCTACTCATGACACAACTTCAGGCATGGTGGCCGTAAGAGTCTACAATATTGCCACAGATACATTTATGAATGTGACAGATTTTGCAACCAAGGCGTAAAGCCACGGAAACTTTAAAGGATTCGGGATCCATAAGGGTACCGATGTTAGGGGAAGGAATTGCATGAAGCCAAGATCCTGAAACATTTTGTTGGAGAGCCAAAAAACGAGCACGATCTGTATCTGAAGAAAAAGATGACTGTAAGGACTCCTTAACAAGAGAGATTAGTATTTCATCCCATTTCTTTTGAACCGTTGGAAAAGACGGAGGATCAGCGTGCCTGAGTAAAACCCAGGAAGGAGAAAAGGATCGTAACTTTAGGTATTTTGGCTGCCTTTCACAAAAAGTATAAATACCATGATAATTATAACAATTTAATATTAACAAACTGAGATAGATAAATTAATGTAAAAATACAAAAACAAAGAATTACAGATCTAATAACAATATAAAATAGTGAGATAATGAAAGAGAGAAAATTAATGTCTGCCATCAAAATCAATGTAAGAATGACGATATATAACAGAGTAAACTGAACACTCATTGAAAATACAGTCTGAAAAGACTCGGCTCAAATAAGACATATAAAGTTGTCGTCTCCAACCTTTAGCTGAGTCAAAGTCAAATCAATGAAAAGCACACGGTAACCAAGTAAGCCGTTATATACATTAATGGCGTAACGATCCCAGAGAACTTCCCTGTAGGTTTATGGACGTCAAAGATCCCTCGTAGTGTACCGTAGAATATGAAAATCAGAAATGCTGGCCAACGCACTGCTGGGAATGAAACAGACCATCCCTTAGTCTGTTAAGCGATGATATCCAAACGATGTTCCACCGATGAATTATACCACACAGACGAAAGGCGCAGCTATCCGAATGAGCGGGGTCACCTTGACCACCGGAACCACGTAATGCGACGAGTTGACTATCTCAGCAGAGACGGGAGACTGCACGTTTCTCTCTTGTAGTCGTAACTGCCTCGAATTGTCTCACCAACTGAACATTCGCTCGGTCTCCAAGCCGAGGCCGGCGATGCGTATCGTTCCTCCAATCAGCGGAGGAGAAGATCAGGGTACGTTCAGGAAAAATAAAGTAAACAGTACAGCCACCATAAACAATAAAATTGCCCACAGCATAAACTACATCACTGTTATTGGAAACCTCACCCCATCGAACTAAAGCCTCCTGCACTTAATTTTAATGAACGCTTAAGAAGTAATATTAGTTCGCTATTTAACTATCACAGAAAATGATGTAATAGGCTTAAAATCAATGTGTGATCGGAATTCACTTTTGCTTGAACTCTACCAATCTGACAAATGCAATTACATTTTAACGAATTTTCTTATGAATAATAAATGTAGCGACTACACGACAAACAAATTAAATTAATGGACCAGCGCTCACGACTGATACGCTTTGTGGCTTTGAGAATCATTGTGTGATAACATTGTTCCATTTAGCGTGATTGTCCTTCCTGGAGGCATGCTACCACAAACACAGCGCGAGTTTCTGTATCTATAAAACTGACGAGTTTTATTGAATCATTTCCACTTTCATGTCTGATCACAGCCGATATTATATTTTGCCTTTTTTCAATAAAAATTATATCGCTTTATAACAAAACCAGTTTTCGAGTTCAGTGTATAACTGCCTTTTCATTTATGAAAAAATACAGAGTGAAAGTTAAATAATTCTACAGATTGAAAGCGACGATAGGGTACACTTAAATGAATAGAAAACTTACACGTATTACGTTTTGTGATTAAATGCACGGTTAATTAGAAAGTTGAGTTGGAAGTTTCAGCAGTCTGACAACATTCCTGCTAACAATCCATCTTTATTCTCGTAACACAGATTTAAGAGGTCAACGAACTCAGGTTTATCTGCCTTAGTGAACTACCTCCATCTCCCTTTCTGACTACCTCCATCTCCCTTTCTGACTACAATATTGCCAGCTGGTAGCATCGGTCAGTGGCTTCAAAATAGTGGTTTTTAAATTAAATTAAATTTACACCCAAAAAAAGTCCGTGCTATTGAAATAGGCAGAGGGATAAATGATTCTTTATTAGATTTTCTATCGATATGGACAAAAATCGCGATCCTACCCGCAGTGGTTTGCGGAATAAGGTGTTAAACATTTGTGATAAAATATTCTTTTTCTAAGAAGAAACTACTCATTTTCCACCAGTGATAAAATGTTCTATTTTCTTAGAAGAAACTACTGATTTTCCGCCAGTGATAAAATATTCTATTTTCTTAGAAGAAAGTACTGATTTTCCACCAGTGATAAAATATTCTATTTTCTTAGAAGAAACTACTGATTTTCCACCAGTGATAAAATATTCTATTTTCTTAGAAGAAACTACTGATTTTCCACCAGTGATAAAATATTCTTTTTTCTTAGAAGAAACTACTGATTTTCCACCGAAATGATATTACACTTTTTTTATTACGTACAACTTAGCAATTCGCTCTGAAAATCTGCAAGACTATCTCACTTCTACTCTGTATCTGAAAGGCCAAAATTAAATACAAGGGGAAGGACCCACATTAATGATCAAATATATGTCAAACGTAATATATTATTTTTTAATTTTTTAAGTCATGGTATTGACTTCATTTGAGCGAAATTTCAAGGTCGTTAGGAAGAAAATAATTGCTTTTATGCCATTTTTAAATATGTGTGTTCAAACTTCTCCGTTGAATGTCTGGAGCTTGTTTATTTCACATTTTTAAACATTTAATATGTAATATCTCAGACAATAATAGAGATAATTCAATAACATTTTTAGGGCATATTCTCACATTATATGTGAATAATTCTATAAGAGGAAATTATCTAATTGCAAATTAAAGAAATAGACGTGCAATTCTTCTTTCTGTTCATAAAATGTAAAATAAATATAAAAATATAAAAATTAAAATTTCTAAAAATTATCAAACAGAATTGATTAGCAGTCTTTTAGCTTTTATTTCAGACAATATTTGTGATTCTTTGATACTCTTAAGAGCAGATATATAATTTTCTTTATGCTCGACCATGCCGAAATGTAGTAATTATACACCTGGTAGCAGACCTTTAATGCATGTCATTAAAGTACACCTACTCATTAAAGGTCAGGTCTTTCAGCCAATGACGACTCAGGTTACAACTGTTCAGCCAATGACAGGTCAGCTTTCTACCGTTATAAAACCGCAAGTATCGACTATTCTCGGATATGCAATCGAAAGAGAATTAGCGAAAAGTCACGGAGGCTGGAAATCCAATACTGTCGCAGAAGGTTATGTTCTGTTACTATAATAATTAGCGTTAATTGTAAATAATATTCAAATAAATTCAATTTGTCATCTCGTTTTTCAATGTCGAATTCAATAATCAAGGTTATAATATTATAATATTATCAAATTTAACGGGACTACGTCAAGGTCAATGACATTATTGTTCCTCGGAAAAAATCAATACTTTCGCGTCTGCGCACATCTCACAATTCACGACCTAGAACAAGGTCACTTCCGATCTTGTCAGTTACAAATAAAATGTATACATCTGAATACCGGTAATTTCAAGTTAGAAATATGGTCGAGCATAAAAAGTCGTATGAAACTCGCCTATAATGGTAATTAAGACGCTCGTATGAAAATTATGAAACTCGCTTGCGCTCGTTTCATAAATATCCATAATCGATTCCTAATTACTATCATTATAGGCTCGTTGCATAATGTACTATTATAATATTGCATTTTTTATATCTGTGACTGTACACTAAAGGGTAGAAGTGAAAATGTTCTATTTAGAAGGCTTCATACATTGATATGAAACCATGTCAGGGAAATAGAGGATCTAATTAAAATAATACGAGAAAAGAGACTTCCTGTAGGTCCTTCCCCTTAACTGTACAAATATCCTGAACCAAACCAATCTGCTGAAAAATTTTATCCCCGTGCTCTAAAGCTAAACATTAATAAAACACGAGATCTGTGTTAATACAAGCTTCAGTGACGCAGCCACTAACTAACTATGAGGAACTTCAGGATGCATCGAAGAGAAAGGTGCTCCATAAAGTAATAGGCACAGCGTATGAAGGAGATGGTCCAATAATGAGCTGTACTCGAATTACAAAGACCCACCAATTAGAGGAATAGTGAAATCCGCAAGAATGATATGGCTTGGATGAGTGACATGGGAGATGAAGAGTGGCAGGGGATACATGGGATCCCTGTAATTGCGTGATTCGTTTATGTTCTCGGTTGAGAGATATTGTGATATATAGATTTTTAAGTAATTGATTCTTATTTTTAAGGATTGTGAATAATAAATTAAATTAAATTTATGTCTTGTATTACTGATTATTTTCCGTTGATTTCTTTATTGGATAGGCCTATATGCCACAGCTATATCTGTACCGTTGCTTACGAGATTATACAGGGACATCATTTTATTTTTACTTCAATTTTTATTGTACCTGAGTTTTTGAATGTACTTCACTCCCACCCCCTCTACTAGTAAACTTCCAATCGTGCTCCACACAGAACCAAGACCGCATATGCAGTCAAAGTCGCCTTAAGGTTATAGTGAGTATAGTACGTTCCAGAAATATGTTCGCTTTTTCCAGTGACGAAAGAGCTTTTAATATTGAATCATATTTTCGCACAGGTACTGTCGTCCGTTTGCCTACGTCGCATCCCGGTTTCCCCCACCCGATTTGCTCGCCCCTCTGTACAGGCTAGTGGCTGGGCTGTCTTAGCTCTTTTCTGAAAACATTAATTTCTGTTAGGAATTGGACGTCTACGTAATATTATATAACTGCTTAAGGGCTTCGTTAAGTAATTAACTGTCACGTGATTTCCCCTCTTTCTACGACCTTACAATAAAACCACTTGGACGGACAGTAGATAGCATGTCTGAGTAATTTTATCTTTTCGAATCGGGCAGAAGTGAAGATTGAATTTACAGTACGTAAGGTACTCTTTTATACAGTAGATACAGAATTATTTCAACATGAGTTACTAGTACGAAGGACGAAACTGGTAATTGGAATTAGGTACAATAGTCTATAGTGCGATAATATGCAAAAAAGAACTGAAGCCTGTATCGAAATGAACGGCCACCATTTAAAAAAATGTGTTTAAATATCCATATTATGATTATTTTTCAATTTAACTTCATTCTCTATATTGTACGCTAATGTGCTGTAGACAGTATAATATACACTGCATAATGAATACGTCCGAATGGACAGCTCAGTTCGTGAGTAAAAACACTTATTGATAATACAGTACTGTATTTTGATTAAACAAAAACTTAATGAAAATCAGCCGTTAATCCAAAGGAATAGCCAGGTGAATATTAGAAATGTTAGTAAAAAAATGATGTCCTGTACAAGCTGGCGCATAGCGCTTGAATTACAGGTCTAAAGTGGTAATTGCGTAACGCCAATTCCGCCGCTCGGAGCGCTGTTCGGTTGTAGATATTAGAGCTCTATATAGAGCTCTAGTAGATATTCGTACCAGAACACTTAAATTACATTGATATTTGGGACATTTAAAGGATTCAGCGTTGCTTATTAAATGCTTCGTGCAATATTTTATGGTCAGTAGACGTAATTTCAAAACTTCTACGTCACAATTATATTAAAATAAATGACTGTCATTCTTGATATTAAAAGATATTACATATTATAAACTAAGGCACTACCTTCCTGTTGTTCAATTCATACACCATACAGTTTTGGAAATAATGAAAGAAACTTAATACAGCTTACATGAGCACTGTAGTCTACCCTTTTCAGGTGTTTATTTAATAATAATAATAATAATAATAATAATAATAATAATAATAATAATAATAATAATAATAATAATAATAATAATAGTAATAGTAATACTTACTTACTTACAAATGGCTTTTAAGGAACCCGAAGGTTCATTGCCGCCCTCACATAAGCCCGCCAGCGGTCCCTATCCTGTGCAAGATTAATCCAGTCTCTATCATCATACCCCACCTCCCTCAGATCCATTTTAATATTATCCTCCCATCTACGTCTCGGCCTCCCTAAAGGTCTTTTTCCCTCCGGTCTCCCAACTAACACTCTATATGCATTTCTGGATTCGCCCATACGTGCTACATGCCCTGCCCATCTCAAACGTCTGGATTTAATGTTCCTAATTATGTCAGGTGAAGAATACAATGCGTGCAGTTCTGTGTTGTGTAACTTTCTCCATTCTCCTGTAACTTCATCCCGCTTAGCCCCAAATATTTTCCTTAGCACCTTATTCTCAAACACCCTGAACCTATGTTCCTCTCTCAGAGTGAGAGTCCAAGTTTCACAACCATACAGAAGAACCGGTAATATAACTGTTTTATAAATTCTAACTTTCAGATTTTTCGACAGCAGACTGGATGATAAGAGCTTCTCAACCGAATAATAACACGCATTTCCCATATTTATTCTGCGTTTAATTTCCTCCCGAGTGTCATTTATATTTGTTACTGTTGCTCCAAGATATTTGAATTTTTCCACCTCTTCGAAGGATAAATCTCCAATTTTTATATTTCCATATTGTTACGTATCCCTATAATAAGTAATAGTAATAGTAATAGTAATAGTAATAATAATAATAATAATAATAATAATAATAATAATAATAATAATAATCTGCCAGCACGTAAAACTGACGCTGTAGCTGTTCGACGAACACTGTGCCCCTACAGAAATTATTTAACTCAATATTTGTATCAATTGTCATTCATTGTCCAGCATGGAAAGTCCTCAACACTTGCATTAAAAGTATGTTTGGTATGATGCGATGAAAAATATCTCCATCTGGCCTTGAAGTTTGGTCTCAATATAAAATTAGAAAGTACACTATCTAATATTTATAGTTAGAAGTACAATACTTTATTGTAAATTGTGGTGTTGTACTTTATTTAGGAATGACTAACTCAAGAAAAGAGTAATCTTTTACCCGGAGACAAAGAAGGAACAATTATTGTCTTTTTGTGTTCGTATAACATGCTTGTTTAAGCAACTGCAAGCGTTTAATTGGTGTGTTCATACAGGATATTAACATTTACGCTACATCATCGTATGTACACGAAAGTGTAATGCGTAGCTTTGTCTTATGACATGAAGTACCTACAAGAGAATTTAAAGATTTTCTTAAATTGGTAATACCATTATTAGAATATTTGCTCTACGGCTAGAAATCAGAAACGTCTTTAGACCTACTATCACAGTCTACTATATAGTCACGAAGCTTGGGGTGATCTAATACAACTGTAAGGCAGGCCATGTTACTCGCTTAACCCGATCACGAAGGGCGGCGTTTCAACCATATAAATTAATTGGAATGCATAAAGAGTAACATGTATTTCTCTAAAATGTAGTGTAATTACATTAATAAAATTTAAAACAATGATTAGGGGACACTTCAGACATAATTCCTTGCGAGTTAAGGTGTAATATTATTTTTGGTGTGAAAATTACTTTGCTCGTATGTGTAATACCTGCCTTTATTTCTATTAAATATTGCGCAATTCTTGTACATTCATTTATGCACGATTCAATAATTTTCAGTTGCACCCCACGAATATTTAGATATGTTGAAATTATAGGTTATGTTCACTGTACCAGTTGCCCTTTTCTGTCTAATTTTAGTGATCTCCAATGCCCTGTCACTACATATGTATGTTATGTCATACGGATATTATAGGTTATGTTTACTATATTTAACTTATATTCCTATATTCGCAATTATACATTATAATTAAACATAATGTCATGTATTTTTTATTTTATTGGGTTATTTTACGACGCTTTATCAACATCTAGGTTATTTAGCGTCTGAATAATATGAAGGTGATAGTTCCGGTGAAATGAGTCCGGGGTCCAGTACCGAAAGTTATCCAGCATTTGCTCGTATTGGGTTGAGGGAAAACCCCGGAAAAAACCTCAACGAGGTAACTTGCCCCAACCGGGATTCGAACCCGGGCCACCTGGTTTCGCAGCCAGACGCGCTGACCGTTACTCCACAGATGTGGACTAATGTCATGTATGACACCCGTTACATTCTATTTGCCTGTATTTTAATACTACAATTGTATTTATCTACTACCTAAGAGACGAAGTAACACAATCGTACTTACACTAATTTCATAGGAGTGGTATGGTAAATTTTCTGTCTACAATTAAGGAAGGTAGATGTGCTAAATTAAAATCACAATATAAATTCATTTTTATTGAACCTCAAAATAGTTTCCAATCTAAACTTGAAATGTTGACGCGAACAGATTATGTTAACATGTAAAATTCTCTTCACATCAAAATAACACAGTTTTGTAATAATTTCTTCAATATATTATGCAACAAGAAGTAAACGGAACTTATGGACACATTACACTAAATAAAGCTTAGCAATGATAAGCAATAAAGTTATAATATAATATTTCACTGAGCTCCATACACTGAAATAGAAAACCCGAACAAACATTACGGCCTGGCCTAGATCGAAAAAGCATTGACTTTTTGCAATTTTGCGAAAAGCTATGTAAACTGTGAAATGTTAGTTATCGGTTGTAATAACTGTAAATGGCTAAAATACAATAATTTGAATAATAATATGGGACAAGGAGACGTTTGTAGTACTATAAATTGTAAAAAAAATAGGTTAGAGTTATCCTTCTTCGAAAGATCAAGGAAGGTGTGTTTATAGAATATAATATATATTTTATGAAAATAATATATAAACCTTATGTATTTCATATTTCAATAGTGGAAGGAAAGTGTTAATTTTTTCAAAAGAACATGATATCGAAAGTACAATACATTTTATGGTCTGCTAGGGAAAGAGTCTGTGATGAGGCGATAGTAGCGATCCTGGTCTTGAGCAACTATCTATGGATGCATATTTCAACTGTTTATGTTTGCATATTTAGTAAGTATTAAGCTTCGTGACTGTATATAGTAGACCGTAGCAATTTCGAGAAATTGAGATAATTAATTTTCTTCTAATCTATAAAGGAGGATATTTTCTTTTACCTCTTCTATTTCAATAAAGAAGAAGGTAACTATAGAAGTCTCGCGTTTGGAAATAATGACTCCAGTCAGACAAGAAAGAATATTTTCTCCAGTTGGGCTTCCTATAACGCTATATCATCAACCCGTAGCCAGATATCTTTATCATCATTACCTGCAAATGGCGTTGTTTTAAATTGAAACAAATGAGTGGTGTCGTCGTGTTAAGCTATAACAAATGAGTAACGCTTCGTAGGATGAAACAAATGGGTAACGCTCTGTCGAATGATTTACTTAGAGATATATTAACACTCTCAGCAGAATGCTTTATGCAGGCTTATTACGGAATGAAATGCTATCCCCCAGCGCACGCACCGGGAAGTGACAAATGTAATTCTTTGTAGTGAAGCTCTTGTGTTTGTACTTTTATTTATATTCCTGAAGAGGCGGCGGAGTATAGACAGAAAACCAACACTTCCGCTCGGAGAATTTCAATCGCGAGAGAGGAGAATGGTGCTTCCTTTTCTCTTTGTCTCTCAGGACTGAGTCGATATTTTACAGAACCACGTAACTTTACTTTTTGTGAGTTGATGTTCATTTCTGTAATTTACTTTATCACAACTATACACAAGAATGACTCTTCTGTTGATCAGATTTGCCACGGATGAACTAAGTATCCAGTCTCAGTGGTCCCGTATTATTTGCAGATGACACAAGTGTAGTAATTATAGCCAATAACTCCAACACATTTCAATCTTCAAATCTTCAATAGAGGCAATTCTCCTCAAAATATGTGATTGGTTCTCAGCCAATAAATTAGTATAAAATTGTAACAGAATAAACATAATCGTCCACACCTGTGGAGTAACGATCAGCGCGTCTGGCCGCGAAACCAGGTGGCCCGGGTTCGAATCCCGGTCGGGGCAAGTTACCTGGTTGAGGTTTTTTCCGGGGTTTTCCCTCAACCCAATACGAGCAAATGCTGGGTAACTTTCGGTGCTGGACCCCGGACTCGTTTCACCGGGATTATCACCTTCATTTCATTCAGACGCTAAATAACCTAGATGTTGATAAAGCGTCGTAAAATAACCCAATAAAATAAAAAAATAAACATAATCCAATTTAAATAATGCCCAAATTCAACCTCGCAAATTTCAAGCGTAGTAATTAACAATAGGTCCCTAATAAAAACAATAACAATCAAATTTCTTGACTTACAAATCGATAATGTGTCAAATTGGAAAAATCATATTAAAGAAATTACCCCCAAACTAAATTCAGCATATCTTGCTATTACATCTATGCAAGAGAAAGTAAGCATCAATACTTTAAAAACAATATACTTTGTATACTTCCACTCGGTAATGAGTTTTGGAATAATATTCTGAGGAAATTCTACTGCTAGTAACAGTACTACAAAAAAGAGTATTAGAATAATAGTAAGTGCTAAATCTAGGGAATTGTGTAGGATTATTTTTAAAAAACTACAAATAATACCCATGGCTTGTCAATATATTTTTTTTTTCATTAATAACTTCTTCGTATGTAATCGTGAAAACTAATTGAACAGTTCATGGCATTAATACGCGTCAAAAATTGACTTTCATACTCCATCGACAAGTCTATCATGCTATCAAAAATGAGTTATATTGCAGTAAAAAATTTTTAATAGTGGATATAAAAAAATCAAACTCAAAACATAAGATTATTTAATAATAATAATAATAATAATAATAATAATAATAATAATAATAATAATTATAATAATAATAATGATTATGATGATTTATTTAACCTGGCAGAGTTAAGGCCATATAGCCTTCTCTAACACTCAGCCAGGAGTAAAACTGCGTTACAAAAACACTACAAATTTACAAAGTGTACTACAATTTTACACACAAAACTGAATAAGATACTAATAATAAAATGTAAACAACAAGTAAATAGAAATCAGACATAATATATAACATACAGAAAGAAAGGAAAAAGCATAATAAAATGTGAACAGCAGGTCAATATAAATGAGACATAGAAAGTAGAAAAAATAAGACAATTATTGATGATGATGATGATGATGATGATGATAATAATAATAATAATAATAAATAAGAATAGTAATAATAATAATAATAATAATAATAAAATAATGCAGTGCAAAGCATACATTGAATACAATATTTTTAAGTACACACAGTAAGGAAAATTATGATTATATATAGCTCAACTTATCACATTATAGATATACCATTATCGGAAAATATGAAAACAAAAATATAAAATCAGCTAAATATCACTAGAACATTAAAAAAATGTGAATACGTGGAAACATGCAAATTAAAGAAGTACCGGAGAAACTGCACCTAGTGTCCCGTAAGAAATTGATGTTGATTGTTTTAAACAACATCACCAACTTTAAGTAGGCCTAATCAGTGTTGATAATTGTTGTAAAAATCATGGTCCACTGCATGTAGCTTGTACAGTTGAATAGGATGTAGTTACTGACTTATAGGTACTAGTAAAAGTTCATTCACACAAAATTCAGAAAAACTACAATGAATGAGCAGAATTATAGTCGCGACGCTGTTATTCTCGGCGTGACTCCTCCTCTTTGCTTACGTCTTAAGGAAGTCAAGACTCTATAAAGTCTAGGTAGGTAGTATCGTTCGCCATTTTTGTTCTTTCGTTGCCGAGCTACCAGACGAGGAATCTATTTGCCACACCGTTAAACCTTATCATGTCGTAGCTCCTATGATAATAAACCAAACGCACTGTAATTCAGCAAATAATTGAGTGGCAAATAATGACCTCGTGTGCTTTCTGAGAATACCAAGAAAGAGCCAAAATGGCGGGCGATTATATTAAGTACTGTACTTATCCAGCCTTAGGAAATGCTTAACGTCTTCATCAGCGAATCACAAGACGCACACGTTTAAATGTAGCCGACCTGCAACGTGATTGGCTGCCGGAAATTAGAGCGACGGGACTATAGTAGTTCTAATACTTCATACTACAAATGTCTACTTGATTTTTCTCCAGTCCTCCCAATGTTTTGTCTCGCAGCTGCAGAACTGCATAGCGGTAGCCGTTCGGTGCTGTAGTGTCCACGTGTCAAAGTTTGTTAACTTTTTAATCGCTAACTGTCCCCCACCGAACACGTGGCGGGAGAAGTCACAAATTGGACGCTGCACAATTACATGAACATGAATCGTTACAGCGCTCAGGATGCACGCCACCTCGGCGCCATCTGCTGGTGCGGTGGTGACGTCACAGCCGCACCACCGCGTGGAGCGAGGGTTGAAAGGGCCGCACCACATCTACGAGTGCAGACGCACCAACATCATGGGGTCGCTCGTGCAGGACGCCAGTCCCTTCCTGTTCCCCTGCACCATCGAGTACTCGCTCATCTGCGCCGCCATCCTGTACGTCATGTGGAAGAACATCTGCCGCATGTCGCCCGTGACGTCGACCTCCCAGGGCGCCGCGGGTTCTCGGGCGGGGCGCCAGGGACTGCCGCCCCAGGCGGCGTACAAGCGCCACCCGCACCACTACTCGGTGGACTGCGCACGCGCGCACAAGGGGCTGTTCGTGGGCATCCTCGTGCTGGTGCTCACCATCATCTCGCTCATCCTGTTCTTCGTGCTCATCTCGCGGCCCGAGTTCGTCAACCTGGCCGTCATGGAGGTCAACATCTGCGAACTCACCCTGTACACCATGACCACCGTCGCCACGCTGGTCGGCATGCTCCAGGTAAGATTAGTCGTCTAGTATCATCGGGCCTTCCGTGGTACTCTAGTGCTGCTGTTGGATCCGAGGTTCGTGGGTTGAAACCTGGAAGAGAGCGTAAGTTTTAAAGGGCGATAAGATCATTGCATGTATGAGGTAAGGCTGCGAGTTCCATGTCGTATATTTCAATGTTAAAGATCAAAGATAGCCAAGAATCCTTTTTGGACAACGACTCTCTTCTTAGGGAAGGTGGCGCTATTGCATCAGGTATTGCGAGCTAGCGTGCTAAATGTCGATAGTAGGCCTACAACTGGGCCTGGTCGATTACTACGCTATATTTTGATCAAAGAGTATAGCTGAAGCAATATTATTCTAATTGAGGACCGTTTTTGCAAAACTTGCTAACTGAAAAAAACTAAATTTTACAGGAAAGACACTCTATTATCCGCGGTAATCAAGGGGGTGCACTGGACGGTTAATCGAAAAAGTCGGATAATCCGTATCATAAAATATTTTCGTAAATTAAGTGGATAACACAGTTTCATAATTTCCACCGTGGTCTTGTGTTTAACATGCCAGATAATGAATCAGAAGTTTACCGATATTTAAGTCCATTTGTCAGCAATGGTTTATAAGAGCCAAGTAAATTTCTTGCGTTCATTTTTTGTGGAAAGATAGAAATAGTAGAGGTTTCTTGTTGTAGATTTAAAGATTTTATACACTTCATTCTTGTTTTTAATTAAATCGCGCACATTTGTAATGCCAATCTCGTATTCTGATGCGAGAGGAGCCGCGATTTCTCTTTTCCCAAACTGATCAATTATTTATTTGTATTTTTATTTTGATACTTAGCAAAACACTTTTAACACCCGTGGAAGATATTTTGCATAGAAATTATGAAGTACGAGCACTCGAACAGTAGGACAAGGACTGAATGCTGCACGCTTTTGCTCCAGAATTTTCGGAAGTTTTTGGGACCATTTCTTTCAAAGCAGGTAGTGATTATTTTACAATTTGGGAAAACACCTTCAAGTAGGCCTACCGGTAACTGCTCCTATTGCTGGCAGTGCACTTGTAATATGTAAGGAGAAAGACTTATAATAATAGACTCTAGAAAAGAATAGGTAGGCTACTAATATAAGGTAGTCTATAGCACTACATATTTTTTTCCGCAGCAAAGAAAAAAAGAATAGAGTAAGAGAAAGACAGTCGGATAATCCGCTGATCGGGTAATAGGGTGACGGATAATCGGGGTTATACTGTATCTCTCACTTATAGCAGAAAGCAAGTTTTGAAAAAACGACCACACTTTGACACACTACAATGAAGAGAAATAATCCAATTTTACTAAGACGGTTTGAACATCATGTAGAGGCCTGCCTTATGTTAACGAATCCATCAAAATCTCAATTTTGCAAATTTTGCAGTTAGCAAGTTTTTCAAAAACCGTCCTCAATTATTCTGTGCTCTTTGGTTTGTTCTTCTTTGGTTACAAGGCAACCATCATCATAAAATGACAATCGATAAGAACAGCTGTTAAAAGGCGGCCATTTTTTCTCTATATACAGCGCTTAAACTGGGGGTTTCGTGTGTATAACTACTGCGAAGCAATTCCCATCTATAGTTACAGGCTACTTATACATCCATCGCTTATGCATGGTTTATTATTAACATTTTCTGTCCCAATTCTGCATAAGTCTCGTATAAAAGTTATACAGTAGTGGCAAAAAAAACCGGACCGACCCTTGTAGCTGATTTCAGAGCCTTGTTCACTCCAGAGCACGATAGACTGGTAACTAAGACTTTCGTGGTTGGAATCCTGCCTGGGAAGGAAACTTTTTTTTGTTCCTTATTCAAATTTATTCCCAATACTTTTCGATTGCTGGTAAAATTAATGTTCTGGGAATAATAAGTTAAGTAGTAAAATATTGCTGCAATCGAGAGGTATTGGGAATAAATTTGAATAAGAAAAAAAAAAAAGTTTTCTTCCCAGGCAATATTCGAACCACGAAAGTCTTAGTTACCAGTCTATCGTGCTCTGGAGTGAACAAGGCTCTGAAATCAGCTACAAGGGTCGGTCCGGTTTTTTTGCCAGTACTGTACATGATTTATTAGGAAGATCGTTAATCTATAGCATGGATCCCCAAACTTTCGTTTTATTTCGAAGTAGGACATATTAGCTGTTTTTATGCCTGCAGCATAACTCAAGCGGTACAGCATTTGTCTACTGATACACTCTGGAGTTGGTTCGCTTCTCCCTTAGGGTGATTACCTGGTTGGGTTTGTTTTGGGTAAGACGAATGTCAGGTAATTATATCACGAATCCTCGGCTACATCTCGCCAAATGCCATCTATCTGTCACCAATTCTATGTTGCTAAATAATCTAGTAGTTGATACGGAATCATTAAATAACAGATAAAAATTGTTTTTATCACCTTTAAATAAAGTTCGTCTTGATCGAATTAAATAATAATTTACAGACCCGGCTTCCTAATTCAAATACAATTTCTTCTTCGTCACTCAGCAAAGTAGAAGCAATGATAACTGCTGATATAGGGTTAGGTCAGGTTCTATTTATCATTTATGCGGGACAAACGTCTTTCATCTATACGAGGTAAACTGTAAGTAATGTAATTAATTTCAGAGGGTTATTCTTTGAATTATTTCAAACAGAAAAAGTTTAATACAATTTTACTCACTTTTGCTTCCTTTTGGAAATAAAAATTGTTTTGTATGAAATATTTTATAGCGTGTTTTTGGAAAAACCATTGATTGAATTTTCCATATGCTTAGTCGATTTAAGAGAACAGTGTATTATGATAATAAATTATTAAAAGAATTTTAGTCTTGTCCTTTAAATGTGCAGAAATTTGACCCGAACAAATGTAATATTGAAAAATTTATTTTCAGAGCAAAACGTTACAATTATTTGGATCAAACTTCTGCACACTTAAAGGACAAAACTAAAATTCTTCCAATCAATTATTATCATAATACACTTACTTACTTACTTACTTACTTACTGGCTTTTAAGAAACCCGGAGGTTCATTGCCGCCCTCACATAAGCCCGCCATCGGTCTCTATCCTGTGCAAGATTAATCAATTCTCTATCATCATATCCCACGTCCCTCAAATCCATTTTAATATTATCTTCTCACCTACGTCTCGGCCCCCCTAAAGGTCTTTTTCCCTCCGGCCTCCCAACTAACACTCTATATGCATTTCTGGATTCGCCCATACGTGCTACATGCCCTGCCCATCTCAAACGTCTGGATTTAATGTTCCTAATTATGTCAGGTGAATAATACAATGCGTGCAGTTCTGCGTTGTGTAACTTTCTCCAATCTCCTGTAACTTCATCCCTCTTAGCCCCAAATATTTTCCTAAGCACCTTATTCTCAAACACCCTTAATCTCTGTTCCGCTCTCAAAGTGAGAGTCCAAGTTTCACAACCATACAGAACAACCGGTAATATAACTGTTTTATAAATTCTAACTTTCAGATTTTTCGACAGCAGACTGGATGATAAAAGCTTCTCAACCGAATAACAACAGGCATTTCCCATATTTATTCTGTGTTCAATTTCCTCCCGAGTATCATTTATATTTGTTACTGTTGCTCCCAGATATTTGAACTTCTCCATCTCTTCAAAAGATAAATTTCCAATTTTTATATTCCCATTTGGTACACTATTCTCGTCATGAGACATAATCATATACTTTGTCTTTTCGGGATTTACTTCCAAACCTATCTCTTTACTTGCTTCCAGTAAAATTCCCGTGTTTTCCCTAATCGTTTGTGGATTTTCTCCTAACATAATACACTGCTTTCTTGAATTCACTGCGCATATTGGGAATTAAATCAATGACTTTCCCAAAACACACTACGAAATATTCCATATAAAACAATTTTTATCTCGAAAATGAAGCAATAAGGAACAAAATTGTATTAAACTTTTTTGTCCGAAATATCTCAAAGAATAACTTCCTGAAAGGAATGACATTACGTACGGTTAATCTTGTTTAATGTGGATGATTGGTTAACAAAAATTCACTGAATGCATTCGAAATACGCCGCTTCGTTTAGCAAATTTTCCGATTGCGGGATTCATATATCACAGTTTTGTGAAGTGAAGTAGGCCATTTCTTTTTTGTCCAGGCGAACCAGTGACATAAATTCGCCATCAAATAGGTATTTCTGAAAAATGAGAAATTTGAGTTTGATGCACTGTCACTTAACGGGTTAAAATGAATAGGCTAACGCGTGAGAGAGGTTGTGCAGTGCGAATTCATGTCCTGACTGATCGAGACACTTGCATGTCAGGCGATCGCGTAATAGCTGCACTCTGCTAACAGCCGTAATAGCGTTACAACTCGATCATCGCCCACGTTATGCTCGCGTGACGCTAGAGCGCCTCTCTTCGCACCCTCAGCAAGCCTTTGTTCACACATTTCGCTGTCAACCAGCTTCAAGGGTTTCCATCGCAACAGCATTACATGGGCGTGGGGTTTTCAGACGAGTTTATTTAATTCTGCAGTCATTTATTTGTAGCCTGTCTTATTTATGTATTTATGCACTCATTTATTTATATGCCGTACTTATGTATGCATTCATTTATTTGTATGTCATATTTATTTATGCATTTATTTACGAGTACTAGTGTATTCATTTATTTATATGCCGTACTTATGTATGCATTCATTTATTTATATGTCGTATTTATTTATGCATTTATTCATTTGTATGTCTTATTTATGTATTTATTTACGAGTACTAGTGTATTCATTTATTCATATGCCGCATTTATTTCTGCATTCGTTTATTCATAGGTCTTATTTATATATATATATATATATATATATATATATATATATATATTTACTTGTGCATTCATTTATTTGTATGCCGTATTTATTTCTGAATTCATTTATTTGTATACCGTATTTATTTATGCATTCATTTATTTGTATGCCGTATTTATTTATGCATTCATTTATTTGTATGCCGTATTTATTTATGCATTCATTTATTTGTATGCCGTATTTATTCATGCATTCATTTATTTGTATGCCGCATTTATTCCTGCATTCGTTTATTCATAGGTCTTATTTATATATTTATTTACTTGTGCATTCATTTATTTGTATGCCGTATTTATTTCTGAATTCATTTATTTGTATACCGTATTTATTTATGCATTCATTTATTTGTATGCCGTATTTATTTATGCATTCATTTATTTATATGTCGTATTTTTATGAAGTCATTTATTTATATGTCGTATTTTTATGAAGTCATTTATTTATATGTCGTATTTTTATGAAGTCATTTATTTATATGTCGTATTTTTATGAAGTCATTTATTTATATGTCGTATTTTTATGAAGTCATTTATTTATATGTCGTATTTTTATGAAGTCATTTATTTATATGTCGTATTTTTATGAAGTCATTTATTTATATGTCGTATTTATTTCTGCATTTATTTATTTATATGCCTTATTTTTCTGCACTCATTTATTTATGTGACGTATTTATTTCTGCATTAATTTATTTATATGTCGTATTTATTTCTGAATTCATTTATTAATATGTCGTATTTTTATGACTTGATTTTTTGTATGCCGTATTTATTTCTGCATTTATTTATTTATATGCCTTATTTTTCTGCACTCATTTATTTATGTGACGTATTTATTTCTGCATTAATTTATTTATATGTCGTATTTATTTCTGAATTCATTTATTAATATGTCGTATTTTTATGCATTGATTTTTTGTATGCCGTATTTATTTATTTATTTCTGCATTTATTTATTTATTTATTTATTTATTTATTTATTTATATGTCGCATTTATTTATGAATTCATTTATTTATACGTTGCATTTTTATGAATTGATCTTTTGTATGCCGTATTATTTCTACATGTATTTATTTATTTATTTATTTATATGTCGCATTTATTTCTGAATTCATTTATTTATACGTGGTATTTTTATGAATTGACATTTTGTATGCCGTATTATTTTTGCATTTATTTATTTATTTATTTATTTATTTGTCTCATTTATTTCTACAATCATTTATTTATACGTCGTATTTTTATGCATTGATTTTTTGCATGCCGTATTTATTTCTGCATTCATTTATTTATATACCGTATTTGTTTATTTATGCTTCAGACTTGGCACTCCACTTATTTTAACGTGAATAGTGGTTTAACTGTCCGAAGACAGGTTTGAACCTCATAAGTAGCACTAATAAGACATCACTTACGAGGCAACTAGGCCAGGAGATAATGAGGTAGGGTTCCCAGTTCCTTTTCCCCCTCCATTGCATACATCGTCGATTAGCTACATATTCCACTAGTCAGACTTCAGATGTATACAAACAATTATTCTTCCTCTGACACATATCGTCAAGTGAGATGTACTGCCTGATAACATGTACATATCAGCCTGAACCTCAGTCAGGGGTAAAGGTGAATTATAAACTTGAGATGTCGATTGTTGTGGGAATCAGGCGTTATAGTCGCGACGCTGTTATTCCCGGCGTGACTCCTCTTTGCTTACGTCTTAGGCAGTCAAGGCTCTATAAAGTCTAGGTAGGTAGTATCGTTCGCCATTTTTGTTCTTTCGTTGCAGAGCTACCATACGAGGAATCTATTTGCCACACCGTTAAACATGATCATGTCGTAGCTCCTATGATAATAAATCAAACGCACTATAATTCAGCAAATATTTGAGCGGCAAATAACGTCTTCGTGTGCTTTCTGCGAACACCAACGAAAGAGCCAAAATGGCGGGCAATTATATTAAGCATTTACAGAGCCTTAACAAATAAATAACGTCTTCATCAGCGAATCACAAGACGCACACGTTTAAATGTAGCCGACCTGCAACGCGATTGGCTGCCGGAAATTAGAGCGACGGGACTATAATTAAGTTTCATTTTGCAGATTCGACAGCTGAAGTACGACGGCGGGAGGAACCTGGAGCTGGACAACATCCTGCTGATCGGCGCGCAGACGGGCCTCTTCATCTACAGCACCTTCACCATCATCGGCGGCCACTTCACCATCGAGAAGAACACGGTGCTGGTGCTGATCACGGCGCTGGCGTCGCTGCTGCAGACCACGTGCCAGACCATGTTCGTGCTGGACGCCTCGCGGCGCTCGTGTGTCACGCCGGAGCAGATCCGTCGGAAGCCGGGGAGGGAGCTGGTGACGTTCCTCCTGGTCACGAACCTGGCCATGTGGGCCATCAACACGCTGGAGAAGTCGAGGGCGGAGTCGCACCCCATCCAACTCCACTTCTACGGTCTCTGGGCCTGGACCATCATCACCCACGTGTCCATGCCGCTCGCCATATTCTACAGGTAACGTGTAGTCCATGGACGGTATAGCTACCAGTGGCGGCTGATTGACTGAGGCAAGTGAGGCCGGGCCTCAGTCACTTGGCTTAACTGAAATCAAATTTTGTGTTTTTATATAATATATTAGCTATTTGAATGAAGCATATATCGCTGTAGAAGCATTTGAAATCTTTGATGTATATAGAACTGTTTTGCAGTAAAATTTGTTCCTGAGGCCGGGATCGCTCGTGCCGGGTCTGGCTTGTGATGTATATAGACCTGTTTTGCAGTAAAATTTGTTCCTGAGGCCAGAATCGTTCGTGCCGGGTCTGGCTTATTGCATTTCATGTCCTTTCCCGGGCTTTGAGTTTACGCTTAAAACGTTGTAGCTGAGGCACAATTCGTCTGGCCTGTTCAGGTTTCACTCCTCCCATCCATGGGCCGGCCTCAAGGGTAGAGTGGGGTGGGAATAGCAGTGGTGACTTGTCTTCCTAACTAGGCCATAAATAACAAAATTCCAGCTCTTTGGCAGGCAGAGACCCACTCGATTCTCTCCCCTTATGTCTCAGTTTATGACATAAGCGAGGGTGTTCTACTATTGTACTTCGTATACCTTATTTTATTTCAAGGAGTGCAGTTCGGTGGCTCCTTTGAACACCCACTTACAGATTTATGACTTCCTACACAAACAACTCTGACAATTCCATCCTGTCCCCTCGTCCCAACATTGCACAGTTGCCATAATCCTGGTGACCTTCGAAATTATGCAGTGAAACTGACGGGATTTTTGAAATTCGGAGAAGATGCGGCAACTCTGCCTCCACGTGGATTTGACGGGCACTTGTCAATTCTTCTGAACGAGGGTTGTGATTGGTTACTAACAAGAGAAGACAAGATTTCCCGTCAGTTTCAAAAATCCCGTCAGTTTCACTGCATAATTTCGAAGGTCACCAGGATTATGGCAACTGTGCAATGTTGGGACGAGGGGACAGGATGGAATTGTCAGAGTTGTTTGTGTAGGGAGTCATAAATCTGTAAGTGGGTGTTCAAAGGAGCCACCGAACTGCACTCCTTAAAATAAAATAAGGTATACAGTAGTGAATCTGGGCCAATGTTGTTATGTATTTTGGGAAAATATAAACAGAAACAAATGAGAGAAATAATGCTGGTTCAGTTAATTCATTGTTAGAGTGTCCTTTTTCGAGAAGAAATAATACTGAAAAAAAGGAAGTTTTAAATAAAGAGAGAGACTACCGAGATACCTACGACATCGCTGATAATTTTTCTGACACATAATCTTAAAACGCGAGTTTCTATTGCATCCTGGTATGGGCAACATAAATGGTTAAGTGGTAATGTGAGGCGAAATAAACTTCTCTTGGCCTTGTTTGTTGCTGTCAAAGGAAAAAAATAAAAAGAAAAGAAAGAAAGGGGAATTTCAACACATAATATGGGTTGCTTCATCACACTGAAACAATCACTGAAACTCACAGCATAACAGCTTATTTGGTGAGTGAAATTATTATTTTTCTTGATAGTAATAAGAATAGACTAATAATAGTAGTAATAATAATAATATTAATAATGATACAGTAATAATGATATTAATAATATAATAACAATAATAATTAATATCATAAACAAACATTTCCTATCGGAAGCACTTAAACTAGTTTCATTTGGCCTCACCGAGGATTTCGATCACCGGCCGCTACTGATAGTTAGGTCCACGAAACCTCCGACAAGATGCGCATTCTGAGGCATCTGAACTTCGGTAATAACTAGGGCCTAGATTCCTATGCAAACGCCCAGTTGAAAGTCGTGTGAAGAACATTTTTATACATATTCTCAACGTCTGCGATGACGAATATACAAAATTAGTCTTACATACTTTTTGGATATTTCAGACTTTACTGCGTATACAGTAGAACCCCGATTATCCGTCACCCTATTAACCGATTGTCTTTACCTCGCTCTTTTTTTCTGCAGGTCGACTTGGTTGGCAAGTTGGTACAGCGCTGGCCTTCTATGCCCAAGGTTGCGGGTTCGATCCCGAGCCAGGTCGATGGCATTTAAGTGTACTTAAATGCGACAGGCTTATGCCAGTAGATTTACTGGCATGTAACATCCGGCGACGCTGATATAACCTCTGCAGTTGCGAGCGTCGTTAAATAAAACATAAGATTTAAACATTTTTTTTCTGCAGAAAAAAATATGAAGCACTGTACATTATATTACTATGAATTTTTTCTACTGAATGTTTTTTTTTGCAACCTTTACCCTTACACAGTACGGTCTACGCTTCGAGTGGACATAATGTCTAACTTCTATGCAAAATATCTTTCACAGGTGTCAAAAGAAAACATGTTGTGCTACGGAAAAGTCCAAGTAATTGAGTGGTTTGGTAAAAGAGAAATTGTGGTTCATTTCGTATCAGAATAAGAGATTGAAATTACAAATGTGCGAGATTTAATAAAAAGACAAGTAAAAAGTATGTAAATCTACAACATGAGACCTCTTCTATTCGTATCTTTCCACAGACAGCCGTCATAAGGAATTCCCTTGACCATTAAAAATTCGTCGTTGAAAACGAGACTTAAATTAGTGAACTTCTGACTTACTACCTAGCGTGTTAAAAAAAAAATCACGGAGGAAATTTCGAAAATGTATTATGCACCTAATTTATGAATACATTTTGTGGTAAAGATTATCCAATTATTTCGATTAACCGTTCACTTCACCCACTTCGTTGCCACGGATAGTAGAGGTTCTATTGTAATAGAATATTGTGTAAGATACAGCGAGTTAGGGTTTTGAGTGCACAAATTTTAACAGAAGGTTCTTTGTATGGAATAGAACCAATACTTCTAATGAAATATTTTTCTACAACGCATAGATCAAACAATAACAAATAAATTGTATGGAAAGTTTCGTTGCCGATATTTTCATCTCTCTTTAAATTTTTAGTGTGCTATGCATAGACATTTCGCTAGCTCGCGCTATGAGCGTGCTAAAATAGCCCCAGCTATCGGCTGATTACTTGCACACGATCCATATCATATCATATATCATATCATATCATATATCATATCATATCATATCATATCATATCATATCATATATCATATCATATCATATCATATCATATCATATCATATCATATCATATCATATCATATCATATCATATCATATCATTTCATATCGCTAACACTGGTTTATGAATACGAAAAACGTTAGTTCGCTGATCATCCACCGGAAGCCCGCGCTAAGAATGTCTGTGAATATGGCCCTTAAGATTTATTATGAATGCCGTGATAGATATTAAAAAGATAAACAATTTATGCCTCCGTCTTTTTTTTTTTTTTTTTTGCATAAAGTGAACCTTTTATTCACAAATTAACGCTCAAATTTCATTATTTGGACTTCCGTGTAACTAACCCATTAGTTTTGTACGTGACATTAATCTTCTTCTTCTTCTTTTTCTTCTTCTTCTTCTTCTTCTTCTTCTTCTCCTTGTATAAGAGATGCTTCGAAATCTATATTTCTGCAAGATTGGTGAAAAAATGTTTTCCTTTATCACAATATCTCATGTAATTAAAAAATATAACATAATATGATGAAAGAGTAATGGAACGGAGAAAAATTCTCTCCGGCACCGGGATTTGAACCCGGGTTTTCAGCTCTACGTGCTGATGCTTTATCCACTAAGCCACACCGGATACCCATCCCGGTGTCGGACAGAATCGTCTCAGATTGTTCCAACTCTTGGGTTCCCTCTAATGGCCGCCCTCTGCACTACGTCGTAGATGTCTATGAACGTAGGACTGAAGTCCACACATGTGCTGAGGTGCACTCTTTATGAGTGACTAGTTGGCCGGGATCCACGGAATAAGCGCAGTCTTAAATCACGAAGTGATTTACGCATATCATATATATTATTTTAATGTACCGAAGTACATATGATATTTCCATGCAGATATTCTGCGTCATCATACGATGAAAGAGTAATGGAACGGAGAAAAATTCTCACCGGCACCGGGATTTGAACCCGAGCTATCTGGTGTGGCTTAGTGGATAAAGCATCAGCACATAGAGCTGAAAACCCGGGTTCAAATCCCGGTGCCGGAGAGAATTTTTCTCCGTTCCATTACTCTTTCATCGTATGATGACGCAGAATATCTGCATGGAAATATCATATGTATGTACTTCGGTACATTAAAATAATATATATACTGTAACATAATATGCCTATTCAATTGTTTCGGGGGAAGTCTTTGTACGAAATTGCAGTACAGTTCCTGTAGATTTGCGTATCATCAAAGTTGCGTGAACTTAGTTATAACATTAATTCTATTCAAATTCTGGCAGTAACTACACGTCTGCATTGTGTTCGCAGGTTCCATTCGACGGTGTGCCTCTGTGAGATCTGGAAGCGCGCTTACAAGATGAAGCCGACCTACATGTAGTACATATCTGTCTGTGTGTGTGTGTCCTGTACATATCCCCGCAGCTGAGAGGTTAAAACAGGACAGAAGGTGATTTGGTTTTATCCTCTTCTGAATACGTACCTTGTTTTTTTTTATAATGGGCGCGCAATTCGACCGTCCTTTTTTTTTTCTTCCAAAATCGATTGTTACTTACAAAAAGAAAAATTAAAAGGGGGGAATATTTATAAACACAACCTCAGCACTCTACGGGGTGCGTTATTGCATTGTATAATCAAAGAAAATATCAAATAACACCCCCATCTTGTGAACGTCGTTAACAAACAAAGAGTGTTGGTAGAAGCGCCACCGTAGAGAATTTACTCGGACGTGATTCAGAGCTTGTCACTACGCATGCGCATAGATTTTCAATTATTTGAATGTCAAAGATTGTAACTTCGTAGGGAAAGCTGGACGAGAACAGGGGATATGAATGATCCTCAAACTGCACATCTCGAGAATAAAATTGGATGGTGCGAAATTATAAGTGATCTAATTCAAATGAAGGGTCGTTGAAGTTGACAATGCTAACAATGAAATGTTGCTGCAAACAGTTGAAAGTCTCCTGAGTAACGTATGCTTGACACGAAATTTTAACTGTAGGACATTGACGAGTGGCTGTGTGGATTTCAGACATGTAGTGGAATTATTATTATTATTATTATTATTATTATTATTATTATTATTATTATTATTATTATTATATTATCATCATTATAATTAATATCATTATCATTATTATTATAATTATAATGGAAAGCTATTGTAATTTAAATTTCAATACACTGAGAGGCAAAAAGAAAACGCTTACCGTACTTTAAAATTAGAGACCTTTTATGTAAATATACTATACATTGGACTTGTATGCAATTATGAGTGATGAAAGTATATTTTCTTATCTCCTTACTTGTGACTGCATGTGAAATTCCTTTATCTACACTTTTTTTTCAAAATTATGGGCCAAAATCCATTTATTGCCTTTCCAACCAAAACAAATGAGTTTCATGATCATAATCTCTTCCATGTTTTTCATTGTTGTCTTGATTTTCTTCTAGTTTTATTATGAGGAACGTTATGGTGAATGTGTGTGTTTTTTTTACTATTGACGAGTACCTACTTGACTGTTCGTTATTCACCCATGTGAAGCCAGTTATGTAGACCAATTTACCGACAGAGTCGTTGCCCAGGGTGCGTCATAGGAGGCTGGTCTACTCTACACCCCCAGTGACAAATGATGATGATGATGATGATGATGAAGATGAAGATTTGTTGGGATACCACAGAGACACCGGAGCTCCCGGAAAAACTCCTGTATTACCAGGACCACGAGCTTGCCCAACACAAATCGGGGGGTACGCCGGGGATCGAACCCAGGTCCAAAGGATTATAAGTCCAGCGCTGTAGTCACAAGACTATCGTGGCGGCTTTTGCTTGTGAATGTTGACTTTGTCATTTCAACATTAAATTCTTTAGCTGAGAGCAGGAGTTGCAAAAGCTGTTGCTTTTGTTGACGATGGTCGCAATTAGAGCTATGCTGCTATTGTCCTAGGTACGCCGTTTTCAACTGTTAGAGATGCAGTAAAAATGTTCAGAGAAACGAAAAGTTACTCTAAGAAGCATGGGTCTGGACGAAAACGGAAAACTACAGCCCGTGATGACCGAGTTATAATGATGTAGTTTTTTATAAATCGTCGTATAACCTCGCTGAAAGCCCGAAATCGACTTCAGAATGTGATAGTGTCAACATAAACATGACAACAGCTCGAAGACATGTAGAGGAAGTAGCCCTACATTCATGCCGACCTGCAACAGGTCCAGCTTTGACCCCAGACCGTTGAGCAGCCCGTCTTCTATTTGCCCGTATCCATGCGGAATGAACGATGGAAGAGCGGAGCAAAGTAGTGTCCTCCGATGAGTGCAGGTTCTCCCGGAGATCATCAGACGGCAGGGAGAGAATCTGAAGGCGATCTATTGACCTCGGATTTTTAGGTTTGTTTAGCGTAGACTGAAACATACTTTCTTTAATGCGTCCAATTATAGGCAATATCATCACTCGAAAGTCTCTTGTGTTGCATACATTTAGGGATTTTACATAAAATTGTTACAGCTTATCCTATTCCAGCCTAAAAATCCTAGGAGTAGCGTTGGCTTTCTCCGACAGGCATTCAACTATCAATTTTTAAAGTGAGCGTTTTTTTTTGCCTCAGTGTATATTAAAATGCAATTACATGCTAGAAGATGAGAGGGTAGGATGATCTGTCACTCACAACGCCTATGACGGACCACATTTGATTTCTTTGCGCCATATATCATGGATCTATGGATCTCTTTAAGATTGACGTAGTTTTCGGTATTATGAAGGGGGATGTTCAGTGCAAATTGTTTGCTAGTATTTCTTAGCCTAAAATTGGTATATTCACAGCAATTGACACCAAGGCCTTAGAGCTAACTCTCAACATTGTTATCCATGCTTTTCCTTAGAAGTTACAATCTCGTGGAAAGAGTTCTGATCCATAATAGAGTAAATTTTCTACACATAAGACATTTCCATTGATATCAAACGTTGCTTATCGATGGAGTTTCTCGGTACGGTCAGATATCGCAGGTTCTTGAATGTTGATTGTTGTTACATAATGATAGCATCGAGTGTTTTTAATGATACCACTATATACCATTATTCTCACCACGAACTACTCAATTTTAAAGTATTTTTTATTTAATTAAAGACAAGTAATGAATAAAATATTTCCACATATTCGATTTTAAATGCCTGAGATTCGTCGTTTTTCTGATTCCTCCACATGATTCACTATTGTGAGTTGCGAGTTTCATCTTGTTGTTCATAGCAGGGTTGCCACCTCTCCCGGCTCGATAATTGTTGCCCAATCTTTAAATAATTAAAAAGTAGAGGAATAGTAGTTAGATTCCAGAACGTTAATGAATGATACTAAGTTTTCAAAAATTAAGAAACATTAGACAGTTGGCTGGAAAATTACGTAATTTATTTCAGATAATAGAAGTATCAAGTGAAGATAGTATTATTTACTATGATAAATATAATCTTGAGTCCCTTCTTCGAGCTCTGGATTAGAGCATTAGCTAGAAAACAAGGCAGTATAATCAATTGTACACCATAGTGCCTATGAAGCTGTTAAGAACTACAATTACGATATCTTCCGGCCATTGTCTCAAGCTTGTTTCTAGAGGCTTTATCGTTATGTTTTAAGGATCTTCTGGAATATTTTCATGTTAAACTATTTAACAGTACAAAAACAACGAAATGTTTTGGTTGCACTTTTGCTTTTGTGCAAGTAGCAAGACATTTCCTTCACAAGTGCTAGAAAATTTAAAAACAAATAGCTAGATCAATAGTATTCCACATTTACATGTTGTTATATCGCAAATATGATTTAAACTTTGCGTGAGAAATGGAGAGGAAATAAAACGATAGGTATTGACAATTAGATTCGATAATTCTTCATAATAAAAACCCAAATAGTATTCGAGAAGAAAGCAGTTATTATAATCAATTAAACAATCTATAATATAATATCAATTGTTGATTATAATAAACCTAAATTTTTACATGTCATTGTCTACGTACGTATTTGGAAAGCTTTAAAATTGCTGAATATGTCATCTATAGCCTTATTTTAAAATCTGACGCACATTCGAAGTTTATTAGTGATTTTTTTTTACAAAAGGATAAACAGCATCCAATGCAAAAGTTGAAATTTTGCAGAGATGATGCTTCCATTAAAAGTGTATACGCCCCTGAACAGATAAATAACAAAAATAATTAATATTTCCAAATAATGCCCATTAAAAATGTACTATTATTACACTGCAATCTTCTGAGACGAAACTGTCTCTGACCACTCTATATCCCCGTTATGGTACCTGGAGCACAGTCCTGTTCCGAATTTCGAAACTTACTATCTGAAACAGCGATGCTCCGGATGAGCTCTTTTGAGCTGGCCCAGTTAATTTCTGTCATTTCTAACAAGACACCAGCATTTAAAGAAAACTACCTCAATTGCCACGTTCTTCTCGAACACAAAAGGCGGAAGGCTCAATCATATAAATATAATAGTGTTGTGAACGTAATTTACATAGTTGCTTCATTCATAACAATGTAAATTCTTCCTTTTCTTCTTATTCTTGTCATTTCTGGTCTTCATCTCATTATAATCTTTTTTCGCCTTCGTCTCATTTTATCCTTTTTTTGTCTTCATCTCATTTTTGTCCTTTTTCATATTCGTCTCATTATTATCTCTAGTTTTCATCTTCGTGTCATTCTTACCTTTTCTCATCTTGTTTCATTCTTATCCTTGGTTTTCGTCTCATACTTATACTTCCTCGTCTTCGTCTCTTTCTTATCCTTTCTCTTCTCCATCTCGTTCTTGTCCTTAGTCTTATTCTCATTATCATCCTTCGTCATCCACGTCTCATTATCCATCTTCACCTCATTTTTGCCCTTTTTCATATTCGTCTCATTCTTATCCTTAGTTTTCGTCTCGTTCTTATACTTTCTCGTCTTCGTCTCATTCTTATCCTTTCTCTTCTCTGTCTCATTCTTGTCCTTAGTCTTATTCTCGTTATTTCCGCCTTCATCGTCTCATTATTATCCGTCTTCGCCTCATTCTTATCCTTTCTCTTCTCCGTCTCATTCTTATCCTTAGTTTTCGTTTCATTTTTATACTTTCTCGTCTTCGTCTCATTCTTCTCCGTCTCATTCTTCTCATTTGTTTTCATCTCATTCTTATACTTTTTCGTCTTCGTCTCATTCTTATCCTTTCTCTTCTCCGTCTCATTCTTATACTTTTTCGTCTTCGTCTCATTCTTATCCTTTCTTTTCTCCGTCTCATTCTCGTCCTTAGTCTTATTCTCGTTATTATTCTCCTTCATCAACGTCTCATTATTATCCGTCTTCGTCTCATTCTTATCCTTTCTCTTCTCCGTCTCATTCTTGTCCTTAGTCTTATTCTCGTTATTTCCGCCTTCATCGTCTCATTATTATCTGTCTTCGCCTCATTCTTATCCTTTCTCTTCTCCGTCTCATTCTTATCCTTAGTTTTCGTCTCATTTTTATACTTTCTCGTCTTCGTCTCATTCTTATCCTTTCTCTTCTCCGTCTCATTCTTCTCATTAGTTTTCGTCTCATTCTTATACTTTCTCGTCTTCGTCTCATTCTTTCCTTTCTTTTCTCCGTCTCATTCTCGTCCTTAGTCTTATTCTCGTTATTATCCTCCATCAACGTCTCATTATTATCCGTTTTCGCATCATTCCTATCATTTCTCGTTTTCGTCGAATTCTTATCCTTAATTTTCGTCTCATTCTTATCCTTCTTCGTCTTATTTTTTTCCTTCCTCGTCTTCGTCTAATTCTTATCTTATATCGTCTTCGTCTCATTCTTGTGCTTCGTCTACGTCTCATTATCCGTCTTCGCCTCATTCTTATCTTTTCTCTTCTCCGTCTCATTCTTATCCTACTTCGTCTTCGTCTCATTCTTATCCTTCGTCTACGTCTCATTATCCATCTTTGTCTAATTCTTATCCTTTCTCTTCTCCGTCTCATTCTTGTCCTTAGTCTCATTCGCATTATTATCCTCCTTCTTCAACGTCTCATTATTATCCGTCTTCGCCTCATTCTTATCTTTTTTCATTTTCAACGAATTCTTATCCTTAATTTTCGTCTCATTCTTATCCTTCTTCGTCTTATTCTTTTCCTTCCTCGTCTTCGTCTCATTTTTATCCTACTTCGTCTTCGTGTCATTATTATCCTTCTTCGTCTCATTCTTATCCTACTTCGTCTTCGTCTGATTCTTATCTTACTTCGTCTTCGTCTCATTCTTATCCTACTTCGTCTTCGTCTCATTCTTATCCTACTTCGTCTTCGTCTCATTCTTATCCTACTTCGTCTCCGTCTCATTCTTATCCTACTTCGTCTCCGTCTCATTCTTATCCTTCTTCGTCTCATTATTATCCGTCTTCTTCGGCTTTATCATTCTTCGTCTGATTCTTATTCTTTCTCGTCTCCGTCTCGTTCTTGTCCTTAGTCTTCTTTTCATTATTATTATTCTTCTTTGTCTCATTCTTATCCTTTCTCATCTTCTCCACAGTTTTATCCCATTCGCAATTTTCATCTTTTTTTGTCCTTTTTTTTTTTTTTTTTTTTCGTATGAACTGATTCCATAAGTACTGAAGCTGGTACTTGCAATAATTACTTGTAATGTATTTCATTTTTTTCAACTAACAATGCACCACATAGAAGGAAAGAGTAATCCTAACCGAAAATAATGAAATCACTAGAATGGTTGTGAGAATTAACAATGCAGTTTTTTAGTTATTTGATAGAACAGAATAATATTTGTATGTGACTCTGAACTATACAAAAGTGTATCTCGTATGTCGGAGAAGATTCTTGCCGATGAGCGAGGTGGCAACCCAACCCGCGGTCAGCACACTGAACGGCGCCCGACCGAACCTCTCAACTGCAGTTTCCGTGTTTTTGTTTCTAAACGATGCATAAGAAACACCAAAGCGAAAAAACTGACTGATTTCTGTTGTCGTCTTCCCTGTAACAAGCAGTACAAATGACGTCATCTCCATGGGAACAATTCAGATTCTAGAGACTGATTGATTACATTGCTGTTGTAGATGTCCGACCCCCAGATCCCCTACTCACGATCGATATATACATCTAGTTGTCGTTATTGTCGCCAGGGGGCCAAGCCACCCATAATAATAACAATAATAATAATAACGCTTTTTTCATATATTTCTTATACAATATTGTCTTTTTGAATGTTGTTCAGATGAGAGACAAAATTATTTTCTAGCATATGGAAGATGTGTTAGGCAGGTCGGATGTTTTTACTCTTGCATGGTTCACTCTCTGTGGTATATGTGTAATATATTTTGTATATAAGCATTATTTAATGATTGGTGTACAATATTCGCTTGTCTGCCGAGCCCCCCAGTGTACATAGAGGTGTTCCAGGGGGCCTCGCCCTGGCGCTGTCGATGTGTATATATAACGCTTTTTGTTGCTGTGCCTCCAGATGGAGGGCGTTGGGTTTGTTCAGTCTATAGAAAGGTTTTAGAACGTTGCGTTGTGTGTTGACTGTATATCAATAATAAACAGATTGCATTACTTTACAACCATGGCGTATTACGTACCTACCACTCTTCCTCCCCACTCCCCTACCCTTAACCACCGCAGATTATGCTTGAGCTTTGACCTTAAGGCCTCGCGATAAGGTCTTTTTCTTTCTCTCTCTCTTCTGAATTACTGGAAATTACTTTAGCGTAGCTGTAGTTTAGATTTTACAGATCTCTATCGTAAGTAATGTCGGTTGTGGAAAAAAATTTTAGTTCCAGTGTGTTGTGACAAGAAATTAATCTAATCGTCAAAGTAAAAGCCATTCGATTCCACAACAGCCATTTTCAACCAGTGTGCCGCAAATGACCCGCTGGTGTGCCGCGAGAAAATGAAAACAGTAAAAGTTAAAGTGAGTTTCCAAGAATCAACTTTCAGCGAACAAGTACACATTCAGTAAACACAGTGTAGGCCTACGTATGAGAGTGGCACAGACGAGAATGGCTGACGTTTAACCAGGGTTGCCAGATCAGTAAAGTTAAAATATCGTACTTACTTACTGGCTTTTAAGGAACCCGGAGGTTCATTGCCGCCCTCACATAAGCCCGTCATTGGTCCCTATCCTGAGCAAGATTAATCCATTCTCTATCATCATATCCCACCTCCCTTAAATCCATTTTAATATTATTATCCCATCTACGTCTCGGCCTCCCTAAAGGTCTTTTTCTCTCCGGCCTCCCAACTAACACTCTATATGCATTTCTGGATTCACCCATACGTGCTACATGCCCTATCCATCTCAAACGTCTGGATTTAATGGTTAAAATATCGTACCGACCTTAAAAATATCTACGTAAAGATGAATTTTTTTGGTCCTACAGAATTATTTGTTATGGTTACCGTTGGTCATTAATGGAGAAAAATTCGTGCCGGCGCCGGGATCCAACCCGAGACCCCCGGTTCTATGCAGTGAGCACTCTAACCACTGAGCTACGCCGAGGCTCAATCCACAGCACCGGATCGAATCTTTCTCCTTTGGTATTTTGCATTGTTGGCCTTACTCTATGTTGGACATTATATTATATTATATTATATTATATTATATTATATTATATTATATTATATTATATTAAGTCAACAGTCATCATTAGACCTCGGATTTTTAGGCTCGTTCAGCATAGGCTGAAACATACGTTCTTTAATGCACCTAGTTTTTGGCAATACCACTGCTCGGGAGTTTCTCGTGTTGAATACATTTAGGGATTTTTACATAAAATTGTTGCAACCTATCATTCGTGCCTAAAATCCTAGGTCTAATACAAGGAGCGCACTCATTTGAGTGACTTGGTGGCCGGGATTCCACAGTATATAATATGCATTGTTGGGCGACTGATCTACGTAAACATTTTTTTTTTTGGTCCTACAGAATTATCTGATATGGCTACCATTGGTTGTTAATGGAGAAAAAAATTCGCTCCGTCCCCGGGAATCGAACCCGGATCCTCCAGTTCTACGCACTGGACGCTCAAATCACTGAGCTACGCCGAGGCTCAATCCACAATCAATATCATGTCGGGTATGGAGTAAGACCAATAAGGGATAATACCAAAGGAGAAAGATTTGATCCGGTGCTGTGGATTGAGCCACAACGTACCTCAGTGGTTAGAGCGCCCAATGCATAGAACTGAGAGTCCCGGGTTCGATCCCCGGCGCTGGAGCGAATTTTTTTTCATTAATAATAAATAATCCGTTGCGCCACAACTCTTGAAGGACCCAGACCGGTCAGTCAGCTGCTGGCCTCACGTTCACGATCCTCCCAGCCGTTATAGCTGGCTTTCGCAACAGGATTTCGTTACCTATCGTAGCTCCCCAGGAGCATCACGATGCTCGGGGGGGCACCGGTACCATACACTGGCGAAAATTTCATGAGAAAACATCCTTCCCTATGAGGACTCGAACCAGTGCGCATTCCGTAACGCGAGTTCTAGGCGGGATGCCCTCGACCACGACGCCACGGCGCGGAACATCTCCATTGTTGTTGTTGTTGTTTAGTCAACTGTCCGAAGACAGGTCTGAACCTCACAAATGTTACAAGACGGCACCACTTTTGAGGCAACTAGATCAGGAGATAATGGGGTAGGACTTCTCCAATTAACTCGATGAAAAAAAAAAGTTCTCTTCCTCCTCTGGTTGGGAACCGCTGGTTTACATTATATGAGTGTGCCACGGGATTTTGAATTACAACTTTAGTGTGCCAAATGTTGAAAAACGCTGGTCTGTAATCTTGAGTCATCTTTCAGCTATTTGGAAAAGTATCGATTCATTAAAAGGTGATGGTAAAGGTCACTGTTTCGCAAACCTGCAACCAGGCAAAGAAATCGCTACTAAGCTTGAGAAATCTATCCAACCGGTTTCCTTCATGTTCTTGGTTTTTTCTTCAGCTTTCTTTCATTTAATTTTTGTTCCTTTATCATCACATAGATTACTAATAATAATATAATGTAATAATGACCGGGAAGGGGGTATCGATTCGCTACATTCCGGTACGAAATCCGGCTAGACTCACTTTCACAATATTATGTTGCGCTATATTGGTGTTCTGTAAATGCGCTGCGTTGTTGAGTGTTAGTTTAATCAAAAGTACTTATGTGTGTATGTTACATATTAATTTTGTGTATAAAGTTGAGAATGTAAGAACATTGAGCTCATTATTTGTAGAATTAAAAGAGAAACCGTTTTAGTTGGACCTATGAAACAAAATGTGTTTACAAATATAGGAGATCGACACCACAATTACGTATTAAAATAGTGGCTGGAGGAAGACAAAATAAAAAATTTCAATTGTCCTTTGTCATAAATATATAAGAAATATCCTTGGCTAGGGTGTTCTGAGACAATTAAGTATATATTGTTACTAGTGGCTTGTGCAGCAATTGCTGCAAACTAAGTTCATTAGACGTTCAAATAAACATTTTTCAGATTTATTTTCAATGAAGAATACCAGACATTCTGAAAGTTATTTGCTTCCATAATAATGAAAGATACTCTCTCTCGAGCCAATACTGAAGAGAACCACGCATATAAATATCTACACCACACCACCATTAAATATATGAAAAAGACCCAACCCCTCTTGATTAATAACTATAAAAATATTTGATTTTTAATAATATTATTATCTTATGTAAGTTTTATAGCTTTCAGTAACATATATTATATATAGGCCTACTATATAGCCGCCACTCAGTAAAATATAGAAATCAAAACCTAATTTAAGTTATTCTCTACATCTACTTACATAACCCCAAAACGTTTCACTTTCATGTCATCAATATAGCATTAATATGTATAATTAATGAAAAATAGTCACATCATGGCATTAACTACAATAATATTTCATTTCTAATGGTAATAATGTCATCAAACCACCTCAAGTTTTGTAGTTTTTAACATCCAATACACAGCTGTACCCAGGAAATTACACACCACAGAATCGAACCTGTAAATTATTTTTAGTAAGTTAAGTTTTTAATAACCAATTTAATTTGAGCTCTAAATATGTCAGCATTCTTGCAGATCATGGCCTTCGTGTAATATTGTTTACTGTAGTCTGTGTTTTGTTTTATTCTGAAATGCAATTAGCTAGTTCTCAAAACTGACGACAGATGGATTTTGGAAAATAGAAAAATTATGTTGAAAAATTGACATTTCACTGAAAACTACTATTTTCTAAAAAACGTTGAGTTCCAAGCTTCAAAATGAGGGGTCATTTATTAAAATCCGTTCAGACGTTTTCCTGTAATTTCCATTACCAGTTCAAATTATATATATATATATATATATATATATATATATATATATATATATATATATATATATATACCTGTATTCTGTTTGAGGATGAAAATCAGTGTTCATCTTCTTGTGGGCTCTATGTTACAAAAAGAATTTGATATAAAAGCCGAGAAACATCCGCTGTACAAACAGATGTAAGGTAAGCAGATTAACCAGTATTACACCTTAGCCTGTCACTGCACTGGAAATGGCCTTAATATGGGTCTATCTATAGAGCAGAGAGAGATAGAGGGGGGGATTTGTGTGATGATTGTCTCATTTAAACTCGACCGTCTGGAAAGCTTGATCCTGGTCGTGCCAGTATCGGACGCCAGATCCCAGGCGCACAATTTCTGTGTATTCCACAGATCTATCTGAGAGGCTGGATGCAGATAGCGGCTTCACTGTCGATGAGCAGGACGTGTGACAACCCCTCCGAGAGTGAGCAGGGGTGCCAGCTACTCATGCTTGAGGATTATCGCAATTTCTCCACTTCATCAGACTAAAGATCGTCATCGTCACTCACAAATTATTATGAATAGAGAAACTTACATGGAAAGCTGCAATTTCAGAAGTACAACCGGGTTCAAGACCCGAGGACTGTCTTCGACTATCATCATCATTTATCATCATCATCATCATCATCATCATCATGGTCTACTAAGCACTAAGTATGTGCAGTATGTTATAACTGAAACTTGGAAAATTCAGGTGGCCCAAATTTTGTATTTTTCCCCATTAATATCTTCAAATATTTTTATGCTCGACCATGTCGAAATGTAGTAATTATACACCTGGTAGTAGCTCTTTAATGCACCCCATTAAAGTACACCTATTCATTATAATTCAGTTGTTCAGCCAATGAGAAATCACCATTGTACCATTATAAAACTGCAAATGTCGATTATTCTCAGATATGCAATCGAAAGACAATTGGCGAAAAGTCACGGAGGCTGGAAATCCAATACTGTCGCAGAAGGTTATGTTCTGTTACTATAATAATTAGCGTTAATTTTAAATAATATTCAAATAAATTCAATTTGTCATCTCGTTTTTCAATTCTAAATCAATTTCCAGGTTATATCAAGACATGTTATTCTCTAGATTATATCAAGGTCAATGACTTTCGTGCCTCGGAAAAAATCAATACTTTCGCGTCTGCGCACATCTCACAATTCAGGTCAGTTCCGCTCCTCACTTACATAACCATAACATGAATACTTAAGAATAATTTCAAGTTAGAAATATGGTCAAGCATAATAAGTCGTATGAAACTTGCCTATAATGGTAATTAAGACGCTCGTATGAAAATTAATTACTACCATTATAGGCTCGTTGCATAATGTACTATTATTTTACTTATTTCTGGTTTAACAATGTTCATAGCTGGTTTAGGTGCTAATTTTGAATATGATTTAAAGAAAATTAGTGTTATATCAACGTTAAGTCAGTTGGGTCTAATAATAAGAATTTTATCTATAGGTTTTTCTGTTTTGGCTAAAGGTTAGCTCTTTTGTTTTTCAAATCTAACGATGGGATCGATGATGTAACATTGTCGCTATTTGGTGGGATGGCAATCATGGCTGTTCTTCTTGTATTGCTAGAGTCTGCCAGTCCGTGTACTTGTTCGAACACTTGATAATTAATTGATCTAAACTGATCGAAAATTATCGAAAGAATTCTGTGGTGTCGTGAGTTATGTAGTACTTCAGCAGATGGACAAGAGTTCACAACATGTGTAAATAAATTCAACTTTAACAAACATTTTTGCTAATAACGATCAACTTATTTTGTAGGCGTTTCAAAAATATCATTAACTTTACTACGTGTTGGTATGTATGTTATTCCCTGCATTTTTAAAACATATCATTCATTCATTCATTCATAGTGTTCTGCCCAAGAGCAGGTCTTTCACTGCAAATCCAGCTTTCTCTAATCATTTCTATTTTCTGCCTTCCTTTTTGTCTCCTTATATGATCCATATATATTAATTTAATTTTATTTATTTAATTATTTATTTAACTAGCTAGCTAGTGAGTACAAATTAAATTTATAAAACAAAAATATTTCTAGCCACTACCGTAAAAGCCAGACTCTTGTACGGTGCGGTCTTAGCCAATAATATAACATAAAATTTACAAGGACAGTTTGCTAATGTCGTCTATCGTCTGATATCTTCTGCACCGAATTCTTCTCCCGTTCATTGTTCCTTCCAGTGCATCCTTCAGTAGGAAGTTTCTTTTCAGCCAGTGACCCAACCAATTCCTATTCCTCTTCCTGATCAGTTTCATCATAATTCTTTCTTTAGCCACTCTTTCCAATTCAGCTTCATTTCTTATTATGTTTGTCCACTTCACATGTTCCATTCTTCTCCATTTTCACATTTCAAATGCTACTATTCGCTTCTGTTCACTTCGTCGTAATGTCCATGTTTCTGTCCCATACAATACCACACTCCATACAAAGCACTTCACTAGTCTTTTCCTTGTTTCTTTTCTTTTTCCAGAGGCCGCAGAAGATGCGCCTTTTTCTATTAAAAGCTTCCTTGGTCATTGCTGTCCTTCTTTTGACTTCCTGGCAGCAGCTCGTGTTACAGCTTATAGTACACACCAAGTATTTGAAGCTGTCCACTTGCTCTACTGCCTCATTTAGATTTTTCAAGTTTACCTTCTTTATTTTTATTCCTATGAATAAGAGCGTATTCCGAATCTCAGCGCTGAGCAATCTGATGGCATCACGGTGTTCCGAATTTCACCGATGGCTTCACTGATGCTCCATCGGTGTCGCACCGGTGCCATCAGCTTGCAGAGGTGGTGGCAGTCTCCATCAGCCGCCATCAGTGAATCTGATTGGTTTTGTATAGGTGGGAATTAGCAGACTAATGACATCGTGCACTGTTGTGTAATGGCTGTGTGTTCTGCTGTATTGTTTGTAATGAGCACAACGTAAAAACAATATGTTAATGGCTTATGAGCGAACATGTCAACGGACCGGTTATTACTACCGGTTCAAGAAATAAATAGTTCATGCTCTCTTTTCTTTGAACGAGATGGCAGTACGGAAATTTCGCAAAATTTTGCTAGCGTAGCACAGACAACAACTTATACAGTCGCCATGACAGCCATCGATCCTTCCAGCAGTTTTGTTCCTATTTCGCTGAAGCGTAACGTCATTGTTGTCCACCGGTCCGGTGAGATTCGGAATACGCTGTATGATCTTAGTCTTATTTGCATTTATCTTCATCCAGTATTGCTCATAGCTGTCATTTAGCTCCAGTAACATATGCCTTAATATGTATGGGCACTAAATAGAGCTACAATATACGTACTCTGTGAAAATATAAAAGAAGACTGAAGTATGGAGCATACAAAGTTGGGATTGTAGTGATCAGACTGAAGGAATGTTAGTTCTGAGGGATCTGAGAGAAGATGGGAAATGCTACGTCTGGAATTAGCATGGACGCCTCCGAAGTAATGAGGTGTAATCTCGAACTCGGATGCTACTAAGATGCCAAGAATTTCATATAAATCAGCCAGGTTTGGTAATTTGACGGAATTGGATTTGAGCGGCGCGAGGCACCCCTGTAGGGTTATTACCCCTCGCTGCCCGCCTGCACGGCCGTTCGCTCGCTCCGTTGCCGGAAGTTACACGTGAGGCTGCACGTGGCTTCACCGCTGTCGTCATGGCAACCCTGACTCCATGCAGGACCGGGTTAAGGGTTAGGGCAGCGGGGATAACGAGACCAAGTCTCGGGCAGCCCTGCGCAGAAATTCAGCTTCGTCTTTTTCATGTAAATATCTACTGAATCCCAAGATGCTCAGGCAGGTGTGCAGGAGGGATTTTCGCATGTAACGTTCCCTTTTCGATTACCGGGGTCGTAAGGAGTTGGTATCACGACAATGCGAATGTGATGAAGCCATAGTGACGTAACAGTTCCCAGACATCACAAATTGTTGGGACTATTACACTTTTACAACATCATACTACTTTTGACCAATAAAACGGTACGGAACGACGTGTTTCAATCAATCATGGCTGCTTATCCTACAATTTTTATCACCTCCCTAGCATTTGTTTTCATCACCTCCCTGACATTTGTTTCTTTTGTTTGTCAACATGTACTTTCAATAATACTGTGCCTTTTAAAATGATTCATGTTTATTTCATCATCTTTAATTAAAATTTTTCTATAATTTATCTTGTTTATATTATTTAGGTTAAGTTACAGCTTCTGCTGTATGAGGTTATGGGTAGTCACGTATTAAAGATTGTTTAATGTTTTATTTAACGACGCTCGCAACTGCCGAGGTTATATCAACGTCGCCGGAGTGCCGGAGTTTTGTCCCACAGGAGTTTTTTTACATGCCAGTAAATCTACTGACATGGGCCTGTCGCATTTAAGCACACTTAAATGCCATCGACCTGGCCCGGGATCGAACCCGCAACCTCGAGCATAGAAGGCCAGCGCTATACCAACTGCGCCAACCAGGTCGACCAGAGAGAGATTGTTTAATATAATATATTGATAATTGAAGTGGAATGCAATAGTTTTAATAAAAATTAAACTGAATCAACAAACCCTTCTTCACTAGTAATTGTCCATAGATTTCAATGAAGATTATATAGTTGGTACAACTGGTAACAAGAGAACAGCTCATCATAAGACACTACTGCCATCTAGCGAAATATTTGTAATGATGAAATGGTACAATAATACATTTTCAAGACAGTTCAGTATTTCAGTAAGTCAATTAATATTTTATTGTATTAGGGTGCTCTATTTCTTCTAATCCTGTAATAGTCAATTAAATTCTACTCTTATTTTTTATTGGAATAATAGCCATAAGTATTAGAGAAATTAAACTAAATGAAATTACAATAATGTTTCTAGCATGTTTCTAATCCAAGCAGTTAACGAAATATCTGCCAACTTTCATCCTTCAAATAAAATACTTCTATCATACAAGAAAAACAATACAATAGGTGGTGGCAATGTTCTTATGTTATTTTGTCTATCCAGTTGCAAATAATAGCACGTATGGACGAATCCAGAAATGTAGGCTATATAGTGTGTTAGTTTGGAGGTCGGAGGGGAAAAGACCTTTGAGGAGGCCGAGACATAGAGGGGAGGATAATATTAAAATGGATTTGACGGAGATGAGATATGATGGTAGAGACTGGATTAATCTTGCTTACGATAGGGACCGCAGGCGGGCTTATGTGAGGGCGGCATGAACCTCCGGGTTTTCTAAAAGCCATAAGTAAGTAAGTTGTAAATAATTAATATTTGTACAGAGTGTTTGACTTAAGCCGTTTATTTTTGCTTAGGCAGCTCAAATAACAGTCGAGTCATGTGGGAGGTATTTATTGATTTCTTAGGCGGAATCAGGGATGGGTATAATGTTCACTGACATCATCACGTGAATATTACGAATTTTAGTCTTCGTATTATAATTTTATGTTAATCACGTGCTGTCAAAATGTTATGTTAATTACTCATTTTCTTTCTCCTTTCCAACGTTTATTTCAGTCTTGGATAATGTTTTATCGAGTCATTTGGTCTTCTTATAGTTCCTGTAACATAGTTTTATTAATTTTAAAACTATTTATTAATTTATTTCAATATATTTTGAATATGTGATGCCTAGTGACACTACCATGAGAATGTCAAAACGTGGGTAGCCCAAGAAAAAAATTGGATTCAAACTACGACCGATCATATTAAGGTCTAAGACATACGAGAACGATTACAATCCGCATGGAGTTTAACGATGCCGACGTAGTTTGCTTGCTGGAACAACGTATAATTAATTCTTCTTTCGAGATCATTCATTTTTGCTCTTACGAGCTTCAGAGATTCGAACTGTGAATGGTTACCGAAAGTGGTATTCAAGCTTTTGTAGCTACTGCTATGGATTTTAAAGGCATACTGGTTCCGTTAAGTGCAATGCTAATTGATAAAAGAGTTCTAGTCAGTCAATACTTAACATAAAAACACAATAAAACATGTTATAACAACATTTGAACAGGTTTAAAAACAAACCTTTTCGCCAAATTTGATTGGCATCTTCAGGTCGTGTATGTCGAGTAGAACTTGTTATGATAAGTGAACACTTGGTATATAAGGTTAAAACAGAAGTTAAAAATATAATATGCTTAAAAACAGAGAATAGAACCAGCAGTCTTTTTGGTGGTTCTATTCTCTGTTTTTAAGTATATTATATTTTTAACTTCTGTTTTAACCTTTAATACCAAGTGTCCACTTATCATAACATGTTCTATTCGACATACACGACCTGAAGATGCCAAATAAAATTGGCGAAAACGTTTGTTTTTAAATCTGTTCAAATGTTGTTATAACATGTTTTATTGTGTTTTTATGTTAAGTATTGACTGAATAGAACTCTTTTATCAATTACTGCTGTGGAACATTCTTGTTCATAATATGATGTTGCGATAGATTGCGTATTTCAATTTTAAAGTATTAGTTACAATATTCTATAGCCTAAACACCTGGATTCCAAGTTCGAAATTAAAAAATATGAAAGGAAGAATCGAGTCTCGAACCTTCTCAGGTAATCGAAACATTCATACGAACACTTCACTCTACCGAAGAGCCATGAACTATCCTCGAGAGATCCGTGTACCGGTATTACATAAATGTTTGTTTCTTTACTCAGACGCATCGTACGAATTAACATGTCAATCAGTCCACCGAATCTGTGTCTATTCATTATTTTAACTGTTCTCAATCGTTACTCAAACTAAAATACAAGTGCTGCGAGTTAGAGAATTTCAAAGACAAAAAGTATTGTGTCCATTCCTAAAGCAATAATTTATAAACGGCTTGAGTCAAACAACCTGTACAATGCATTAAAAGAAGTGTGAAACTTGAACTGTCACTTTGAGAGAGGAACAGAGGCTAAGGGTGTTTCAGAATAAAGTGCTCAGGAAAATACAGTATTTGGGGCTGAGAGGGATCAAGTTACAGGAGAATGAAGAAAGTTACACAATATAGAACAGCACGCATTGTATTCTTCAACTAACATAATTAAAAAATAATAATAATCCATGGCGCTACAGCCCGTGAAGGGCCTAGACCGACCAGCCGGCTGCTGGCTTCACGCCCACATGCCGAAGCGGAGGTGGACGATCATCCAACCAAAATGGAGGTATCGTGTGGTTAGCACGATGATCCCCCCAGCCGTTATAGCTGGTATTCGCAACCGGATTTTGCTACCTATCGTAGCTCCCCAAGTGCATCACGATGCTGGGTGGGCACCGGTCCCATACACTGGCCGAAATTTCATGAGAAAATTTCTTCCCCCATGAGGACTCGAACCAGCGTGCATTCCATAACTCGAGGCCTAGGCGGGATGCCTTAGACCGCGACGCCACGGCGCGGGACAACTAACATAATTAGGAACGTTAAATCCAGACGTTTGAGTGGGCAGGCATGTAGCACGTATGAGAAATGCAAATAGAGTATTAGTTGGGAGGCCGGAGGAAAAAAATACCTTTGGTGAGACCGAGACCGAGATGGGAGGATAATATTAAAATGCGTTTGAGGGAGATGGGATGTGATGGTAGGGACTGGATTAATCTTGCTCAGGATAGGGACCGATGGGGTGCTTATGTGAAGGCGGCAATGAACCTCCGGGTTCTCTAAAAGCCATTTCTAATTATTATTATTATTATTATTATTATTATTATTATTATTATTATTATTCTGAAACCGTACAATTTATTAACTCTCGTATAGACACTAGCTTCACGTTGCCATGTATGTAAATAAAGACCTCTCCGTCTCTAGTGACGCTTCGTAAATACGATTTGCTTTCGGGGCTGCATGTACGCGTTGTGCCCCTCTTGCACGGTGCTTGTTGCAGTAGATGCCGAGGGATGCTGCCTGCTCCTTTATGGAGCGGCGTTGCCAAATTTGCTCCCTTCCTCCCCCAAGTCGTTAACTCGGCCATCGGGACAGGGTGTCTAGGAAACATCAAAACCCGTGAAGACGTCAATACGTAACCGAATCCCAAACAATGGCCATAAACTCTCAGAGTCCTCATCTGTGAACTGGACCGTATATTCGGAGCACACAGTCTTGTCAACGCGTTCAAAATGGCTCCGGAGACCACCCAGTCTACAATTCGGCGGATGGAGGGGACTACAGAGAGGAAAGCCGGGAGTGAAAACTGGACGTTCTTGAAAAAAGAAAAGTTCTGTGCAATAAGTCACTGCAGGATTTACATGCGACATGGAAACGAGTCTGAAAGAAGACACCGCAGACGAATTCATAATCAACAGCGAGGAAGTCGTGTTTAATTAACCTTTAAATAGCAAAAAAGTAAATAAATGATGTAGAGTTAACAGTGGAGGGCATGGTGCTGGAGGGCGAAAGCACTGTGCGTTTAATTTGGTTTCTTACAGACACGCTTTGTCGCCACGCCTTGCGTGAGATTGAGTTTATTGCTTTATTTTAAACTGCCGAAGTTGAAAGTCGTTTAGATGACAACAACATAGAATTATGATGGGAAGAAAATATATGCGAATATGAAGGTGGTCATCATCATCATCATCATCATCATCATCATCATAATCATCATCATCATCATCGTCGTCGTCGTCGTCGTCCTATAAACCAAGATTGGTTTGTTCTGCTATCACATGTTTTGATCCTTCCACCTACTCCTCGATATTTTCACATTTCTTCGTCTTTTTATTTTAATTGGTATATTTTAAAACTCTTTATCAACTGCTATAGTCGGCCTCGGTACGTAGTCGGTATAGCGCTGGTCTTCTGTGCTCAAGGTTGCGGGTCGATGGCATTTAAGTGTGTTTAAAAGCGACTGGCTCAAGTCAGTAGGTTTATTTATTATTTATTTATTTATTTACTAGCCGTACCCGTGCGCTCCGCTGCACCCGTTAGAAATAAATATAAAGTAATTACATAATTAAAATAGGACATCTGATCCAGGGAACATTCGTGTTTGATAGAAGGATAAATCGTTTAATATGTTACTTAATTTAAATTGCATCCAAATAATTAAAATGCGATCATTTTGGTCCAGAGACACTCATTTGGTGCAATGACAATTCCTTTAACATGTTTCTTAATTTTTATTACATGCAACCATAGTTTAATGAAGATCGACATAATTTAGATTTAATGTGTATATTTTATTTTACTTGTTATAGGTTTCCATTGAATTATGGTAATAACTTAATTTTAACCCTTGTTTTCTACGTATTCAGTAAATGGCACTTGGCCCACTATGGTTCTGAACCCTTCAAATAACTTAAATTATATTATATAATATTACATTACATTACATTACATATTATATATTATGTTATATTATATATTATATTATATTATATATTATATTATATTATATCAGGAGTTACTGTAATAACATTATAGCTTTATGTTCATCTAGAGAAACTACACTTTCCAAAGGTGAAATAAATAATTAATTATACAAATCGGTTAATTTAGCTTCCGATATTACTTCGTACAAACACAGAAACATTCTCTGTAGGCTATCTTTCATACCTTTCGATTGTTGCTGTCCAAGGCCCCTTATAGACGAAGTCATTTGTTTTTTAATTCATTACACGGCCTTAGATGGCAGTTATTTTAATTTTAAAACTCATTTATCTCATTAAATATCAGTCCTATCAAACTTTTTCAAGGAATAAAACTTATCGCAAATTATTTTTAAAGAAACTTTTGTTATGTAACATTTTTCACAAAAATCAATAATAAGAGAGATATTTCGATTTATTTAATTTAGGCCCCCTTATAACCTCCCTTTTAAATAATGTATTTTGAATGCTATATAGCCTAAAATCTAAGTTACAACGAACTTAATTTATATTCCAATTTTCATATAAATCGGTTCAGCCATTATCGTGTTAAAAGGTAACAAACAGACAGACATACAAACAAAAAATTTCAAAAATGCGATTTTCGGTTTCAGAGTGGTTAATTATATATGTTAGGACCAATTATTTTTGGAAAATCGAAAATTACCAGAAAAATTTCGGCTACAGATTTATTATTAGTATAGATTTATTTATTCTGGTGTAGTTAAGGCCATCAGGCCTTCTCTTCCACAACACCAGGAATACAAATACAATACTAGAAATAAACAGAAAAAAATACACTATATACAAAGTAAAGCTACACAAGAAATAAAGAGAGAGAGAGTGAAAAACACTATAAATAAAGTAAAGCCATACAAAAATATACACAGGTTGCAGTCACACAAACTTTAAATGAGTGATTAATTATCATAATTAATTGTATCCTAACTAATTAACACAAACAAGAAACTTGCAATTTTAATCTAAATTAAAAAAGAAAAAAAAACACAAATCAATACTTCTAGCAATACATAAAAACATTAACTAAGACAACATTTTCCAATTTAATTTTGAATTGTGATAAAGTCCGGCAGTCCCTGACGTCATTAGGTAACGAATTCCAGAGGCGAGGTATTTCTACAGTAAAGGAAGATGAGTATAAAGACGTTATATGATGAGGGATAGAAAGAAGTGCTTGATGTCGGTTTCGAAGAGTTGTAAGAAATTGAAAGCGCGATAACAGATATTTCGGAGTAGAAGTATGCATGATTCTAAACAGAAGAGACAGTGAATGTATTGTTCTTCGTTCCTTCAGACGCACCCTGACATGTAAAAAAAAAGAACTCCTGTGGGACAAAATTCCGGCACACCGGTGACGCTGATATAACCTCTGCAGTTGCGAGCGTCGTTAAATAAAGCATGATTTAAAAATTTTCAACTGCTATTGTTATCTAGCGTTTGAGTGAGATAAAGGTGATAATTAGATTTCGAAGTTGAGACATCGGCAAAGGAGATACAGGTTAACTGGTAGCGGAGTGTTGAACAGAGGTGGGGAAATAGGCTTGGGCTTGTTTACTTTTTCCGGTCTGGTTTTGATTTCGTACGTACTAGCACTGAAGCTGGGACAGTTGAACTACTTGAAGTCATTGCGATCTTGAAAAACAAGTTCAATTGGAACACATTTTTAAATATACATTATTAAATTTTTTTGGAATTTTTCTTGGGAAGGATAAATGTGGTAGCTTCCCGTTGCTTTCCGCACACCACTCTCTCTTTCGCATCTTAATAGATCCCAGGGGGCCCCAGCTTAGAGGTGAGGAGAGTGGATTTGACTAATTGGGCCCTCCGGATTTCACCGAAATTCATCGCAAGAGATAAATATCAGTTCTATCAGGGTTTTGACCCGATCAGAGACCGGGAAATCCCAATCAGCCTTTGCTGAAACTGATCAGAGAGAAAAAGAAATTGGTTGGATCATTGGCTGAGAAGAAACTGCGTACTGAAAGATGCACTGGAAGGAATGGTGAACGGGAGAAGAGTTCGGGGCAGAAGAAGATATCAGATGATAGACGACATTCAGATATATGGATCATTTGCGGAGACTAAGAGGAAGGTAGAAGATAGGAAAGATTGAAGAATGCTGAGTTTGCAGTGAAGTACCTGCCTATGTATGTATGTATGTATGTATGTATGTATGTATGTATGTATGTATGTATTATTAAATTCCTTATAAAAAGGCAAAAGAGTCTCAATTACTAGCAAAGAAATAGAGTCTTAATTATGGGCTAAAAATGTATAATGACTTGATTTTGAAGTACCAATATCTATATTTAAAAAATATAACGTATAAATCCAAATTAGAAATAGAAGATATTTGGAATACGTAATTTAAATTAGTATTAATATATTATATTTTAAATAAGTATCTTGTGAATTTGTGGTACCGGTACTTCATTTTACTACATTTGATTCTCAGCTTACTCCTTTTACTTATCAAGTTAACCTACAAGACTTTCATTTTGACGTCTTACTAATATGAAATTCTTATTAAATACAATACTTCATTTATTTTCATTTTAAGTATTATCTTCATATCTTGGTTATGAGTTTTACTCATACGGGACTTAGGTTTTTATTAAATAAAATAGGCCTATATTGCTTTCTAAATGTTTTATTTCAATATTGTTTCTTTTATAATAATCTTATTATTTTCAGATAAGTCTATTTATATGACCTAGTCTATACCTGTGGCAGAACGGTTAGCGCTTCTGGCCTCGAAACCAGATGGCCCGGATTCGATTCCCGGTCGGGGAAAGTTACTTGGTTGAGGTTTTTCCGGGATTTTTCCTCAACCCCATTTGAGCAAATGCTGGGTAACTTCCGGTGCTGGACCCCGGACTCATTTCACCGGCATTATCACCTTCATTTCATTCAGACGCTAAATAAACTAAGATGTTGATAAAGCGTCGTAAAATAACCTACTTAAAAAGAGACCTATGTTTTATAATTACTATGTTTATATCGCTTTTTTCGTTATTTTGTTATACAGGGTGTAATCTATATATGTGTTCATAAATGTGGGGCGTATTCTTGACACCAAACCAAAACAAAAAGTTTAAATGAACATGGGTCCGCAAAGCCTTCGTTAGGGAATTATGGGTTTATTGGTAATGGTATATGTGATACATTTAACAACACACATTTACAAAAATTGCTCAAAGTGACCTCCTCCTGCTTCGATGCATGCCCTGAGCCTGCGTTCCATGTTTTGCCGTACTCTGTGCAAATGTCCTGGGGTGTTACGTATTTGATCAAATCCATTTTGGATACGCTCCCTGAGAAAATCGGTATTAGGTGCAGGTGTTGAATACACCAAGGATTTCTCTCACTGCTTTGGTACGAACTTCCTAGCTCTGGTTATCTCCATTTCAATATTTTAGTATTTCAATATTACCTATCAAAAATTGTTCTACGTGTTGTATTATAACTGGCGAACAGATGACATCAGTCCCAGGAGACGTAGCACACTCTCGAGGAGTGAAAGGGCACTCTAGTGGGACTTCATCGGACCCTGGACCTACATGGCTTAATCGACAGATGGCACCACATTGCTGAGCGACGATGTCTACAATGAAATCAGCCGTTCGGACTTCAGTAATCATTCAATAAAAGGACTGGCTACGGTGCTAGACTTCGGGCCCCACCTCCGTACAAAAAAAAAAAAAAAAAAAAAAAAAAGAGTTCATTTTACAAGATCAGGTTACTTCCTGACGCTTAACTGCCATACAAGTTGGACAAGTTTCATATTTTTCAAGTATTCTGTCCTAGATGGGTTGGCTTACGATAAAGGAATGGAAAGGAAGAAAGAAAGAGAAAGCAAGAAAGGATGAAGGAAAGAAGGAAAGAAGAAAGAAAGAAAGAAAGAAGGAATGAAAAGAGGAGAGGGACGGGGAAAAGGCAGGAGAAAAGGAGGATAAGGGAAAAGAGAAAGAAGGGGGGAGGATGACAAAGGAAGAAACAAAGGAAGAAAGGAAGTAAGGAGAGAAGGAAGTAAGAAAGTAAGAAGGGAAGGAAGAAAGGAAGAAAAGAAGAAAGGGTGGAAGGGAAGGAGGAAGGAATGAAGAAAGAAAGGAAGGAAGGAAGAAAGGAAGGGAAGTAGGAAGGAAGAAAGAAAAGGGAGAAAGGAAGGAAGAAAAGGGAGGAAGGAAGGAAGGAAGGAAGGAAGGAAGGGAGGAATAAAGGAAGATAGGGAGAAAGGAAGGAAAGAAGGGAAGTAGGAAAGAACGAAGAAAGGAAGAAAGGGACTAAGGAAGGAAGGAAGAAAAGGAAGGGAGGAAGAAAGGAAGGGAGGGAGAAAGGAAAGAAAGAAGGGAAGGAGAAAAGAACGAAGGAAGGAAGAAAGGAAGGAAGAAAGGAAGGAAGGAAGAAAGAAAGGGAGGGAGGAAGGAAGAAAGGTAGGGAGGAAGGAAAAAAGAAAGGCAGGGAGGAACGAAGTAAGGAAGGAAAGAAGAAAGGAAGAGAAAGAGGAAAGAACGAAGAAAGGAAGAAAGGGACTAAGGGAGGAAGTAAAGGAGGAAGTAAGAAAGGAAGGAAGAAAGGAAAGTAGGAAGGAAGAAAGCAAGAAATGAAGGAATGGAGGAAGAAAGAAAGAAATGAAGGGAGGAAGAAAGAAAGAAATGAAGGAAGGGAGGAAGAAAGGGAGGAAGGGAGGAAGAAAGGAAAGGAGGAAGGAACAAAGGGAGAAAGGAAAGGAGGAAGGAACAAAGGGAGAAAAAAAGAAAGGAAGAAAGGAAGATAGGGAGAAAGGAAGGAAGACAATAACGAGAGAGAGAAGCAAAGAAAGAAGAAATAAAAGAATTACAGAAAAACGAAAAAAAAAAAACAGAAGCCCAAGAAGAAAGATACAAAATTCAGATAAAAACAATTAGAAGTAAATATATAGAGAAAATAAAGAGAGAGTTTGAGAAGAACCAAAAGATGGAAAGGAAAAGATAACAATATAAGAAAGTGAAAAGAAAGTGTGCATAATAAATAAAACGAAATTACGTTTTGAAAATGCAATATATTATAATGCTTAATAAAATTGTGCAGATCTTGTACTTTCATTAAAGCTTAAGTAATGGACCTAATAATTTATCTTCCTAATCTTGTATTCTGCTGTACAAGTGGTCAAACACGTTCTCTCTTTTGCATAGGCCTAACTTGACAGAAGGTGTAATGTTTCACGAAAATGGAAACACTTCCCAACTATCCGTTAATACAAAACGTGCTTAATCATCAGTTCATCATTACTGCAATTAGAACCATGTCACTGAGAAATGGTCCAAAATGTCAGTTACAGTGCCATCCGCCAAATTTTCCTACATGTCCTTCATGCACTACATGTTCCTGAGTCCGCCTGGAATCGAACTGCTGTTACACCAGCGACTGGTCGGCATCCAACTAGCACATATAGAACGTTAATTTTTTTTTTACACATTAGGTATGACGTCAGACATCCGCCATGTTGACCTTGACATTCTGGGAACGTGGGGGGGGGGCGAGGAAGCCTACTTTCACTTCATAGATCAGAGAAGGGGGTGGCGATCTGTGCGGGGGTGTAAACATCAATCCCACGCCTCCCCGTGCGCTTCAGCGACGTCGCTACGTCATACATAAGCGGCAGCTACGTCACGCGTCGCTTGCGCTTATCTTTTGTTCTTCCGCTCGGACGCCATCATGTGACGTAATGACTGCGCATATTACGTTTCACGGATCGCATTCTGTACAAATGTACGGCACTCAATAGAGACTTTTAAATATAAAATGATTCTTCTGTGTTTGAAGTCGCGCTGACACAGTCTTCTGTTACCGAAGTGTGACGTTCGTGTTTGTAGACAGAGGCGTTGCACACGCAAAGCTGGAAAGATAAATTTCTGTTCGGATGGCTCTCCGTTACGTCATCTCTGTATAAAGCGAAACTGAGTAAATATGTTCACACCCTATTCGATATATCCCTGGTGTCCATTACAGAGGTCTGTGAACTCTTCCTAGGCTGAGGCAGGGAGATCAGGCTCGTTTGCCAGTGTTGAATTCAGATTTTCCCTGCTAGTGGAGAAACGCAATTCCATGAGGCGGAGATTTGACCGTTTTTGTGAAGTAGGCCTAAAATTAATGTCTTGAAAAATGAAGTTATAAATTCGAAAGATCAGTACTGTCATCATGGACGCCCGCATGATTTCCCCCAGGAAAAGGGGAAGTCAAGCCACACTGTTTTCATTAGATGGATTATAGACTATATTGTGGCCTTCCTGATATTACACGGCGGCCAGATTATTACTTTGCAAGAAATAGTTCGAGTAAAAGTTCAAAATTATAGATTGTAACAGCAACAATGACTTTCTCAAACATTTCTCATTCACTGAAAAGCCTGTGGATATACTTTTTGTTCAAAATTAGAGATTGTAACAGCAACAATTACTTTTTAAAACATTCCCCATTCACTGAAAAATTTGTGGATATAGCTTTTGTTCAAATTTAGAGATTGTAACAGCAACAATGACTTTTTAAAACATTGTCCATTGACTGAAAAGCCCGTGTATACAGCAAATCTGAGTTCTTGTTCTGGAATATCTACCACAGCATGTACGATGGAGCCCTTCAACTATTCAATTATCGTAGGTTTGCTCAAGAACGCTCTTTCATTTAGACAGCCAATTGGCTGGACTGAGTCATTGTTCGATTCCTGGCGGGGTCAGAGATTTTCATGTAAAATTTCTACCTCGGGACTAGCAGAGATGGCGGTGCACAACTTCTAATCACTAAATTGTGCAGCAATATGCCCGGGTTAAATCCCAAATCTCTCCGCAGTGCATATGAAGAGAAGGCATTTGTCACTGTTGATAGTGATTCGTCCGTCGGATGGGGATGTTAAGCCTGGCGGCCCCCTTGGTGCTATTCGGCAGGAGTAGGCTACGTGCCGTCACCGGGTTTCCCCTTCTCCCTTCCTCATCATCACTCATTCCAGACACTATATTTACACGAACACTTACACATACACTCACCCTAGTACACGACATAACTCTCCACAGATACACATCATGTACAGTGTGACCCGCCGAAGTGGTGTACAACTAAATGGGTCACAGTTCTGTCATCTATCCACAATATGCGGAACCCGAATCATGCAAGTGAAGTGTGTAGGCACTGGAAACACACACATAGTTTCTTAATGTACCTTTTCGTGTAAACAAATAAATTCTTCTTCTTCTTGAAAAAAAAAGTCCGATAGATGATCTTGGTGACATTCGTGAATCCGACGCTGACAGACGGGCCATTCTGCCTTAGCCCCTGATAGAGCAGGTTTAATCTGCAGCCTGACAAGCCCCAGGGAACCAGAGCCCCAAGGCCTTCCTGAATGAGCACTGATATGTGGGCCATCGTACACCAGGCAGACCCTGGTACAGCCAGGTCCCATACGCAGATGCGTAACATGATATATGAAATGAAGTCGGCTTGGGTGGCGCAGTTAGTAGAGTGCTAATCTTCTGTGCCCTAGGTTGCGGGTTCGATCCCGGCCCAGATCGATGGTATTTAAGTGTGCTTAAATGCGACAGGCTCATGTCAGTAGATTTACTGGCATGTAAAAGAACTCCTGCGGGACAAAATTCCGGCACACCGGCAACGCTAATAGCTGACTGTAACCTTGGAAGTTGCGAGCGTCGTTAAATAAAACATAATTTACTGTTTTTAGATTAAATGAAGGGAAGGTGAAGAGTGTTTGTGGGAAGATAGAGGTAAACGGAAGTACCCCGAGAAAATTTCTCTGCAACGATTGCTTTGTCCAACACAAATCCTATCACGATCTGGTCGGGTCTCCTGAAGAGAAGATCAGCACGCTAGCACTTGAGACACAGACGCGATTTTGGAGAAACGAAGGAAGTTTCTGATATATGGCCTACAGAGCGTTGAAATAGTGAAAAATCAGCAATAGTATGTGACTCGGAATGTTGTATAGTTCCCTGTGTGTCAGATGGAAGAGTCATCGGACTGCTATCATGATCCAGTAGTGTCAAAGTTAAAATAACCAGAAGAAAGGTCTCAGTTTTAATTTCAAGAAGCGTATTTGAAAACGCCATGCACAAAACTCATAATATCTTTGTTGTTTGGGTCATACGAATGAATAGAATAGAATATTTTATTTTCGCTGTCAGAGTTAAGGCCATAAGGCCTTCTCTTCCACTCAACGAGCCTTAATCAATACAATAGTGATGAGTTTAGAGATAAATGAAATTTAATCTTTGGAACATTATTTATAAAACTAATAAAACTGTAACCTAAATTTTTCTGGTAATTTTCGCTTTTGCAGTAATAATAGTGTAAACATATATAATTAGCTCTCCTGAGGCCAAAATCGCATTTTTTTAAATTTTGTTTGTATGTCTGTCTGTATGTTCATTACCTTTTCACGCGATATTAGCTGTACCGATGTCTATGAAAATTGGTATATAAATAACGTTGAATCTCACTTAAAATTTAGGCTATATGGTATTGAAAATACTTTCTTTAAAAGGGGGGTTATAAGGGGGACTAAAGTGAATAAATCGAAATATCTCGCTTATTATTGATTTTTAGTAAAATGTTGCATTGCAAACGTTTCTATAAAAATGTTTCCGACAAGTTTTATTCTATGCACAATTTTTATAGGATTGATATTTAACGAGATATATGAGTTTTAAAATAACAATGCTTTTATATCAATGCCTCCACAGTCAGACTAATACAATGAAATGAAAACAAATGACTCTGCGTTCATTTAAGACGGCCTTGCACAACAAACAGAAGATGTTCAATTAGCACTATTGTTATATGAATATCATTGTACTCGTACGGTGTCCCATTTATCTTGTGCACCTATTATAACTTTTTTGTTTGAATAGGTATTGGAATTTTTGTTTTTGAGCGTTATGTTAGAACGAGGGGCTAATATGAGTATGGAGATTTGGTGCATGTAACTATATTATGGTACAAGATACACGTGACGTCATCAATTTTTCAAATAGCACTACATACTTTAATCATGTTACATTGATTACACACATTAAGACGAGTTCAAAAATGCATCACAATGTCACCTTCTTAATCAACAACAAGAAAACGAAACAAAAACGTACTTCCAATGTGATAATGTTATGCTTTGAGAGTCACAGAAGTTGTTCCAAATGGTGACCATTCACATTAAAGCACATTCGAAGGCTTTACCCGAAAGACTGTATGACTGCCCGGCATGTTGCTGGCTGAATGGAAACACAGGCCTGTCAAATGCGTTGCTGCATGTCGTCTGCTGTTGTCAGAATGTCCTTTACAGTTTCCCACAGCAAGAAGTCGTGTGGCGACAGGTCCGGAGAACGTGCAGGTCACTGTACGTTGATTGTGGCGTGGATAGTTGTAGTGGTTTGTTTACATGTTAAGACAGCAAACACACAACGTGTACGGACGTCAGTCGTCTTTCGTTTTGTGTAAGTTAATGCACAAGATGAATGGGGCACCTCAAAAAAAGGGCACATTCTGATGGAATTAATTTTGCATTTTGTTGTTGTTATAGATTGGGAAGGTGACATTGTGATACATTTTTGAACTCGTCTTAATGTGTGTAATCAATGTAACATGATTAAAGTATGTAGTGCTATTTGAAAAATTGATGACGTCACGTGTATCTTGTATCATAATGTAGCTACATGCACCAAATCTCTACACTCATGTTAGCCCCTTGTTCTAACATAACTTTCAGAAACAAAAATTTCCAATACTTATCCAAACAAAAAAGTTATAATAGGTGCACAAGATAAATGGGACACCCTCTATATGCATTTAAACGTTTATCAATATTAATAATGTAATGAGAGTGTGTGTGTTTGTATGAAGTAATCTCAGAAGAAACTTGACCGATTTGAATAATTCTTCAACCATTGGAAAGTGTAGCTGCTCTAGATATTATAGCCTACATAGTCTATTTATTATTGCGGTAAGTCCAGAGTGAATCGAGGACCGAGTACAAATGAGCAACACGATAGAATTAAAACATTTCCTTACATAAGAAAACTTGATATATTGTCGAAACATTTTTATTACTTAATTACGTATTTGGGTGAGCCACGGTAATCTGTAACACTTACTTACTTACTTACTTACATACTGGCTTTTAAGGAACCCGGAGGTTCATTGCCGCCCACACATAAGCCTGCCATTGGTCCCTATCCTGAGCAAGATTAATCCAGTCTCTAACATCATATCCCACCTCCCTCAAATCCATTTTAATATTATCTTCCCATCTACGTCTCGGCCTCCCTAAAGGTATTTTCCCCTCTGGCCTCCCAACTAACACTCTATATGCATTTCTGGATTCGCCCATACGTGCTACATGCCCTGTCCATCTCAAACGTCTGGGTTTAATGTTCCTAATTACGTCAGGTGAAGGACATAATGCTTGCAGCTCTGCGTTGTGTAACTTTCTCCATTCTCCTGTAACTTCATCCCTCTTAGCCCCAAATATTTTCCCAAGAACCTTATTCTCAAAAACCCTCAATCTCTGTTCCTCTCTCAAAGTGAGAGTCCAAGTTTCACAGCCATACAGAACAACCGGTAATGTAACTGTTTTATAAATTCTAACTTTAAGATTTTTTGACAGCAGACTAGATGACAACCGAATAATAACAGGCATTTCCCATACTTATTCTGCGTTTAATTTCCTCCCGAGTGTCATTTATATTTGTTATTGAATCTGTAACCCTACTTGAACTTTATTTAGTCCACATAAAGTGCTAAAGTTTATACTATACTTTAATTTCTTTTATGCTCGACCATGCCGAAATGTAGTAATTATACACCTGGTAGCAGAACTTTAATGCATGTCATTAAAGTACACCTACTCATTAAAGGTCAGGTCTTCAGCCAATGACGACTCAGGTTACAACTGTTCAGCCAATGACAGGTCGGCTTTTTACCATTATAAAACCGCAAGTATCGATTATTCTCTGATATGCAATCGAAAGAGAATTAGCGAAAAGTCACGGAGGCTGGAAATCCAATACTGTCGCAGAAGTTTATGTTCTGTTACCATAATAATTAGCGTTAATTGTAAATAATATTCAAATAAATTCAATTTGTCATCTCGTTTTTCAATGTCTAATTTAATTTCAATGTTATCTCTGTAGGTTCTTATGGCCTAGCAAGGTCAATGTCGACATCTGTTCCTCGGAAAAAATCAATACTTTCGCGTCTGCGCACATCTCACAACATACGGGACATTGCTCCAGGTCAGATACAATAAAATTAATAATATCAAGTTAGAAATATGGTCGAGCATAAAAAGTCGTATGAAACTCGCCTATAATGGTAATTAAGAAGCTCGTATGAAAATTATGAAACTCGCTTGCGCTTGTTTCATAAATATCCATACTCACTTCTTAATTACCTTCATTATAGGCTCGTTGCATAATGTACTATTTGTCCACGGAACGTAAACGATTTATCCTTTTACTAATAATAAAACTGTAACCTGAATATTGCTGGTAACAAGTGCAGCGCAGCGCAAGGGTATAGCTAGTTGCGAATAATTTTCTACACAAATAAAACACATCAAATGCTAGTATTCTTTTGTTTTTGTTGTTTTCTTTTTTTCTTTTTTTTTTCTTTTTTTTTTTTTTTTTTTTTTTTTGCACATCCACTTGTAGAATTTAACTTGTGTATTCCCTTGGGGAAAAAAACTCCATTTGCAGAAAAAAATGACTTAACACCCTTCACCCGAACATCATCGATATTTAACTAGATCGACTAATATAAATATTAACTTCATTTTAATAATTAGAATATGTTAATCCAGCTTATTGCAGAATACGAAAGCAATGGTAATAGTTTTACAGGTTAGGTTAAGGGAAACAGCTGTAATGTTGTCCCACTTCAGTTAAAATGAACCTAATACCCATAAACATATCATTTAGAGATCGTGGCCTATTGAAAGTTGTTTTGGACCTCATCGCGCCATCTATTAGAAGTCGGCGGAAGCTGCACGCACAAATCAATACGATACGCACCACGCAGTCTGGGGGGGCGTTTCCATGGCAACCCCCTCCCCGGGGGTATTGATTCGAGTGCGTGAGAAGGGTAGGCGAGCGACCCTCGCGGAAAGTACTGCAGTTATATTAAGTTGTAGACCTGGAAGTCTGCGTGGTCTAAAGGGGTTGATTTGTGCCCCATTCAACACGGTCTAAAGTTGGAGTTCGCGGGTTCATAAAGAAATTCTTGTGGGCAGCAAATCCCTCTTAGAGCAGACACCACCGAGATTGCTGACGCTGTAGCCCTGGAGGGTGTGTTCTCACGGCGGTCCGTCCCCTCTCGACACTAACTCAGACTTACACTGATTCATTTCCTCTTCTCTGCTTGTGGTGTATTTAACCATTTGGGGAAAACTTGTCCCACAAAACTCTTTTAGAGATGTTTGGACTCAGTCGAGGTTGGTTATATTGTAGTATATCTCAGAGAAGTTGAAGCCCCGGGAGATTTTGTGACGTTTGAGGTAGAAGAGGAGGCAGTGGGTCAGTTCCATTGCAGAAAAAAAAAAAAAAATAATAATAATAATAATCTAGAATATGTCATTAGGAAAGTTCACGATAACACAGGGTTTGGAATTGAACGGGATACATCAGCTTCTTGTCTATGCGGATGACGTGAATATGTTAGGAGAAAATCCACAAATGATTAGGGAAAACGCGGAAATTCTACTTGAAGCAAGTAAAGAGATAGGATTGGAAGTAAATCCCGAAAAGACTAAGTATATGATTATGTCGCGTGATCAGAATATTGTACGAAATGGAACTTTAAAAGTTTGAGATTTATCTTTCGAAGAGGTGGAAAAATCCAAATATCTTGGAGCAACAGTAACAAATATAAATGACACTCGGGAGGAAATTAAACGCAGAATAAATATGGGAAATGCCTGTTATTATTCGGTTGAGAAGCTTTTGTCATCTAGTCTGCTGTCAAAAAATCTGAAAGTTAGAATTTATAAAACAGTTATATTACCGGTTGTTCTGTATGGTTGTGAAACTTGAACTCTCACTTTGAGAGAGGAACAGAGATTGAGGGTTTTTGAAAATAAGGTTCTTAGGAAAATATTTGGGGCTAAGAGGGATGAAGTTACAGGAGAATGGAGAAAGTTACACAACGCAGAGCTGCACGCATTATATCCTTTACCTGACATAATTAGGCACATTAAATCCAGACGTTTGAGATGGACAGGGCATGTAGCACGTATGGGCGAATCCAGAAATGCATATAGAGTGTTAGTTGGGAGGCCAGAGGGGAAAAGACCTTTGGGGAGGCCGAGACGTAGATGGGAAGATAATATTAAAATTGATTTGAGGGAGGTGGGATATGATGGTAGAGACTGGATTAATCTTGTTCAGGATAGGGACCAACGGCGGGCTTGTGTGAGGGCGGCAATAAACCTCCGGGTTCCTTAAAAGCCAGTAAGTAAGTAAGGAAGTAAGTAATTAATAATAAAATACGAAAAAACACACATTGTTCCAAGTTTATTATTACAACCAGAGTTATTACAAAAAGAGTACCCAAAGCCTGAGCTATATAACATTGCAAAACACTGTCATTCACTCTAAACGTACGATATCTAACAGTCTTTCATATCCTTGACAAGAGCGACCGATAGAAAGATAACAACTTACCAATCAGTAAGAGCAAACTAATCTTTAACAAAGTACCAGAAATATCAGAAAAAAAAATAATAAGTAGTAGTGAGAGAGCCTATGAAGTGTCAAAGCCTTACCGCCGATCGCTGGCCTCACATCACATGACTCAGCAGAGGTGGACGATCATCCAATCAGTACGAGATAACGTATTGTCAGCACGATGATTACCCTAGTCGTTATAGCTGTTTTTCGAAACCGGTTTTCACTATACTTATCGTAGTTTCACAAATACGTCACGATGCTGGGGGGGGGGAGGTACTTGTCCCATACAATGGTCGAAGTAACAAGAGAAAATCCCTTCCCCATGAAGACTAGTACCAGCGCGCATTCTGTAACGAGAGTCCAGGCATGTTGTCTTAGACTAGAACGCTACGGCGCTGCACCTTGTGATTTTTAGTGGTTATTTTACGACGTTGTATCTACATCTCAGGTTATTTAACGTCTGAATGAAGTGAAGGTGATGATGCCGGTGAAATGAGTCCGGGTCCAGCACCGATAGTTACCCAGCATTTGCTCATATTGGGTTGAGGGAAAACCCCGGAAAAAACCTCAACCAGGTAACTTTCCCCAACCGGGATTTAAACCGGGGCCACCTCATTTCGCGGTCAGACGCGCTAACCCTTACTCCACAGGTTTGGACCCCTTTGTGATATTAACTGTAATAATTGATAAGAGAAAACACTTAGGTAGAACATCTTGCGGTTCGGAACGCTATACCTCCCACCATATCGCATGTCATTATTGATGTCCGTGAATTGTTAATAATCTGCACATGAGATCTCAATGTGGATTAGCTAGCTGAAGTTGCGTCTAATTGCACTAAGATAAAAGTTGTATTTTGCGATCAACAATTAAGGTTTTATGCATTTTTCAAGTTTTTCCTTGTACACACACCATTGCTGTAGTTACCCGATAACTCTTACAAAGAGCAGAGAAATGTGATGTCACTCAACGACGGTAATTCGAATCATTAACCAAAGACTGTTGTCCCAAAACTCGCTCAGTACATCTGGCTATTTTTATGATTTATAAATATAGTTAATATGATTATGTTTGAGCCCTCTGTTCTTATATTTAAGCGTATTTTCTTACAAAACAATGGCAAACCTTGCTTAAAAGGTTGTGTTATTGTGCTTGTTACTTGAAAACTCGCTCGGTCAATAGAATGGCGGATACGAAAACTAGCCCATTTGTTTCACAAAAATGAACTGAACGCGTTTCGGAATCACACTGTTCAATTTGTTGAACTTCATTCAACAACCTGTAAATTTTTTTCTTAAATTGTTTAGTTCAATATCTTAACTTATGAAGCGATGAATAGGGATCATCTCCAACGCTGCCCAGCTCTAAAATCACTGCCAGAATGTGCCAGATACTGGGAAGCGAGAAGCCTCATGCCTCTGTTTAGTTCTTAGTTTTTAGTTCTTTAAGGATTTTGTTTAGTTACATTATTAGATTTAAGTTTAAGTTGTATTCATTCATTCATTCAATCATTCATTCATTCATTCATTCATTCATTCATTCATTCATTCATTCATTCATTCATTCATTCATTCATTCATTCATTTTATTCCATAGATCTTACATGAGCAATGAAGCTTTAAGATGTGGAACAAGTCAAAATTGTACAATATTACAATTACAATTTTTACAAATTTTTACAGTTTTACAATTTAGTAATTTTCTACAATTTTTACAATTTTGTGCAATTTTTTACAATATTTTGGCGAGATGTAGTGAGATGAGGTGAGGTCCGAGGATTCTCCAAAGCATTACCCGGCATTTGCCTTTTGGTTGGGGAAAACCTCGGAAAAAACCAACTACGTAATCAAATCAAACGGGTTGATGCCGAGGACTCGCCATAGACCATTTGGCTTCAGTCCCACGGCTGTGGAAAACCTCTGAAGAAACCATCAAGTTACATTGTTTTAATCTTGAGGTTGTGTTTAGGCCAAAAATGTTATCTATGTACCTGTCATTCGAATAAATAAATAAATAAATAAATAAATAAATAAATAAATAAATGATTGAATGAATAAATGAATGAATGAATGAATGAATACAATTAAATTAAATAAAATAGAATAAAATAAAATAAAATAAAATAAAATTAAGTGAAATAAAATAAAATAAAATAAATACCCGGCCCCGGAACAATTTTTCCCTTGAAATTATTCAAATCTGCTTTACAGGGAGCCTTACCTGAAAGACTAGATTTGCATAATATATACGTCACTGTGTACGTTAACAGAAAACAACAATTCCAAGCCACACAGAGAATGTGTGCACTCGATGTGGGTCTCTGGCGTTTCGTCAGCCCACGCGAGTTGTGTGGATATAGAGGGAAAAGTTGAGACGGTGTCGAGTGGAGTTCCCGGGTAGCTCAGTTGGAAAGAGCGCTGGTACGTTCAACCAGAGGTCCCGGGATCGATACCCGACTCCGGAACAATTTTTCCCTTGAAATTATTCAAATCTGCTTTACAGGGAACCTTACCTGAAAGACTAGATTTGTATAATATATGTCACTGTGTACGTTAACAGAAAACCACAATTCCAAGCCACACAGAGAATGTGTGCACTCGATGTGGGTCTCTGGCGTTTCGTCAGCCCACGCGAGTTGTGTGGATATAGAGAGAAAAGTTGAGACGGTGTCGGGTGGAGTTCCCGGGTAGCTCAGTTGGAAAGAGCGCTGGTACGTTCAACCAGAGGTCCCGGAACAATTTTTCCCTTGAAATTATTCAAATCTGCTCTACAGGGAGCCTTACCTGAAAGACTAGATTTGCATAAAATAAATTAAATTAAAAATAAAAATAAAAATAAAATAAAGTAAAATAAATTAAATTAAATTAAATAAATAAATAAACAAACAAACAAACATGTCGTTGTTTAGTCAACAGTCCGAAGACAGATTCGAACCTCATAAGTGACACCAATAAGGAAGCTATCACGCATTAGGCAACTAAGCCAGGAGATGATGGGTTAGGGTGGCCAGTTTCCTTCTCTCTCCATTGCATACATCGCTGACTAGTTACATATTACACTAATCAGACTTCAGATGTATAATTGTTCTTCTTCCGACACATATCGTGAAGTGAGTGTGCTGCCTGATATTAGACGTGCATACTTGGAACAACGTTTTGTTGTACAGATACTTTATAAGTCCCAGAAAGGAGGCAGTGCGCATGATCAGACATACAACGAAACAAAACCAGCTTGATTATCTCAACTAGTCCTTCCTGTGAACCAGGTCGCTCGTCCTCTGATCATGCGCACTACCTCCTTTCTGGGATTTATGAAGTATCTGTATAACAAAACTTTTATTTAAGACTGTACATATCAGCCAAAACCTTAATCAGAGGTATTAAATAAATAAATATGAATGAATGAATATTCATTTCGTCTGTTCATAGGTACCTTGTCTTTTGTTTCCCTACGAGAACCTGTAAAACAATGGTGGGCATTCCTGCGGCAGTGACGTCAGACCTCAGCGAAGCATCAAACGTACCCCCTACCTTCCCCTTCCCCCACTCCATGAAAATACTGCGCGTGTACGTGGCGGATTATACTGGATTGCTGTACTTCGGAGCTTCATTAGTGATACAATGTCTTTCGCAGAGTCATATGAATCGAGAGGATATCACACGTACAAGAAAGGCGGTTCCTTCATTTCTCTTGTTTAGAATAAGTTACAAATATTCAGGATGGGAACTTAAATATGTACAGTCTTAAAATAAATCACCTGTTATACGAGTTCAAAGAACACAGATTCAGTGATTTTCAAAGGATGGAGAAAGATTTCAATATTTTTGCCACTCCTTTTCATGTTTAAATTGAAAATGTTATCCCAGAATTGCAGTTAGAGGTACTGGATTTGCAGAATGATGGCTTCTTGAAAGCAGAATGTAAAAGGTCTATTGGGGGCTAAAATTTTTTAAAAGATGTCCAGTACTACATATCCGCTGCTCAGACAGTTTGCTTCAAAAATAATGAGTACCGTCATTTCCCATAACTATGGTCCTGGAACATAACTATTGTCCACGATACAACTATTCAAATTTTGTACTCCATAACGTAGTACCTCGTTTATCTATATTATTACTGTACTGTAGTTTGAATTCAAGTCACTGTAGCTATCTGGGAACGGTCTATGTTACTTCTACAATGATCTTTGAATGGTTGTATCGTGGACCATAGTTGTGTTCCAGGACCATAGTTATGGGAAATGACGATATGTATTCATCAACCTACCAGTGCGAACAGCTGTTTTCTAAAATGAAATTTATAAAGTCCAGCCACAGATCCTGCTTAAGCGATGCTCATCTCCTTGCGCAACTGAAAATAGCATGCACAGATATAAATGCCAATTTCGAAGAAATTTCTTTGAAAAATGATTAATTAAATATCACGTGAATGGACTATTCTAATTACATATGGTAGGTAGGAGTGTAGTGGCGCAACTGTCTGTAAATCCGTCACTGCACTGTAGAGTGCAACCCCTCCCACTGTATGTAGTTGCAATTTAAATCCTGTCTTGTGGGTTGCGTTTATTTTGCGCACCACGGCTGTAAAACAATAAAAAATTCCAGTCCCATTATAATACTCCTCTGCGTACAAAGTAATTGAAGACAATACAGCATTCCAAACTTCGGATACATATGGCAACACCACGCAAAGTTAGATATGATAGGGCCTTCTCTCACTATAAATCTCAGAGGATCAACTGTAGAGTTCTTGAGGTCAAAAGCTGTCAGCTGCCCGCACCCCATGTACAGGAGGCTTACTGTTTGGCTTGACTGTACGTTTGTCTGCCTCATTCTTGTAGTTCCAGTTTCTCCAACAACATTTTTATACCCTTCGCTCTCCGTTTTTTTCTTATGCATGACTCCGGCTTGCGGCCAAATTAAAACTTCCGTTTCCCCTCCCCCTTCAAAGGGTCAGGCTGCTTTACACGTCATTGATTGCCTGAAAAGCATCTTCACAGTTTTCTTAGTCGCACAAGAAGCATAAAAGCCATTCAAGTCATGATATTCAACTACAGCTGTTCAACCGACATTCGGGTAGTCCAATAATGACTTTTCAGTGAAATAATCACTGAACAACAAATTTTTACTTTTTGTCTTGCTCCGAAATAAAAAAATAGGTGAATATTACTAACATGTGTGCCCTAAATCTGAATTTAAAATCAAAATTGCCGCATCACGTACCATTTTTCCGGGGAAAGTGAATGGAAATTTTTTAATGAAAAAACTTTTTATTTTTCACAGCTAGCTCAGTTGGTAGAGCAGCTAACTACGGACTGGAAGGTCCGGGGTTCGATCCCAGGTGGTGACAGGATTTTTCTCGTTGCCAACTTTCAGAACCGCCCCAAGGTTCACTCAGCCTCCTATAAAATTGAGTACCGGGTCTTTCTCGGGGGTAAAAGGCGGTTAGAGCGGAGTTGTGTGGATATAAAGGAAAAAGTTGAGACGGTGTCGGGTGGAGTTCCCGGGTAGCTCAGTTGGCAGGGCGCTGGTACGTTTAGCCAGAGGTACCGGGATCGATACCCGGCCCCGGAACAATTTTTCCCTTGAAATTATTCAAATCTGCTTTACAGGGAGCCTTACCTGAAAGACTAGATTTGCATAGGCCCTAATATATACGTCACTGTGTACGTTAACAGAAAACCACAATTCCAAGTCACACAGAGATTGTGTGCACTCGATGTGGGTCTCTGGCGTTTCGTCAGCCTACGCGAGTTGTGTGGATATAAAGGGAAAAGTTAAGACGGTGTCGGGTGGAGTTCCCGGGTAGCTAAGTTGGCAGAGCACTGGTACGTTCAACCAGAGGTCCCGGGATCGATACCCGGCCCCGGAACAATTTTTCCCTTGAAATTATTCACATTAATTTTTGTTAGGAATTGGACGTTTACGTAATATTATACAACTGTTTAAAATAACTTAAATAAAGGGACCTCGTTAAGTAATTAACTGTCACCTGATTTCCCCCCTTTCTACCACCCTGCGGCATAACCACTTGGACGGACAGTAGATAGCATGTCTGAGTAATTTTATCTGTGCGGGTCGGTCAGGAGTGAAGATTGAATTTACAGTACGTAAGGTACTCTTTTATAGAGTAGGTACAGAATTATTTCAACATGAGTTACTAGTACGAAGGACGAAACTGGCAATCGGAATTAGATGCAATAGTCTATAGTGCGATAATATGCACAAAAGAACTGAAGCCTGTATCGAAATGAACGGCCACCATTTTCAAATATGTGTTTAAATATCCATATTATGATTATTTTTCAATTTAACTTCATTCTCTAAATTGTACGCTAATGTGCTGTAGACAGTATAGTATACACTGCATAATGAATACGTTCGCATGGATAACTCAGTTCGTGAGTAAAAACACTTATTGTTAATACAGTACTGCATTTTGATTAAACAAAAACCTAATGAAAATTATCGGACTCAAAATCGCGATATTTCCTAGTTTACGTAAATGGATGAAATACTTTTGTTTCCTCCTATACCTAGTAAAATGATTTGTTTGTGTTTTACGCCAGTATCATCGAACTCCAGCCGTGGAAGGGGGTAGCGAACGGTGTTTCCGGTTCTCTAAAGGTATAACCAGGTTAATATTAAAAATGTTAGTAAAAATAAAATGATGTCCCTGCACATCCCGTCCAAGCGATTCATTGGTAACACTTTCTTTGGACATCGCTCCCGGTTAGGATTTTGTACCAGCGCCAGACATTAACAATAGCTGAAGGACTCATGTTGTCTCAAGCTGTGACCTTTTTCCATACACATGCGATGCAGAGAAAACAGTGGAAATGGGACAGACCAATAACCCAGTTCTTAAATTAGACGTATTTGTTCGATGTTGGGTCAAAGGTTACGTTGAAGTTCAATTAGGCGCAAGAATGATGGGAAATGGAGGTTCGTTGTGGATCCTGGGGAAATAGCCATTTTCTAGTGTTATGTACAACAAAATGAGGAACGTAATGAAATTGCATTCGCCCCCGTGCTCGATATTGGATCCGGATCCTTTCCCCTTTTTCATCTTTCCTCTCCTGCCAGACTAGCGTGGGGACAACATGAACTTGCCTGCTTCCGGCTCTTCGTTATGACGGATAATCAAATCTCGTAGAATGAGTGTAGACACACACGCGTAACCTAGCAACAGCGCATAGCGACGCTGTATTGATCACATCAACAAGTTAGCTGCACTGTTGGCAGCCGAATCAGCTGTTCATTGTACCCGCTCGTCGCTTGTTTACAAACGAGGTTGTCGTGGTCTCCATCAGATGTCTCTGTTCAAAGAATAGATTGTTTAGAGTACTTAGGCCCAGTTGTACGATCGCGGAATAAATCTTGGAATAGTTATTCGTGGAACAGCCTAACTATAGAAGAAATGGACTACCGTGTTGTATAACGTTCATTTATCCCAAGGTTACCTATTCCATAGTTAGCAGAATTGGAACAGAGGTTGGCAACACTTTAGATGGTGAATAATTTTAAGGAAAAAATTGTTCCGGGGCCGGGTATCGATCCCGGGACCTCTGGTTGAACGTACCAGCGCTCTGCCAACTGAGCTACCCGGGAACTCCACCCGACACCGTCTCAACTTTTCCCTTTATATCCACACAACTCACGTGGGCTGACGAACCGCCAGAGACCCACATCGAGTGCACACAAACTCTGTGTGACTTGGAATTGTAGTTTTCTGTTAACGTACACAGTGACAATTTTTCCCTTAAAATTATTCAAATCTGTTTTACAGGGAGCTTCACCTGAAAGATTAGATTTGCATAATATATACGTCACTGTGTACGTTAACAGAAAACCACAATTCCAAGTCACACAGAGTTTGTGTGCATTCGATGTGGGTCTCTGGCGGTTCGTCAGCCCACGCGAGTTGTGTGGATATAAAGGGAAAAGTTGAGACGGTGTCGGGTGGAGTTCCCGGGTAGCTCAGTTGGGAGAGCGCTAATACGTTCAACCAGAGGTCCCGGGATCGATACCCGACCCGGAACAATTTTTCCCATAAAATTATTCAAATCTGCTTTACAGGGAGCTTCACCTGAAAGATTAGATTTACTTTAGATGGTGTTTGTTTTATGAAATGCAGTAATTATTTACACTATTTTGTGTACGGAATTTATTATAAAGAAATGAGGAAATAAAAACGAATTAGAAATCAAAACTGTAATACTGAAGATATACTTCAGCTAGTTGAGATGGTGATTGATTATCGGAACGTGCTGGAAAACAAAAAGACCGATGCCATAACCTCAAATCAAAAGGTAAGAGCATGGGAGTCTAGCGCTAGGTTATTTAATGCTCAGACAACTACCTACAGAAATGGAGAACAGCTTCGTCAGAAGTACGATTCAATAAAGAAAGAGGCAAGGGAATATGCAGCAAAAAAGAGACAGTAGGGGCCTATAGGATCCAGACGGGCGGAGGTCCTGCAGATACAGTTAAAACAAATACGTTATTTGAAAAAGTACTTGAAATGATCAAACTCTGTGCGGAAGAACACTACAGCATATATGATTCCGATGCTACTTTCATGGCAAGTGAATAAATAGTGGTTTCGTTTTGGAAGAAATTAGTGTAGATGAGCCAATAGAAGTGAGATTATAATCTGCCTCAGAAGCAGTGACTGCTATTAACGTTGCGAATGTTTATGACGACACTGGTCCTGAAGTTGAAACAAACAGTACAGGAGTAGGTCAACTGCGGAGTAAATATATTCCACAAATGCTGAAATCTCCCTTACATCCCGCTTTACAAGCAAGGAAATGTGCAAGTGTGGAACAGGAATCGATATCTAGTGACAATGGCATGCAAAACATATCTCTTCTTTCACCACATGAAGAATCCTCTTCCACAAATATATCATCATACCATCATATTCATTTAATAGGTCAGGTATATGCATTATTTTCTTTTATTTCCGCATTCTCAAAAATACATTATATAATAATTCATCATCACTATCGGAATTATTGACGTCTAATGCTGCTGCCATTTTATATTTTATTCTCTAGATAACGATTTAACAGCGACTGAAAGCATGGAATAGCTTATTCGGGATATAACCTTCGAATAACGCACTATTCCGAGTTCGTACAACACATTTCTCGCGTAACCATGGAATTAATTTTAACATGACTTTATTCCGTGTTGGTATAACTGGGCCTTAGGAGTGTGAAGGGCTGGAAATGTTTGAACTTAGTAATGATCTAATGTCAGTAAATTAATTACGCCTGAATGCGACTCTCATATATGCACCCCTAAAATTTTAAATCATTAATACATCCTGAGAATACATTAAAGTCACGAATGTTTGTAAAACAAAGAAACAAAAATCATGCGTGATCAGAGACGCCATTTTATGTATGAGTCAAACAGAAGAAAAAGTCTCTTCCCTTTGTGTACGTCTATCAGCCCCTAACATCGTACGTGCTAATTACGCAATTTCACGAAACTCGATAGGGGGTTGCGTGTAGCAGAAAACCACCCTGCCGGCATATGCTGGAAGACTCGCTAGGCGTACTATTGCAACATGAACGATCATACAAATCTCAATAAAAGAACTGAAACATAGCCGTTTATTTTTCATTATTTTTAACGAATCAAGTAACAGAGAAATAAACGAATCTTGTAATAGGAGTCAAAGAGACGACTTTATTTACGAGTATATTGTGAGTTGTATTAAGTTTAAAAAAAAGTAGGCCTACAGTACTGTGATGCTGTACAAAAATCTGTTCAACATTTTGACAAGAATAAATCACATTTTCATCATGCACCATAACCAAAAGCGATTTTTTTAAATACAGTCTAGCTCCAGTCTAGCTTTAGTCCTGTCGGTTATTCAATATGGAATAATAGCTTTGGGAGTATTACGAAGTCTGTTCTATTTCCCATGTATCAGCTTAATAATAAGAGTCATTAAAATTTGTTTAAACAAGATTTTACATTATCCAATAAATGTCGCATATAAAGATTTCAAAGTTTCAGATATCAAAGAGAATTGATGGGTTCTGAGCTATAGTGATCGAAAAAAAAAATCGAAAAATTCGAAAGAGAATTGGGAGGGCAAATTTAAAAGGTACGCAAAACGCGTCCTTGCAAGGGGTTGGGGACTGTACAAAACTAAGTATGTGAGCTCCAAGCCAGTTGGCCACTAGTCTCACTCCGGGTTACGCTGCTCCACTGAAGGAGCTCTAGAAAATTTTGAAGGGGAAGCCGAAATTGGACGTAACCTCTTAGGTATCACATACGCGAGGGGGACTGAGATTTGATCAAGTGATCACGCAACGGGGCGAGGAGGAGATGGCTGGTGTTTGCCGTTAGGATGGCGAGACGCTGTCATCTGTTGTTCGTTGACAAGGCATGTGAAGGCCGTCGGAAGAAGCACCGTGAAATCTAAATCTGCAATTTGAGAGGTCCCTGTCCTTTCAAATTGCGACTAATTGAGTGACCGCGTATATTTAAAAGACAATTTATAGGTTCTGAACTAGGGCATACGTCGTTTATATTAAAGGGGAATATATATGGGGAAGGCCATAGTGGGCCAAGCACCATTTATTAAAAACGGAGAAAGCAAGGATTAAAGTTAAGTGAATACCATAGTTTAATGAAGATTGACATATCATTTAGTTTGAATGTGTATACTTTATATTACTTGCTATATGTTTCCATTGAATTATGGTGATAACTTCATTTTAACCCTTATTTTCTACGGTTTTAGTAAATGGCGCTTGGCCCACTACGGTTCTGAACCCTTCAATTACAAATATACGGTCACGGCCATTTCGCACAGGAAATATTGGTACAATGAGATAATTCAGCGAAGATTTTTGAACCAGGATTATTCACAACCCCCTCCACTCTGCTTAGGCGGCAATAAGGAGGTAGTGAAAGGAGAAGATGAAGATTATTCACAACGCGGGGTAAAGGCTAATTGGGATTCCCGGTCTCTGATCAGGTCAGAAAACTTGATGGAACTGATATTTAACTCTTGCGGTAAATTTCGGTGAAGTCCGGAAGGCCTAATTAGTCAAATCCATTCTCATCACCTCCACGCTGGGCTCTCCTGTGATACTTTAATATGCGAAAAGAGAGTGGTGTACGGAAAGCAACGGAAAACTACCGCATTTACCTTTCCCAAGAAAAACTGCAAACATGGCATGATGAATCTTTCCACTTATTTAATTTAAGAAAATTTATAGAGACACACAATTATGTAAATAATTGATTTCTCTCTATAAACAATTTTTGGAGTCATGCAGTGAATTCAGTAATCGAACTAACGAAAATGTAGAGGGGGAGATATTTCTTCACGTATAGAGATTTATTAGAAAGCAGAAGAAGATATCAGTTGATAGACTACATTAAGATATAGGCCTATGAATCATATGAGGAGACTAAGAGGAATACAGAAAATAGGAAAGATTGAAGAATGCTGGGTTTGCAGTGAAAGACCTGCCCTTGGGCAGAAAATTATGAATGATTATTCACACAATGAAAATTAAACAAATAATGTCATTCACGTACAATATTCATCCAACAAAACTAGCATAACAATGGCTATTTCTGAGTAAATAACGAAATAACAAATTTGTGTGTGTGTGAATTCTCTATTATTATACTTGTGATATTAACAAATCATCCTAATGGAAAATATACACGGGTTAATCAGTAAGTTTCCGGACTGTCCTGAATGTAGGCAACACACAAGACACAGGAAACGGAGAAGTTATCTAGAACCAGGAAAACGCCTGGAATCTATACTAAATGCATCATTCGAAAGGCAGAAAAGAAGACTAACCATAAGGCGCATATTGAGAGATTCCAGAAAAAAATCATAATAGGTCCTTGACATGTTTGCACAAAATCACGCGTAGAAGCTCAGTTCTTAAAGACAATCTGACGATGTTTGACAGACTGAGTCAATAAGTATGGAAGCAATGATCTTCAGTGACACGCGCATGTATGTTTAACAGGGCAATAAATACAGTTCGGGAATATATTGATTGCACCTTGTATTTAACTGCATTCATTATTATTTATTATACATCCCGTTGCTTTCCGCACACCACTCTCTCTTTGACAACATAAAAGATCGCAGGGGGCATCAACGTGGAGGTGAGGAGAGTAGATTTGACTAATAAGGTCTTCCGAACTTCACCGAAATTTACCGCAAGAGTTAAATATCAGTTCTATCAGGTTTTTTGACCCGATCAGAGACCGAGAAATCTCAATTATCCTGTGCGCCGCGTTGTGAATAATCCTGGTTCAAAAATATTCGGTGAATTATCTCATTGTACCAATATTTCCTGTGCGAAATGGCCGTGACCGTATATTTGTAATTGAAGGGTTCAGAACCATAGTGGGCCAAGCGCCATTTACTAAAACCGTAGAAAACAAGGGTTAAAATGAAGTTATCTGTAGTAATGTCACGAGAGGTCTGAGATCTGCCGATAAATCCACGAGCGACGCTCGTGGATTTATCTGGGAAATCTTAGACCTCGAGTGACATTTATTAGGACTATTTCGTGAATAAAATAAAAATGTAAATAACATATCCCTAAAATTCGATCACAAAATGTTAATAATTGTATATTTACAAATATTTAACCTATTCAGACATTGTGAAATTGAAATAGATGAATATCGATTACTGCAATAAAGAAATTCCATGTTACTATTCAGTAATGCCAATTGCGAAAAGCGAAATACAGATTTAACAATGTTAATTACATGTACTGCACTTTTGACTTATTATTATAACATAAATACATTTTCATTATCTACTGAAATCATGATTTAATTTAAAATTTTATAATATAATTACAGTAACCTGATTAATACATTAATTAAATGAACAATTGTTGAAAACGCAGTTATCTAATCTGAATGAAGGAATGTAATTTTTTTCAGATAGCCTACAATGGACATGGAATCAGAAGATGAAGATGTATTTTATAGGCTACAATATAGGTTAGGTTACCTGTGTGTGAGTTGGACTAGTGTCAGCTGTGCCTTATTTCGACCGTTACTACGTGCTACAGGAAAACATTTTTATAGCTCGACAAACGCATTCTCGCTGTAGTGTGGGACGGAACTAAAGCTGCATCTACACAGTTCAATATTCCAATCGCGTATGCATGCAATCTGGGAAGAATATTGAAAGAATCAAGTTTAAAACGTACGTTAAATTAAGATGCATGAAGATTTTGTGTCTACATGTTGCGCCGTTTTGAGCGTCGTCTTCCCTGCGTAAATATTTTAATCTTGCATTCATTGCTTTAAAGTTAAAAGAAAAGTTTAACCGTGTAGTTGCATCTTAATGTATTCGTGATCATCGATTTACGGGGAAACAGTTGGCGACAATGACTAAACAAAAGAACGACCATGCGATAAATTGATAGCGATAAATCTAGCTGCAAAAATTATCGCAAAGTGTGACTGTGATTGGTTGGAATTCAAAATTTCATTACACTTCATTGGTCGAAAATGGAATAACGTCATATACACGAAATAGTCACCATAATTCAATGGAAATATAAAGCAAGTAATATAAAGTATACACATTCAAACTAAATGATATGTCAATCTTCATTAAACTATGGTATTCGCTAAACTTTAATCCTTGTTTTATCCGTTTTTAATAAATGGCGCTTGGCTCACTATAGCTCTGAACCCTTCAATTCTCTTTGACGTCTGAAGCTTTGAAATCTTTATATGCGAGATTTATTGGATAGTGTAAAATCTTATTTAAAGAAATTTTAATTACTCTTATTATTAAGCTGATACATGGGAAAAAGAACAGATTTCGTACTACTCCCAAACATATTATTCATTCTCTTTTCTCTGAAGTCGAATATGAAGACCCTATCCGAAGATATGTTACAGTGCTCTCTAGAAACGCGTAGCGTTTTCATAAAATGTTTTATTCATTTGCTGTTTATAGACTGTAATTACTTTTATGGTATGAGCAGTGAACTGTATAAATTACTACACCTCTCGTAGTCTAAACCGACGTTTACATTACACGTTGCACACTTCGGTAGTCTCTTTCTGTTGGACAGTGCTGCATGCTCGTAGCTTGTGTGCAAGACGTTCTGAATTTCTGACGTGAGAAGTCTACGGCGGGCTACAAAGGGAAAAGTATAACGCTTTGACATGAAACGTTTATTCTGACATCCATCTTGGTACCATGGAAACAGAAATGTATTTTCCAAGCGGTCCGTCTGCCTCCAATCTCTATTTAATCTGCCTCGATGTTCTCGTATAGGTAAAATATGTAGGCGTTATCTGTTGTCGACATTGGCTATTGTTTTCCTGTTTTGTCAACAAATGAATGCAACCATGTATTAAAAACAAGAAATAAACGTCTGAATTTAATATTCCTAATTATGTTAGGTTTGGAATTGAAGGGGTTACATCAGCTGCTTGTCTATGCGGATGACGTGAATATGTTAGGAGAAGATCCACAAACGATTATGGAAAACACGAGAATTTTACTGGAAGCAAGTAAAGAGATCGGTTTGGATGTAAATCCTGAAAAGACAAAGTATATGATTATGTCTCGTGACGAGAATATTGTACGAAATGGAAATATAAAAATTGGAAATTTATCTTTTGAAGAGGTGGAGAAGTTCAAATATCTTGGAGCAACAGTAACAAATATAAATGATACTCGGGAGGAAATTAAACACAGAATAAATATGGGAAATGCCTGTTATTATTCGGTTGAGAAGCTTTTATCATCCAGTCTGCTGTCAAAAAATCTGAAAGTTAGAATTTATAAAACAGTTATATTACCGATTGTTCTTTATGGTTGTGAAACTTGAACTCTCACTTTGAGAGAGGAACATAGGTTAAGGGTGTTTGAGAAAAAGGTTCTTAGGAAAATATTTGGGACTAAGAGGGATGAAGTTACAGGAGAATGGAGAAAGTTACACAACACAGAACTGCACGCATTGTATTCTTCACCTGACATAATTAGGAACATTAAATCCAGACGTTTGAGATGGGCAGGGCATGTAGCACACATGCGAAAATCCAGAAATGCATATATAGTGTTAGTTGGGAGGCCAGAGGGAAAAAAGACCTTTAGGGAGGCCGAGACGTAGATGGGAAGATAATATTAAAATGGATTTGAGGGAGGTGGGGTATGATGATAGAGACTGGATTAATCTTACTCAGGATAGGGACCAATGGTGGGCTTATGTGAGGGCGACAATGAACCTCGGGTTCCTTAAAAGCCAGTAAGTAAGTAAGTGAAGAATACAATGCGTTCAATTCTGCGCTGTGTAACTTTATCCTTTCTCCTGTAACTTAATCCCACTTAGCCCAAAATATTTTCCTAAGAACCTTATTCTCCAACACTCTTAACCTCTGTTTCTCTCTCAAAGTGAGAATCCAAATTTCACAACCATACAGAACAACCGGTAATATAACTGATTTATAAATTCTAATTTTCAGCATTTTTGAGAGCAGACTAGATGACAAAACCTTCTCAACAGAATAATAACAGGCATTTCCCGTATTTATTCTGCGTTTAATTACCTCTTGAGTATCATTTATATTTGTTACTGTTGCTCCAAGGTACTTGAATTTTTCCACCTTTTTAAAGGCTAAATTTCCAATTTTTATATTACCATTTCGTACTATGTTCTGGTCACCAGGCATAATCATATACTTTGCTCCCAAATCCATTTCCTTACTTGCTTAAAGTAAAATTCCCGTGTTTTCACTAATCATTTATGGATTTTATTCTAACATATTCACGTCATCCGCATAAGCAAGCAGCTGGTGTAACCCACTCAATTCCAAACTGTCTCTGTTATCCTGGACTTTTCTAATGGCATATTCTAAAGCAAAGTTAAAAAGTAAAGGTGATAGTGGATCTCCTTGCTTTAAATCCGCAGTGAATTGGAAAAGCGTCAGACAGAAACTGGCCTATACGGACTCTGCTGTAAGTTTCACTGAGACACATTTTAATTAATCAAACTTGTTTCTTGGGAATACCAAATTTAATAAGAATATTATATAAAACTTCTCTGTTTAGAGTCATATGCCTTTATGAAATCTATGAATAAATGAGTATTACATAATACTACATTCAAATTATATAATATAGTATTATACCACATTATTATCTAATCGAAATAATATTTCGGTACGTGAAACATTTCAGAGATATTTTTCTGCCAGACTCGGTTTCATTGCTTAACCACGATTAAAATTATTCTTATTTTATTGTACGTTGAATAACCCCCATATTACGTAGCGACGTCAAATAGCTTACAAAACAGACGTTCTTCTTGCGTCTGTGTGTCACACGATGACGTTATCAGCGGACGTAAAGTGACGTCAACTCTAGCGCGTACAGACGAGCTCAATGGACCGACATGATGAGATTGTTATCTTTGCACCTACACCGACCGGGTTCGCTATACCTGCAGGGAGACAAAAGTGGTGACGTCTGAATGCGTGCTCACAGAGATCCACTACATGTAGCGTAGTGAAATGGTACGTCACCAAATTATAAATAGTGGTGGATATTCAGAACCGCATATATCACGTGGGAATGATATAGCAGTGGCGAAATCAGAATGACGCTTGAATCTTAAAAAAACACGAACTGTGGGTTGGAGACACCGTGATGCTTAATTAAGGAGAGTGGGTGTTTTTAATATGGTGGAAAACAAGTGAATTTTCAACAATTTGTTGCTTTAAAATACACTTCCATGTGTCAAAAATGTACAGGGACATCATTTTATTTTACTAACATTTCTAATATTAACCTGGCTATACCTTTGGATCAAGGACAGAACCGGAGACACCGTTTGCTACCCCCTTCCATGACTGGAGTTCGATGATACTGGCGTAATATACAAACGAATCACTTTACTAGGTATAGGAGGGAAGAAAAGCAGTTCATCCATTTATGTAAACTAGGAAATATCACGCTTTTGAGTTTGATCATTTTCATTAGGTTTTTGTTTAATCAAAATACAGTACAGTGTTAACAATGAGTGTTTTTATTCACGAACTGAGCTATCCATGCGAACGTATGAACGTATTCATTATGCAGTGTATATTATACTGTCTACAGCACTATAGAGAATGAAGTTAAATTGAAAAATAATCATAATATGGATATTTTAACACATTTTTTAAAGTGGTGGCCGTTCATTTCGATACAGACTTCAGTTCTAATGTGCATATTATCGCACTGTAGACTATTGTAGGTAATTCCAATTACCAGGTTCGTTCTTCGTACTAGTAACTCATGTTGAAATAATTCTGTACCTAGTCTATAAAAGAGTACCTTACGTACTGTAAATTCAATCTTCACTTCTGCCCGATCCGAACAGATAAAATTACTGAGACATGCTATCTGTTGTCCGTCCAAGTGATTATGTCGCAGGTTGGTAGAAAGGGAGGAAATCACGTGACAGTTAATTACTTGACGAGGCCCTTTTATTTAAGTTACTTTAAACAATTGTATGGGTATAATATTACGTAGACATCCAATTCCTACCAGAAATTATTGCTCTCAGAAAAGAGCTAAGACAGCCCAGCCACTAGCCTTTACAGAGAGGCAAATAGAAGCAGGTGGGGGCAACCGGGATGCGATGTAGGCAAATGGACGACAGTACCTGTGCGAAAATTATTAAACATTGAAAGCTCTTTCGTCACTGGAAAACGCGAACATATTTTTGGAGCGTACTGTTTACTATGACTGTTAGGCTACTAGGACTGTATATGCGGTCTTGGTTCTGTATGAAGGACAGCTGAACTTCATTAGTAGAAGGGGTGGGAGTGAAGTACATTCAAAATATCAGGTACAATAAAAATTGAAGTAAAAATAAAATGATGTCCCTGTATTACATGAAATTAATGTTCATTTAAGCCCTTGTTAGCAACTGTGTCTCTTTTTTTAGAGTTCTGTGTACAAGTTTTCAACGGGATTGAATGGTTATACAGGGTGTAACTGAACAAAACATCTAGTGAAACTTAATTATTTCTTATAATTTTATTTTTAATTTGCAAAATACCATGTTTTTAAGATTGATAGCAGTTTCATTATTTGTTTACATTTCGACTGAACGTAAATGTTATTGCCAATGACCTTGCACCCAACAAGCAACACATACCAATACATACCATAGTAAAAAGGACTGCTTCAGCGTACATACCGGGCTTATTTTTCGTGATGTAAGATCACAGGGGTACATTTTCCAAAAGCTGAGACAACCATTGCTTTGACATCATCAATATCCCTGGATCTCTGTGCATAGACATCATTCTTCACAAAACCCCTAACAATGAAATCGGGTGACGTCAGATCTGGAGAATTTGGACGCCTCTTATCCACCACGACTTCATCATTTGATATCGAATGTTATTCACGAACTTCTTTTTCTCAGTGAGACGATGCATCATCCTGAACTCCAGTATCTATGTTTGTTTGCTAGAATTATTATGAAGCATTCTCTTTACATTTTCTTAGATGAACTGATCAAAATTCCCACCATCTGCTTGAATACAGGCCACAGCTCATCTCATCGAGATCCGAACATCCTCTCAAATTCCTGGCATAGTTTTTAATGTCTCACTGACTTGCAGAATCCGATGACGGAGATTTCCTTCATTACCCACAGAAGTCGAATACATCAACGACTTTAAGTGCCCTCAAACAAATAAGTACAATGGGTTGAAATCTGGTGAGAATGGAGGCCAAGCATGTTAGGATATCGATGAGACGACGAAGGTGGACATTATAAACTAAGCCAAGGACATAAAATTTACTCTGTCACACGTTAAAAGTGTTAAAATTGTTAAAAAGGTATTTACCTTCGACAGACGGCCCGTTTCGACGCTATGTGTCGTCGTCTTCAGTGTCTTTTGAACCACTGGTGATCTTGGCTCTGCGATGTGCAGTTGTCGATGGTAGGGGTGGGGGTGTGTTGCTTCTATGGTGGGGGTTAGCTGTCTGTATGCTATGACGAACTATGATATCAAACAATGTGTGCGTATTGAACTGTAGTTGTGTGTTAAGTATATATTGTGGGTGTGCTATTGTATTCTTATATATTTCGTACTGTTCTAGGATGTTTAACTGTGAACTTTTTGGTGTGATGTGTAAAATTTCCATATCTGTTTCTATATTATTGTAGTCATGATTATTGTCGATAATGTGATCTGCATAATTTTATGTAATGTAAGGTTTGGTTATAGCTTTAATATGTTCGTTGTATCTTGTATGAAAGGATCTTCCTGTCTGTCCTATGTAAAAATGTGGGCAACTATTGCAATTCACAGTTAAACATCATAGAACAGTACGAAATATATAAGAATACAATAGCACACCCACAATATATACTTAACACACAACTACAGTTCAATACGCACACATTGTTTGACATCATAGTACGTCATAGCATACAGACAGCCAACCCCCACCATAGGAGCAACACACCCCCACCCCTACCATCGACAACTGCACATCGCAGAGCCAAGATCACCAGTGGTTCAAAAGACACTGAAGACGACGACACATAGCGTCGAAACGGGCCGTCTGTCGAAGATAAATACCTTTTTAACAATTTTAACACTTTTAACGTGTGACAGAGTAAATTTTATGTTTTTAACAAAGTGTTAACGAGAACTTTAATCAATGATAAGCCAAGGAACTGTGAACAGAATGCATCACATTACGAGGGTCATTTCTTAAGTCATGGCAACTTATATTACATCAGCCAATAAAGCTGCAGGAATAGAAATTTACTATGTGTGACTGAAGTTCACTGAAACATACTTCGCAATGCTAGTATCAAATTGGGTCCGGGTACAGGAGGCAATGGGTAAGGAAATTTAAATTTGCGTAATTAGAAATCATTGTTTTATTATTGACAAAAGGAAACGAAGTACAATACTCATAGCTAACAGTCTTTAAAATAGTCCCACAAGGCTTCCACAAATCTTTGCCAACAATGATGCAGGCGTTGAATACCATCGACTGTGTGCTATTCGCCTATGTGTACCAGCTCTCATAACGCTGTTAAGATGTCCTCCCTGTTTGCTGACCGCTTCCCACGCAGGGGATTCTTCAAAATTTTGAAATGAGATCAAAGACACATGGACTGAGATCAGGCGAGTAGGGAGGATGTTCCAAGGTCTCCAATTTCCACGTATGACCGCTGTTCAACTTTACTTACATCCATCTTGCAGCACAGCCTCTAGCATACTGACTTTTGCGTGTGCTGTCAACTAGCCACCAATGCACACAGACGCAATGTGGCGGTGGCATCCCGTACCGTATACAACAGTTTTTCAAACGTATATACTGAACGAATCACATTTTCGGTTATTCGGAGGATCATAGTTGCCACGACTTATAAAATGACTCTCGTAATTCCAGCAAACAAACTTCCTGGAGTACATTATGATTAGGGAGGGGATTTTTATGTGCTAAAAAATTTAAATATATTTATTTTTTATGTGCTAAAAGTACGAAAATATTTGGTAAAAACAAAAAAATATTTGTTTTAAACATGACAAAAATACCTTACTTAGCTTGGAAAAAAAAAAAAAAATGTTACTAGGTACTCACCAACCACACTTGAGTGCTAGTAGTTGGCCGAGAATTGCAGTGAACAACAAAGGTCATCTCCAAATTCTCCATCACAAATGCATGTCGACTATCTCTGAACAACGACTTATACTGTGAAAACGATCTTTCCACATCACAGGACGTCAGACGTGCATATTTAAAGAGAGGAATGTCACAAACACATACACCGTCAATTTCACCTACAGGCACATCCTCCAATACTTGAGCAACTTTACACATTTTTTCATATCCACTGTTTTTCCCAAACACATTCTGGAATTTGTCCCTTAGTGATTGTGCTTCTGAACCTGGTAGCGAGTCTAGTTTAATTTCCACGGCACGCACCTCCCTGTTTCAGACAAGAGGTTTTTGGATGTTTCAAGTTTTTTTAAGGTGTCTCACAAAAACCTTAGATTTGCTAATGGGAAAGCCAAATCGTTTTTTAAACAACCATTTTTCAGTATATCTTGAAGGATATCGATTGACCAAGCCCAATAATAGGGAATCACAAGACATATTGCCTTACTTGATGGACATGAGCGAGAGGTGAGAGATTTGTTTTAATTAAATAATGTTCATACCCGAGCTCTTATCTGTTGTGTTTCACAAACAAAGTGTGGAATGAAATCATCTTCAGCAACAATAAACATTCCTAATTCTTGTCCATGTTAATTTATTCTCTAATAATAACATTGATATGCTGCCTAGCAGTTCTCAGAACTTGAGGCGATACTATTACAAAAATGGATGACGGAAACACCACACAGCGGTTACAAACACGAAGCAACCAAGAATTCTTAAAAAGATAACGTACTTCTGAGTGATATAATTGATTTAGTTTTAAAATGTTTAAAAGTTCTTGTAAAAAATTATTTAAGTAAAAAAACTCCAAGATTTATGTGTTTATAATAGATTTCCTGAAAATATGTATTTACATAATTTTTTTGTGAAAATATGTGTTTTTATGTGAAATAAAATTCCGGTTTTAAACTTGAAACTTCATGTTCGGAATTTTTAACTGTGTTAATTGTGTTTTATCACACGCAAAAATAATATTTAATTACATAGAAATCCGCTCCATGATTATGATCATACTGTATGCCCTGCTCAGAAACCAAGCATTTCCGGACCCATGTTGATATAACCATTTTTTCTTCTATACAAGTGAGGAATGTCACCACTGCTTTATGAACGTGTGCAAGATGACATACGGAGTTGAGAATCCGTGCCCTCTGGCTTATCAGGTTCTCTTGTGAAGATGGAACCTGGCTCTGTGAGGCAGTATGGTTCATTTGTCAGCATCGGATTCACGAATGCCACCCAATCCACCTGTCGGACTTAGACAATCGTCTCATTATAGCACGCATAATGGGGCAAAACAAGGCTAAAAACTAAGATCCGTACCGGCTATACGTTTCTACTGTTAACTGTAATTTGTAAAATGCACACTCAAGGCCCATTCACAATGAAAATTAAACATAACCGTAACATAAACACAGAAGTTTGCGGCTAGGTTATCAAATGGAATCATTCACAATGATTCACATAAACATTGATGTTAGACGTTAACATGAAAGTTTGCAAACTCCAAACTTTCATGCTTATGCAAACAGTACACAATCGTGGAGCGCTGAAGTATACAACCTGAGAGGATAAAAAGAAAGGAGGGAGCACTGCAAGCAAATATGCAAATATATCGGTGCGACGGATATGACATCAAACTACACCTTCTATGCCCCATAATCCTCGGCGAAATACCGCCAATCGCCAAATATTCAATTGCTACTATCGGGTTCTGTCATACGTAAACGGTTTAGAATGGATGTGGAGATAACAGGAGTATTAGCAGATTATTGTATCAATGTAAATTTCACTGTATATTTATTAAAAGTGTTACGGTTGTGACATGGACATTCTTTCTTTTATCAAGAACGATGTTGGCACTCCTTCACATGTTAAAGCGCAGGGAGACATTTCAACGAACATATTCTACAGTTGAGCCGAACAGAATATTAGCTTGAATAATTTCGAGGGAAAAATTGTTCCGGGGTCGAGCATCGAACCCGGGATCTTTGGTTTAACGTACCAACGCTCTACCAACTGAAATTATATCCACAAACCACAGCGCTGGTACGTTAAACCAAAGGTCCCGGGTTCGATGCCCGGCCCCGGAAGAATTTTTCACCCGAAATTATTCAAATCAACTTTACAGTGAGTTATACCTGAAATCTTGATTTGCATAATAGGCCTACATGTCACTGTTCGTTAACAGAAAATCACAATTTAAGTCACATGGAGTTAGTGTGCACTCGAAGTTGGTTGCTTGACGGTTGTCAGCCCACTTTGAGGTCTGTGGATATAGAGGGAAAAATTGGATCGGTGTCGGATAGAGTTCCCGGGTAGCTCAGTTGGTAGAGCGTTGGTACGTTAAACCAAAGGTCCCGGGTTCGATTCCCGGCCCGGAACAATTTTTCCCTCGAAATTATTCAAATCAACTTTACAGGGAGTTATACCTGAAGTCTTGATTTGCAGAATATTAGCTTATTTTAAAAAAATAACACTTGCTGAACTTGACTACACTTTTTAAATATTCGCACAACATGAAACAATTTGTAATCGTAATAATAATAACAAAACAGCTGATAAACACACCGGAAAAAGGAATGAACTAGTACACCTTTTCGGTTCCACCGTTTCAAGCTTATGGCCCAGGGTTGTATACAACAGAATATGAGAAAATGACGTCGTTGTTATGTTTCCATGGTTACCAAGTATCTTTGCGGTTATGTTTATGTTCCCATCATGAATGATGATATGACGTCTTGATTTTACCGTCACATTTACATTTTTCACTTAATTTAATTTTAATTGTGAATAGTAGTCTGTCTCATCAGCTTATATTGCTGTTACTAAGTGACGTCACGGTTGAGGAAGACGCGGGGCACCCAGAACACAGCTATAATTAATTTTTACAGCCCATCTTGCTGTCAATTTGACTTATTATGCTTAGAAGACAATTGACTGGTTGAGTGTGACACACTTAATAACCCTTACATCGTTCACAGCTAGAGAGCATTACAAACTGACCTTATCTTACGACTGTGAAGTGAATATGCACAGATAACAGAAGCTGTCACTCTACAATTTGATATCTTGACAACAATTACTTAATATATCTGTTTACCTAACTCTGTGGTTTCCTTTGATTAACAGATTAATTAATTTATAATGGCGATACAACACTCAGACCACTCTCTACGCCAAGAATCTTCAAATCTTTTGAGATGGCACAGTCCTTCACATGTGACATTTTACGTGCGACGCCCCTCTATTCAAAATTTAATTGTACGCCTACAATAATATCACATTGTGTTCACTTCGTTTTGAAGAGTGTAGGCTTATGTTAATGGATTATAATGCTGAAAGCAAGAAACTTCTGTGGAATGTACACCTACGTTATTTGGCATCCCCATTACTAGGTGTAAAAGTCTAGAGCAGCGTTTCTCAAACTATGGTCCGCGGACCACCTGTGGTCCTCGAGGTCTGCCCTTGTGGTCCTTCAAAAAAGACAGAAGAAAAAATAAAATTCAATCGAATTGCATATCACACTATAGCTGAAAATCTCAGTGTTCGTAAATGACATATGGCAATCGTCTTTCACTTTTTCTCCCAGTACTGATATTTTATGAAATTTATTTACCCTACCCGTCTATCGTCTTCCCACTCTACTCTCAGCAACAAAAAAGGGATTTAAAGCACTATGAACGTGGTTTTATTCGTCATCTTTTCTCGCAAATCTGACGCCGTGCCTGTTACCCAGCTAGGGACCACCCAAATTCATAACAGGACCAAAGTACCGAACCTTTTCATGTATTTATGATTTTCTTAATAGTTTTGCTGACACCCAGTCTGTACATTCAAATGATCACATACTGTACGTCATACACCATTAATAGAACGTGCAAAATTGCATCTTTATTTGTTGAAAATCGGGCATGTTTCTGCATTAATTTATTTTATTTATGTTTTTGCAAATGACGATATAAGAAATTTTCTTCTATTAACATTAACTTAATTAGTTAATACTAATATAAAATGAATTGAATTAAATTAATTTTAATTAATTATTTCTACATTAAAATCTAAGTATACTGGTATTAAAATATGCTATATAAATGATAAATTTGCTCTCTACGCGAACAAGAGTAAGGTGGTCCGCGGGACTGTTCTGACTTAAAAAAGTGGTCCCCACTTCAGAAAAGTTTGAGAAACGCTGGTCTAGAGAACTCAAAATTCTGCCCGTGCCTTGTACATACATTCTAGAAACAGTGTTTTTCATTCATAAAAATAAAGCAAAATTCAAACTGAATTCAGGCTACCGCATGTATCAAACAAGAACATAAAGTCATATCCATTTGTCCACTCATAGAATTACCACATGTCTTAAAAGTATTGTACATAGAGGCATAAACATGTATAACAAATTCCAAGCTACATAATAAGTAGTAAACAAAAGAAATTTAAAAACATTTTCAATAGGTTGTTGCTGCATCATATGCCATATACTGTACAGGAATTTATGTCCTTAGACCTTGCATGAAAGTACTAATATGTCATTGTGAAGGCATATAGGTCATTATTGCTATTAAGAACATTTATATTATTATTATTATTATTACTATTATTATGAGTATTATTATTATTATTGCTATTATTTTTATACTATCTTAGTTGTAATCCTTCTTAAATCGTGTCAGCAGATGTCCTGCAATAACAATGTTACAAATCCATAATAGTACATTATGCAAAGAGCCTATAATGACAGTAATTAAGAATCGAGTATGGATATTTATGAAACGAGCGCAAGCGAGTTTCATAATTTTCATACGAGCTTCTTAATTACCATTATAGGCGAGTTTCATACGACTTTTTATGCTCGACCATATTTCTAACTAGAAATTACCAGTATTCAGATGTATACATTTTATTTGTATCTGACAAGATCGGAAGTGACCTTGTTCTAGGTCGTGAATTGTGAGATGTGCGCAAACGCGAAAGTATTGATTTTTTCCGAGGAACAATAATGTCATTGACCTTGACGTAGTCCCGTTAAACTTGATAATATTATAACCTTGATTATTGAATTCGACATTGAAAAACGAGATGACAAATTGAATTTATTTGAATATTATTTACAATTAATGCTAATTATTATAGTAACAGAACATAACCTTCTGCGACAGTATTGGCTTTCCAGCCTCCGTGACTTTTCGCTAATTCTCTTTCGATTGCATATCCGAGAATAATCGATACTTGCGGTTTTATAACGGTACAAAGCTGACTTGTCATTGGCTGAACACATGTAAGCTGAGTTATCATTGGCTGAAGACCTGTACTTTAATGAGTAGGTGTACTTTAATGACATGCATTAAAGGACAGCTACCAGGTATATAATTACTACATTTCGGCATGGTCGAGCATAAATATGCTTATAGTATAATCAGAAACTAGATTAAGACCTAGAAATACGATTTACGAAGCCATGATTTGTAAAAATCTTTATGGTGAATAAATTACCTTACTATTATGATTCACTTGAAAGTAAGATGCAGAAGGATTTAAATTTGTTCTCAATTTCTCGGACTTACAACTTTTTTCAGATTAACTGGGTGTAAAAGTCTTGTAGGTTTCTAAAATAAAATTAATAAGAACCACATACAGATACTGTAGGCCTAAGGCATAAAAATGTCAAATAAACTACACTGTATCATTTCTATGCTGTGTTATTATGGTACCGTATATCATGTACTCCACATACATTTCACTTGTCCACACCTGTGGAGTAACGGTCAGCGATTCTGGCCGCGAAACCAGGTGGCCCGGGTTCGAATCCCGGTCGGGGCAAGTTACCTGGTTGAGGTTTTTCCGGGGTTTTCCCTCAACCCAATACGAGCAAATGCTGGGTAACTTTCGGTGCTGGACCCCGGACTCATTTCACCGGCATTATCACCTTCATATCATTCAGACGCTAAATAACCTAGATGTTGATACAGCGTCGTAAAATAACCCAATAAAAAAATACATTTCACTTGCCTGCCGCTGGAGCGCTACTGCCGCATCAGCTGTCGAATATTGGCAAAAAAAAATGTCGGAGTTGCGCGACTATGTATTTTAGACCGTGCTACAGGTACAGCAATATTATTCTAATTTGTGTTCTTTGGCTTCTTCTTCTGTGGTTACAAGGCAACCATAATTATAAAATGACAATTAGATGGGCGGCCATTTTTTCTGAATATACAACGCTTAAGCAAGGGATTTCGTGTATATAACTACAACAAAGCAATTCCCATTGTATAGTTACTGGCTGTTTAATACATCCATCACTTATACATGGCTTATTACGCAGAGACCGGAAGTTTAGGCATTAGGAATCATTATAAAAGGTTGGCAAAAAGGCATCATTAATAGCTAAAATAGGCAGGCAAAAATACCTTATAAATAGCTAAAATACGGAATAAAATGAAATTACAAAAACTTTGCACTAGAACCACAACCTTGCACTTTTCACAAAGGGATTTCGGCGGCAAGAAAATCTTTACACAAGTCGAATGTAAATTGAGATTTTCGACTCGATGTTGCAATTACTGTTAGAAGCAAAGAAATCTTCTTCCCAGTAGCCTTGGAAAGTGCATTTTTGTGTTTGGTTGTAGTGATATGTTGCGATATGAAATATTTAGCTAGCTACAACAACGTCGCAATGAAAACTGAAAGAAAAATAACGTTAGACCCGCACTCATTGTTGCCTTGTCAAATAAACACAAGCGATAGAAAGACAATAATATACATTCGGTGAAGTCACTTTCATTATAGCGGTTATAGAAATAAATTAAAATATTCCTGTAGGTAATTTTTAATAATAAATTAATAAATAATAGATAAATAATCAAATAGAGGCAAAAAAGCATTTATTTTGTAAATTAGGCATTTATATTTAAAAAGGCAGAAAAGGACAACATAAAACTGTGACGTTTCAATCACAAAGATATAATTCGTACCAGGGGCGAATGCTAGTCACGAAAGTTAGGCTTGCTCTTTTATTCATAGGGGAAGATGGGAGGATATAATAATTCATAATTAATAAAAATAATCAGACCCACATAAATAATTTATTTTATAATTATGAAATCATTATGAGTCATGGATCACATTCGCTTATCAGATGTACAAGTTCGATATAATATAACAAACATGGCCAACAAAACAGTTTATTTAGTTTTCTCGACCCTGCCAACCGATGCACATTGTTGTATTGAGCTGCACTGAACGAGCGCACATATTCTCTATAATGTCTGAATGTCTGTCTTCTCTTGAATAGTCCTTCGGGAAAATGGATTTAATAATAAGGTTTCAATGACACACAATTCCGAACTCATTGCAATACTTGAAATTAATATTTAAGAATTAATAATACATGCAGCAGCTAACACATGCATTCCGCTCATACAATTACATTGCACTCCCAAATCACAGCACATTCCCGCTGTCAATACTGCTCTGTGTAACGTTAAATAGTCGTTAGTGTAGCTCTCGGACCATAGCTTCAAACAACACATAACAGAAGCATGTGAGCCTAGGACGGACCAAGGAGGAAGGCACTTGCGCGCGCATCATATCCTCGCTATTTCTGCGTCTTTCCTGTAGCTCCGAGAAACGAGCAAGCGTTGCGATACTTGCGGTGTACAACCTGCGGATGATATTACGCCTACTGTTGTCACGCCAGGAGAAGGCGGCTGAAGTACTTAGACGGGGCGGAGGGGAAACAGTCGCGCATGCGCACCGCGCTGTTCACTGCAATATTCCTGTTTCACAAACATCTACTGCACGTGTCTATGAATCTTTGCGACTTTGTGAAAATAATAGTGGGGTTTTTACTGTAGTGTTTTATTAGTTTCAACAAGACAATTGTTTTCAGTATACCACAATTCTTGTATTGATTTAGTTATTCTTTGCTTTTCGTGTTAATAGTGTTGATAATAATATGGTTAATAGAATTTATGTTATTATATACTGTTATTTAGGTTTACAGCAGTTTTTTGTTTATTGTAAATATGTCGACAAAGAGGAAACAAGGATTGACAATCTATAGCGAAGAAAGGAATATTATTAGAAGTGCAAAATATTTCTTTGATGAAGAAAAAGAACAACAGTGCCTTTGCATTCCTCTTACGAAGCCTACAGCAAAGGTAGAAAAGTACTCTAATCTATCCACAAGAACAATACAGCGTATAAGGAATGAAATGAAAGACTGCACAGAAGAAAGTGCGTTGTCGACACCTGAGAGAGAAAAAAAAATGTAAAAGTCCAGACTACCGAAACGCAAATGTAGATAACTTCGACGGGAGATTGACAAAAAAGATATAATTGAGAATTTTTATTTGAAAAAGAAAGAGGGCCACCGTCGTAGCTGAGGAGGTAGCGCGTTTGCCTGCTGATCTGCAGTTGTGCTCGGGAGTGAGTTCGATTCCCGTTTGCGCTGACTACCTGGTTGGGTTTTTTCCGAGGTTTTCCCAAGCGGTAGGCGAATGTCAGGTAATCTATGGCAAATCCTTGGTTTCATTTCGCCAAATACTATCTCGCAATCTTCAATTCAATCGACAGTGAAGAAGCTAGTAGTTATTACAATGTCGTTAAATAACAAGTAAAAAAATAGTACCAAGCTGCAACAAACGTCTACCCTTTTACAAGAGAAAATTGATTTGAAATGAAAGACAACATTAAGACGAATACTGAAGAAAAAGGATTTCGGGTGGAAGAAGTGTGCAGCAAAAAAAATTGAGGAAAACACTGTAAATTGGAATACGTGAAGATATCTACAGCAAATAAGAAAGCTTAGGAAAGTGGAAAAACCGATTTTGTATCTGGACGAAATGCGGATAGATAGGCCTACCAATTTAACGTTTCCCAAGTGCTGGCAGGATAAAAATGTTATACGGGAGTTTTGACTACCGTAAATGTGTCCAGAACACTCATTGTTGTCCATCAGGATGGGGGCGGTGGGGCTAATGGCTTTGTTGAGAGATTCGAATTAATATACACGGCTGGAACATAAACAGACGATTATCGTGGACAGATCATACTCCAGAAATTTTGAAAAATGTGATAATGATAGTCATAGCGACAGCACCGAAGATGCGGAATCTTTTATGTCTGACTCCGTTCCCTTGTAGCCAAGTAAGTGGACTGATGTTTTCAGGTCAGAGTGTAGCGTGAAGTTCCCCCGTCCCGCCTATCTACTCCCCGCGCCAACTCGTAGCGCGAAGACAGTATACAGTATTCCAAAAATCAAAATAAATTTTAATGTACGTAACGCCATTTTGAGGAATATACATTCTACGAAAATATTGGGCTTGCGCAGCAAGCATAGCATGCCCTGAGAAATCGCCCCTGATTCATACAGATTTACAGTACTTTCAAAATGAAGATGGATTTAACACATTTAAAAAGGCATTCTGCCAAAGTTCCGGTCTCTGTTTATTAGTAACGTTTTCTGTCTCAACTCTGCATAAGTCTTTAGTAAGACCGTTAAACTTTGAGAATCATTATTACATCTGTGAAAGTGTACACATATTTCTGGATCCCTCTGTACTCGTATGCAATGTGCAACGTATTGTGTTCTATGCACTGCGTGCTCTCTACTGTTGTTAGTCAATAGGAAATGATCAGTTAACAGCTGTCTGCTACCGGCTGCAATTATTTGTTTTGATTCTCAGAAGTAACTTACTACAGTCTAATCGCTGTTATCGTTGCTCAGTGCACTGCATGAAATTATATGCAGATATTTACGTCAGGTACGAACTAGTTTCTTCCACGGATTAACGTAATGTATTTACAGACGTCTACTTCACTCATTAGTTCATATTATCCAACGTTATCAGTGATCAGTAGATTCCGGAAGTTCATTCTGCAAAACACTTACAGTTATATATTTCCAATTACGACCTCAAAGATTAAGAAATTGTGCTAAATATATAGGCACTAATCAATTGGATTGCATTTCCTTTAAAAACACAAACATTAAGTGAGTCTAGTAGCATTTTATCTGCAGAGGTTATATAGGCCTACTATCGAAATTCAACGTGGGACAAAAATGACCGACTCTATATCAGGAACAGGATTGTTACATGCCATAAATCTACGACTCAGAACTTATTTTCTCCCAGGAGGAACCAATGCTAAAGCTTTTATCATCCTCGGTCTGCTTTGAACCCGCTAGCTTCAGAGCCTCGATATGTGAAAGAATCTAAGTTTGGTCTAAAATAAAGCGAAATTATTTAGATCATGTTGTTATGCCTAAAGAAGAAAACAAATAGACGCCCGCCATATGAAAGTACAGGGACATCATTTTATTTTTGCTAACATTTTTAATATTAACCTGGCTACACTTTTGAATTGGTAGAGCAGCTGGCTACGGACTGGAAGGTCCGGGGTTCGATCCCAGATGGTGATAGGATTTTTTCTCGTTGCCAAACTTTCAGAACGGCCCAGAGGTTCACTCAGCCTCCTATAAAATTGAGTACCGGGTCTCTCCCGGGGGTAAAAGGCGGTCAGAGCGTGGTGCCGACCACACCACCTCATTCTAGTGCCGAGGTCATGGAAAGCATGGGGCTCTACCTCCGTGCCCCCCAAGTGTCTTCATGGCATGTTACGGGGATACCTTTTTTTTACACTTTTGAATTAACGGATCGAGAACCGGAAACACTGTTTCCTAACCCCTTCCACGATTGGAGTTCGATGATACTGGCGTAAAATACAAACAAATCACTATACTAGGTATAGGAGGGAAGAAAAGTAGTTCATCCATTTACGTAAACTAAAAAAATATCGCAATTTTGAGTTTCATAATTTTAATTAGGTTTTTGTTTAATCAAAATACAGTATTGTATTAACAATAAGTGCTTTTACTCACGAACTGAGCTATCCATGCGAATGCATTCATTGTGAATTATATATTATACTGTGTACAACACATTAGCGTACATTATAGAGAATGAAGTTAAATTGAAAAATAATCATAATAATCATAATATGGATATTTAAACACATTTTTGAAAATGGTGGCTGTTCATTTCGATACAAGCTTCAGTTCTTTTGTGCATATTATCGCACTATAGACTATTGCATCTAATTCCAATTATTACCACTTTCGTCCTCCCTACTAGTAACTCATGTTGAAATAATTCTGTACCTACTCTATAAAAGAGTACCTTACGTACTGTAAATTCAGTCTTCACTTCTGCTCGACCCACACAGATAAAATTATTCAGACATGCTATCTACTGTCCATCCAAGTGGTTATGTCGCAGGATCGTAGAAAGGGGGAAAATCACGTTACAGTTAATTACCGAACAAGACTCTTTTATTTAAGTTATTTTAAACAGTTGTATAATATTAAGTAGACGTCCAATTCCTAACAGAAATTATTGTTTTCAGAAAAGATCTAAGACAGCCCAGCCACTAGCACTTGAGAGGGACGAGCAGAAGCAGGTGGGGGAAACAGGGATGCGACGTAGGCAAACGGACGACAGTACCTGTGCGAAAATATGATTCAATATTGAAAGCTCTTTCATCACTGGAAAACGCGAACGTATTTCTGAAACATACTATACTCACTGAGGTCTTGGTTCTGTGTGCAGATCAGTTGAAACGTCACTAGTAGAAGGGGTGGGAGTGAAGTACATTCAAAATCTCAGGTACAATAAAAATTGAAGTAAAAATAAAATGATGTCCCTGTATTTAATGTTGGATCAAAGAGAAGTCGAAATATCTTCGTCGATTGTAGCCCTTGAAGAAGAGTAAGATTGTTGTGTAAGTCTTTGTTAGCAACGGGTGTGTGAGCTATTTCCCTAGTCAGAATAGATGAAGATATGTTGAACAGATGCAGTGTGCCATTTGTTTCTTCCACTTTATTGAAATTCATCATTTCATTTTTAGTACAGCAGTTCCAATACATCTCCCACAGGTCCATAATGTACAGATCGACCCGGTGCCAATGAATGACAATTATATCTTAGTTAATGATCACACAAATCCTGCACCCCATTTAATTCAATTCGTTCCAAACTCAACAGCTATCATTATCTCATCGGGGCAATCTGTGACGTCAAGAGCATTCATCGGTGTGAAAGTCCGATGGATTTAGAGGCGAATCGAAAACGGATATGGATATTATTTCAGCGTTAGTGAGGTATTATACGCAGTGACGTCACGATAGTTCCATAACTTCGGAACGCGAGAAGAGGGGTTAATTGCAAGGACCAAAGAATTTCATACATTTAAATGGCTCCTCTTCACACGCTGTGAAGGCGCATGGCTGGCACGGAGGTAGAGCACCATCAAGTCATTGCACAAATAGAGTGTTAGTTGGGAGGCCGAAGGGAAAAAGATCTTTGGGGAGGCCGAGACGTAGAATGTTAAATGTTATGTTTTATTTAACGACGCTCGCAACTGCAAAGGTTATATCAGCGTCGCCGGATGTGCCGGAATTTTGTCTCGCAGGAGTTCTTTTACATGCCAGTAAATCTACTGACATGAGCCTGTCGCATTTAAGCACATTTAAATGCCATCGACCTGGCCCGGGATCGGACCCGCAACCTTGGGCATAGAAGGCCAGCGCTATACCAACTCGCCAACCAGGTCGACCCGAGACGTAGATGGGAGGATAATATTAAAATGGATTTGAAGGACGTGGGATATTGATAGAGATGGGATATTGATAAAGACTGCACAGGATAGGGACCGATGGCGGGTTTATGTGAGAGCGGCAATGAACCTCCGGGTTCCTTAAAAGGCATTTGTAAGTAGATCTAAATATAAAGTAAGAGGTTATTTAGCGTCGATGGGACTGGTGATAGCGAGATGATATTTGGCGAGATGAGATCGAGGATTCGCCATTGGTTACCTGACATTTACCTTACGGTTGGGGAAAACTTCGGAAAAAACCCAAAATCAGCCCAAGCGGTAATCGAATCCGCGCCCGAACGCAACTCCGGATCGGCATGCAAGCGGCTTAGCCGACTGAGCTACGCCGGTGGCTAAAAGAACTGTAGGTTCGTGGCCCATTTCTTTCAGGGCTCATCCCGTTGTTTTAGAGCCTCAGGAAAACCACGGAAAACCACAGGCAGGATGAGTTGTCTCAATTTAGGAGACTAGCCAATTGACTGTGAGATAACTCTAATAAAATAAGCCCAGCTCGACCCTGAGAGCATGATGTTAGGAAGGATAAGTGTTCTTGTTGTTTGTAATAACTATATATATATATATATATATATATATATATATATATATATATATATTTTTAAATATGACAAAAATACCTTACATAGCTTGAAAAAAAATACTAAGTACTGACCAACCATATTTCAGAGCTAGTAGTTGGCCGAGAATTGCAGTGAACAACAAAGGTCATCTCCAAATACTCCATCACAAATGCATGCCGATTATCTCTGAACAACGACTTATACTATGAAAACGATCTTTCCACATCACAGGACGTCAGATGTGCATATTAAAGAGAGGAATGTCACAAACACAAACATCGTCAATTTCACCTACAGGCACACCCCCTAATACTTGAGCAACTTTACACATTTTTTTTTATATCCACTGTTTTTCCCAAACACATTCTGGAATTTGTCCTTAGTACGTGCACATCTGAACCTGATAGCGAGGGTAGTTTAATTTCCACGACACGCACCTCCCTGTTTCAGACAACAGGTTTTTGGATGTTTCAAGTTTCAAGATATATTGCCGTACTTGATAGACATGAGCGAGAGGCGAGAGATTTGTTTAAATTAAGTAATGTTCATACCCGAGCTCTTATCTGTTGTGTTTCACAAACAAAGCGTGGAATGAAATCATCTTCAGCAACAATAAACATTCCTAATTATAGGTGTTGCAAGATCTCTCCTCCTTGTCCATGTTAATTTATTCTCTAATAATAACATTGATATGCTGCCTAGCTGTTCTCAGAACTTGAGGCGATACTATTACAAAAATGGATCACGGATACACCACACAGCGCTTAGAAACACGAAGCAACCAAGAATTCTTAAAAAGATAACTTACTTCTGAGTGATATAATTGATTTAGTTTTAAAATATTTAAAAGTTATTGTAAAAAAGTATTTAAGTAAAAAACTCCAAGATTTATGTGTTTATAATAGATTTCCTGAAAATATGTATTTACATAATTTTCTTGTGAAAATATGTTTTTATGTGAAATAAAATTCGGGTTTTAAACTTGAAACTTCATGTTCGGAATTTTTAACTTTGTTAATTGTACGATGAAAAAGTAATGGAACGGAGAAAAATTCTCTCCGGCGCCGGGATTTGAACCCGGGTTTTCAGCTCTACGTGCTGATGCTTTATCCACTAAGCCACACCGGATACAACTCCGACGCCGGTTAGAATCGTCTCAGATTAAGCTCCAACTCTTGGGTTCCCTCTAGTGGCCGCCCTCTGCACTACGTCATAGATGTCTATGAACGCAGGACCGAAGTCCACACATGTGCTGAGGTGCACTCGATATGAGTGACTAGTTGGCCGGGATCCGACGGAATAAGCGCCGTCTTAAATCACGAAGTGATTTACGCATATCATATATATTATTTTAATGTACCGAAGTACATATGATATTTCCATGCAGATATTCTGCGTCATCATACGATGAAAGAGTAATGGACCGGAGAAAAATTCTCTCCGGCGCCGGGATTTGAACCCGGGTTTTCAGCTCTACGTGCTGATGCTTTATCCACTAAGCCACACCGGATACAACTCCGACGCCGGTTAGAATCGTCTCAGATTAAGCTCCAACTCTTGGGTTCCCTCTAGTGGCCGCCCTCTGCACTACGTCATAGATGTCTATGAACGCAGGACCGAAGTCCACACATGTGCTGAGGTGCACTCGATATGAGTGACTAGTTGGCCGGGATCCGACGGAATAAGCGCCGTCTTAAATCACGAAGTGATTTACGCATATCATATATATTATTTTAATGTACCGAAGTACATATGATATTTCCATGCAGATATTCTGCATCATCATACGATGAAAGAGTAATGGAACGGAGAAAAATTCTCTCCGGCGCCGGGATTTGAACCCGGGTTTTCAGCTCTACGTGCTGATGCTTTATCCACTAAGCCACACCGGATACAACTCCGACGCCGGTTAGAATCGTCTCAGATTAAGCTCCAACTCTTGGGTTCCCTCTAGTGGCCGCCCTCTGCACTACGTCATAGATGTCTATGAACGCATGACCGAAGTCCACACATGTGCTGAGGTGCACTCGATATGAGTGACTAGTTGGCCGGGATCCGACGGAATAAGCGCCGTCTTAAATCACGAAGTGATTTACGCATATCATATATATTATTTTAATGTACCGAAGTACATATGATATTTCCATGCAGATATTCTGCGTCATCATACGATGAAAGAGTAATGGAACGGAGAAAAATTCTCTCCGGCGCCGGGATTTGAACCCGGGTTTTCAGCTCTACGTGCTGATGCTTTATCCACTAAGCCACACCGGATACAACTCCGACGCCGGTTAGAATCGTCTCAGATTAAGCTCCAGCTCTTGGGTTCCCTCTAGTGGCCGCCCTCTGCACTACGTCATAGATGTCTATGAACGCAGGACCGAAGTCCACACATGTGCTGAGGTGCACTCGATATGAGTGACTAGTTGGCCGGGATCCGAGACCCGGGTTCAAATCCCGGCGCCGGAGAGAATTTTTCTCCGGTCCATTACTCTTTCATCGTATGATGACGCAGAATATCTGCATGGAAATATCATATGTACTTCGGTACATTAAAATAATATATTTGTTAATTGTGGTTTATCACAGGCAAAAACAATATTTAATTACATAGAAATCCGCTCCTTAGTAATAACCCATGTTGTATTTCAACACAAGATAGGATGTCCCGCGCCGTGGCGTCGTGGTCTAAGGCATCAAGCCTAGGACTCGCGTTACGGAATGCGCGCTGGTTCGAGTTCTAATGGAGAAAGAAATTGTTTCATCAAAATTTCGGCCGGTGTATGGGACCGTTGCCCACCCAGCATCGTGCATTTAGGGAGCTACGATAGGTAGCGAAATCCAGTTACGACCACGAGCTAAAGCTCGTGCTGACCAAACAATACTTATTTTCTAGTTGGATGATCGTCCACCTCTGAGGAAGCACGTGGACGTGAGGCCAACAGTAGATTGGTGAGACATGGCTCTTAATGGGCTATAGCGGTGTGGGTTTATTTTGTTTATTTATTTACGAGACACGGTACTGGAGTGATTCTGTGGATCGATCCTGATTCAGACGCAATCAGGCAATAGATGCTTGCCGCTTGACAGGTCGCTCCCGATGCTGTAATCCAGGTCACCAGAGTCGTGTTACCATGGAAACAGAAGTCTAAGTTGATTCCCGTTCCTCATGGTTTTCCACGTGGTCCGTCTCACTCTATTCTCTATTTAATGTGCTTTGAGATTTCCCGATTGACATCAGAGGGCTGAAACTGAGATAGAAGTTTCTGGTAGCACGACAGGGCAGGTCATTGTTTTGTTGTCCGGCCACCAGTAGCGCTAAATGTTTCAATGGAATTTTCTGATTGGTTGCTGGTGAGGAAGACATACAGAACAACAAAGAACCACCATATTTGTTTTGAGATGACAAACTGTTGAAGATGTTATGAGTCGTTTGTGTGTTTATGTTATTTAATTAAGAAAATGAGTGAAAATTTCTTCAGTTGTTTTATTTATTCTAGTTCCAATGAAGTTATTACTTACTACTACTTATTTACTGGCTTTTAAGGAACCCGGAGGTTCAATGCCGCCCTCACATAAGCCCGCCATTGGTCCCGATCCTGAGCAAGATTAATCCATTCTCTATCATCATATCCCACCTCCCTCAAATCAATTTTAATATTATCTTCCCATCTACGTCTCGGCCTCCCTAAAGGTCTTTTTCCCTCCGGCCTCCCAACTAACACTCTATATGCATTTCTGGATTCGCCCAAACGTGCTACATGCCCTGCCCATCTCAAACGTCTGGATTTAATGTTCCTAATTAAGTCAGATGAAGAATACAATGATTGCAGTTCTGTGTTGTGTAACTTTCTCCATTCTCCTGTAACTTCATCCCTCTTGGCCCCAAATATTTTCCCTAAGCACCTTATTCTCAAACACCCTTAACTATGTTCCTCTCTCAAAGTGAGAGTCCAAGTTTCACAACCAAAAAGAACAACCGGTAATATAACTGTTTTATATATTCTAACTTTCAGATTTTTTGGCAGCAGAATGGGTGATAAAAGCTTCTCGACCGAATAATAAAAGGCATTTCCCATATTTATTCTGCGTTTAATTTCCTCCCGTGTATCATTTATATTTGTTACTGTTGCTCCAAGATATTTGAACTTCTCCGCCTCTTCAAAGGATAAATTTCCAATTTTTATACTTCTATTTCGTACAATGTTCTCGTCACGAGACATAATCATATACTTTGTCTTTTCGGGATTTACTTCCAAACCGATCTCTTTACTTGCTTCCAGTAAAATTCCCGTGTTTTCCGTAATCGTTTGTGGATTTTCTCCTAACATATTCACGTCATCCGCATAGACAAGTAGCTGATGTAACCCGTTTAATTCCAAACCCTCTCTGTTATCCTGGACGTTCCTGATGGCAAACTCAAGAGCAAAGTTAAAAAGTAAAGGTGATAGTGCATGAAGTTATTACTTATTTTCTTAATTAAATAGCATAAACACTCCAAAATAAATAACATTACTCTTTAACAAACCTTATAATTTCATAAAGAAAACCCACCAATTTCGCACTCATATGTTCGAATGGCAAGCTTCACAGGCTGGCTACCAGGAGCGCATCGGTTGTTCTCTGCTTCCCCATCGTAACACGCGCCGTGCACTTCTATTATTTCGTTGTTCTGTGATTGACATTGAGGTTTTCGACATAGTTGTCATGGAAATATCGGTTAGCCTACATGGTTTATGTAGGCTATACAGAGTGAACCGTAAGTAACGTCATTAATTTCAGGGAGTTATTCTTTCGGGTATTTCAAACAAAAAAGTTTAATATAATTTTGCTCGATTTTGCTTCCTTTTCGAGATAAAAATTGTTTTATAGTCTACGAAACATTTCATAATCATTTATTATCATAAGACACTTACTTGCTTACTTACAAATAGCTTTTAAGGAACCCGAAGGTTCATTGCCGCCCTCACATAAGCCCGCCATATGTCCCTATCCTGTGCAAGATTTATCCAGTCTCTATCATCATATCCCATCTCCCTCAAATCCATTTTAATATTATCCTTCCATCTACGTCTCGGCCTCTCCAAAGGTCTTTTTCCCTCCGGCCTCCCAACTAACACTCTATATGCATTTCTGGATTCGCCCATACGTGCTACATGTCATGCCCATCTCAAACATCTGGATTTAATGTTCCTAATTATGTCAGGTGAAGAATATAATGCATGCAGTTCTGCGTTGTGTAACTTTAACCATTCTCCTGTAACTTCATCCTGCTTAGCCCCAAATATTTTCCTTACTTACTTACTTACAAATGGCTTTTAAGGAATCCGAAGGTTCATTGCCGCCCTCACATAAGCCCGCCATCGATCCCTATCCTGTGCAAGATTAATCCAGTCTCTATCATCACACCCCACCTCCCTCAAATCCATTTTAATATTATCCTCCCATCTACGTCTCGGCCTCCCTAAAGGTCTTTTTCCCTCCGGTCTCCCAACTAACACTCTATATGCATTTCTGGATTCGTCCATACGTGCTACATGCCCTGCCCATCTCAAACGTCTGGATCCAAATATTTTCCTAAGAACCTTATTCTCAAACACCCTTAATCTCTATTCCTCTCTCAAAGTGAGAGTCCAAGTTTCACAACCATAAAGAACAACCGGTAATATAACTATTTTATAAATTTTAACTTTCAGGTTTTTTGACAGCAAACTCGATGACAAAAGCTTCTCAACCGAATAATAACAGGCATTTCCCATATTTATTCTGCGTTTAATTTCCTCCAGAGTGTCATTTATGCAGGGACATCATTTTATTTTTACTTGCATTTTATTGTACCTGCATTTCTGAATGTACTTCACTCCCACCTCTTGACTAATGTCCTTGCTCCCGTCAGACACACAAACTTACGGCCGCTATTGCATTCAAAGTCTTCAAGCAGTGAAGTAAACACTGCAGTGTATAGTGTGTTTCATAAATATGATTGCGTTTTCTATAGAAGAAAGAACCTATATTAATAATATCGTACTAAAAAATTATATTCAAGAAACGATAAATTCAATTTCAGAGAATATGCTTCAAAATGTTTTTAATAATATGCGTACTGAATTGAAGCCTGCATTGTAATGAACGGCAACCATTTTCAGCAACTTGTTTAAAAATTTGGATTAGCTTTTTTTGAATTGAGGTGGCTAGAAGCAAAGGAATGCTAGTGACATTTGTAATAACATGAGTTAAGTGCATTCAGTGTAAGCAAAAGTATCTAAAATTTTAGTGGCAAAGGGATATTTTAATCGCATCACACATTAAAATTTAAATATAAAATTTCACCGATTTTACGAAAGCTTAAATATTTAAACCCCATTTTCTCAAAAGTAACTTAAGTGCACTTACAGCCCTTTACTTATGACCCCCTCAATTAAAATGCACTCTCTGTATTGTATGATAACATCAATAATTAATATGCTAAATAAAGTAGATATTACATAACGAACATAGCCGCCTGAAAAGTTGAGTTTTTGAAAAAAAAAATGTTACTACTCTACTGTATTTTGATAAATTCCGTAAAAGTGATAATCAAACTGAAAATCGTAATATCGTATTTCCCTACAACATAAATGGATACACTACTTTTCTCTCCTCCTATACCTAGTAAAATGATTTGTTTACATATTGCACTAGTAACATCAAACTCCTGTACTGGAAGGGGGCAAGAGTGTTTCCGAGTATAGCCAGGTTAATGTTAAAAATATTGGTAAAAATAAAGTGATGTCCCTGTATTAATTAAATCAGCTGCCACCGAGCGGGCTAGCGGCGTGCTAGAGGGCTGGCCTTGAATTCGGGAGGTCCGGGGTTCGATCCAAGGGGCCGGCAATCCTAACTGAGGTTTTTCATGGTTTCCTCAGTTATTTCCAGGCAAATGCCGGGATTGTACCTCTTGAAAGTCCGGCCATGGACGACGACCCTTCCCTTAATCCTTTCATATGTGTGAGTGAATGCTGTGTAATGTCTTAAATGTTTGTGTTGTATCGGAGGTGGCCCTGGCATCGGACAGGGCCTCCATGTCCTTGTGTGGTCAAAAAAGTATGTATGTGATCCAATAGATTAATTCCTCTCCCGACAGGTCGCGGCCCTGTAAGGCCCGGGTGACGTGCGTCGTATAAATGAACCTAAAAAGGAGAGGTTAAACTAAGGGAAAGAAATCAGCTGCCAATTTTAATTTATTGTTTTAATTATCTTGCGTCAGCGGAATTTATTTATTTATATGTCTAGAATAGTGCAAAGCTCCAATTACAGTAGACAATACAAATAGTTGCTTATAACATAAAAAATGGGGATAAAAACATGGAAAAGAGATAAAAATACTTATACTTCTCAAATAAATTGGCGACACCGAGATGTTATCTTGGCAAGATGAGACCGAGATTCAACAACGATTACCTGACATTCGCCTTACAGTAGGGGAAAACAGCAGATGAACCTGATTAATCTGCCCAAGCGAGATTCGAATTCCTACCCCAAAAGCCACAGGGTGGCACACGAAATGTCATACCATTTATTTTACACGTAACACCTATTGATTTGTACAGGGACATCATTTTATTTTTACTAACATTTCTGATATTAACCTGGCTATACCTTTGGATCAACGGTTGCTATCCCTTCCACGACTGGAGTTCGATGGCGTAATATACAAACAAATCACTTTACTAGGTATAGGAGGGAAGAAAAGTAGTTCATCCATTTACGTAAACTAGGAAATATCACGCTTTTGAGTTTTATAATTTTCATTACGTTTTTGTTTAATCAAAATACAGTACAGTATTAACAATGAGTGTTTTTACTCACGAACTGAGCTGTCCATACGGACGTATTCATTATGCAGTGTATATTATACTGTCTACAGCACATTAGCGTACAATATAGAGAATGAAGTTCAATTGAAAAATAATCATAATATGGATATTTAAACACATTTTTCAAAATGGTGGCGGTTCATTTTGATACAGACTCCAGTTCTAATGTGTGTAATTCCAATTACCAGTTTCGTCCTTCGTACTAGTAACTCATGTTGAAATAATTTTGTACCTACTCTGTAAAAGAGTACCTTACGTACTGTAAATTCTATCTTCACTTCTGCTCGATCCGAAAAGATAAAATTACTCAGACATGCTATCTACTGTCCGTCCAAGTAGTTATGTCGCAGGATCGTAGAAAGGAGGGAAATCACGTGACAGTTAATTACTTAACGAGACCCTTTTATTTAAGTTATTTTAAACAGTTTTATGGGCATAATATTACGTAGATGTCCAATTCCTAGCAGAAATTAATGTTCTAAAAAAAGAGCTAAGACAGCCCAGTCACTAGCCTTTACAGAGAGGCGAATAGAAGCTGGTGGAGAAAACCGGAATGCGACGTAGGCAAATGGACGACAGTACCTGTGCGAAAATGATGCAATATTGAATGCTCTTTCGTCATTGGAAAACGCGAACATATTTTTGGAACGTACTGTGACGGTGAGGCTACTATGACTGTATACGCGGTCTTGGATCTGTGTGGAGAACGGTTGAACTTCATTAGTAGAAGGGGTGGGAGTGAAGTACATTAAAAAACTCAGGTATAATAAAAATTGAAGTAAAAATAAAATGATGTCCCTGTATTAAAGCTTTACAAAATTATACAGAATTAATAATTAGGATTTGGAATTTTATCTCTAATGCAGAACATGTTCCATACGACCGCCGTTTTGCCTCACAACCTCTTGCAAACGAACCCTTACATTCGTCACCACTTTTCGACAAAAGTCTTCAGATAGCGCACGGCACAACTCCATTAGAAGGGCTCTGAGCTGCACCACATTTTCTGGCCTCCTTTGGTAGACTTTCTCTTTTAGGAATCCCCATAAAAAGAAATCGCACGGATTAATGTCCGGGCTATGAGGCGGCCACATTTTGCCGCACCATTTCGATGTGACATCACACGAAGATCAAACATCTCGTGCAGATAATCCAGAGCAGTGTTTGCAGTGCGTGGACGGGCTCCATCCTGCATGAACCACTGAGTTTCCGTAGTGAGACCTTTTGCCATGAGATGGGGGATAAAACTGCTTTCCAACATGGTTTGTATGTATTTATTTATTTACACTGCAAGTGGGCAAGCACCCGGTGGCAGTGGTATATACAATATAAACAATACACAATAAAATGATAAGCAATACACAATAAAATTTACAGTACACAATACAATTTTGCAACACATATACAATTTTATACACAATAATAATAAAACATAAATAAAATACCTAATTTTACATTACAACCTACATAATTATGTATAGGTCCTACATAAGTTTCAATAGTCTTTCACTTTACTCTCATCTCACTCACTGTAGTGGCACTATGACGCATTTCACTGACACTTTAGCACACATTTCACTGACACACTATAACACATTTCACTGACACTATAGAACACATTTCATTTACGCTATAAATTATCACTGATCGGAACTGTTCACTACACTGTAAAACCATAACTTCACTGACTCACCTCGCTTCACTGATACAACAGTTCAAATAAGTCAAATAATTACATCCTTATGCATACTTATAAACAGAATTACTGTACATTTAAACTAAACATTTCTAGTCTAAGGCCCTCTTACACGCTATTTTTAAATAATTTACCATTCAAACCAAGGAAGTAAACTCGTCAGGCTAGATAAATACATGTCACCTTAAAAAATTAAATGTTGAATGTCACCTTAATTTTAATTTGCACTTTATACACAACTTTTTAAGTTATTCTTGAATCTCCTTAAGGAAGGACAGTCCTCAAAGATCGCTGCAGGTAGGTCATTCCAATCATTTATAGTTCTATTTAAAAATGAGAATTTACCTACATCCGTTTTCTGTTTCCTACATTTGATTTTAAAATCATGATCGTTCCTACCATAGTACGTTGGCTTTTCTAACCTAGCCATTATGTCTACCCATGCTTTCTGACCTATATGTGCTCTATACAATGATGTTATTCTAGTTTTCCTACGTCTGTTTTCCAAAGTTTCCCATTTAAGTTCTTTTATCGTATCGTTTCCATCTTCTCTTTTACCTTTAACAAATTTAGCTGCCCTATACTGGATTCTTTCTAAGGAATTTATCTGATATATTCTGTAGGGATCCCAACATGTAGTTCCGTATTCCATTAACGGTCGCACTAACGTTAGATATGCTATTTCCCTCGAACTTGGTTGGCAGTTTCATCGAAGAAAATTGGACCGATGATTCCATGACTCGAAATTGCGGCCCATACAGAAACTTTTGCCCCAAACATTTCTTTTTCATGCAGCATGCGAGGTGGTTCCCTAACCCATAATCGAACGTTTTGTTTACTCACAACACAAAATAACTTTCACCTTGTGTTCAATAGTCAATCGCCTGTTGTCCGCCATTTCACAAATTGATGTTTGTGCTCGTAGCTATGGTTACATCCAAACTGTGATGCTACCTATCGGATTTTCTATGAATTTTGGCATCCACTAGCGCAGTTAGAAACATCGAAACAACAATATTAAATTTTTTATGTAACTATTACACTCTTACTACGTCATACTACTTTTGACCAATAAAACGGTACGAAAGGACGTATTTCAACCAATCATGGCTGCTTATCCACAATTTTATCGCGTCCCTAGCATTTCTTTAATTTTATCGCGTCCCTAGCATTTCTTTAATTTTATCGCGTCCCTAGCATTTGTTTCTTTGTTTGCCAACATTTGAAACTGCGCTGGTCTGGACGTCAAAAAAAATATATACTGTATATAAAATTACAAACCACTCCAGTCGATGCACAGCAGTTTCAAATATGACTCGCATTGGCATTCAAGAACAAGAATTAATAAAAATCACTGATCATACCTATGCATCTTCTGAAATCCGATTTACAAATAAATGAAGAGCACCATTCGGAAATCCTGAATAAGTTGAATACACCATGTAGGCCTAAATCAACGAGTTCCACTTCTATTACGCACACGTCCAATATAACATCAACTGAACCACCAACCACATTCAAATTTGAAAATTGTACATTCAATAATTATTCCTTTTAAAATTATTCATTCGGAAATTCTGAATAAGTTGAATACACCATGTAGGCCTAAATCAACGAGTTCCACTTCTATTACGCACACGTCCAATATAACATCAATTGAACCACCAACCACATTCAAATTTGAAAATTGTACATTCAATAATTATTCCTTTTAAAATTATTCATGTTTATTTTTTATGTCACCGTCGTTAATTAAAACTTTTCTAACACTTGTGTATATTAGTTAGGTTATGTTATAGCTTCTGCTATATGATATTATGGATAGTCACGTATCAGAGATTGTTTAATATTAAGATTTATTGAAAATCATCTGTCAAGTGACGTTGATTACTGGAATTCGGATAATTGAAGTGGAATGTTGCATTTTAATAAAAATGAAACTGAATCAAGAAAGCCTTCTTGACTAGTAACATTGCCATTGTGTATAATAGATCGAGAACTTCTCGACGAGAAGGCATTGCTCACTACTGCCATCTAGCATGCATCTAGCGTAATATTTGTAATGTTGAGATGGTACAATAATACATTTGAAGACAGATGTATTTTCGTAAGTCAATTAATATTTTATTGTATTGGAGTACTTCGTTACTTCTAATCTTTATATACTTTCTTCTAATCGTGTAATAGTCAATTAAATCCCACTCGAGTTTTGATTTTCTCTAGATAAATCAAAAAGTCTAGTGAGATTACTGTTGATAATTAAATCGTATGAGATTTCGTGTGCCACTCTGTATTACTCCAGAGATAACACTCATAAATCTCGTCTTGAATTAGATTCCTATTTCTATTTGTTACGGCCTATACTTTACTACAATAAAGACCTTCCATTTTCAAACACTGTTTTCTATTAAATATAGGCCTATTTTCTGAATTTCATACAAAAAATTACCTTTGGTACGATTATAAAGATTGTATGCATAGATAATGTGCTGTGCCTTGTTTGATAAGTAATTTTTAATCACGGAATGTATTTTATGTTCTTTGAACGACTATGGAAAATTAATTGGTCAATATTTGATTTTCCTCATTCAGTTGGCTGGCCAACTCAATTTCGCTCCATTGTGGAAGGACTCTGTAAGCACGTAATAGGCTGTATATGGGAAGGGAAGTCGGAACTGTTTGTGGTGGTGTTGAATTCCACCTACTCTGCAGGGGAATCGAACCGACAGCCATGACCTACATGAAATACCGACCTCGAAATTGCCTATTATCAACAGCGAGTGAGTTTACCACACACACATGGTGAGCTCTCAGTCCCCTTTCCTATGCCTGTAATTGCTAATGCAGTAAGAGGCAATTTGAATTCAAACGAAACGACTGTTGATATTCGAATGATACAGAGTGGAAACTATTGAATTACAGTTCTTGCAAGGACACGTGAAAAAGTTTGTCATCTGTTCCGCATGCTTTACCTTACTTCAAAAGAAATTGAATTTTTTTTCCAGAACTGTAGCAGAGAGGCAAATCCCGAAAAGACAAAGTATATGATTATGTCTCGTGACCAGAATATTGTACGAAATAGAACTATAAAAATTGGAGATTTATCCTTCGAAGAGGTGGAAAAATTCAAATATCTTGGAGCAACAGTAACAAATATAAATGACACTCGGGAGGAAATTAAATGCAGATTAAATATGTGAAATGTTTGTTATTAAAGAACGCAGAACTTTACACTCTTTGTCTTTACTCTTTCGAATTCTGCACACTTTAACACCAAATTACCTTTCTTCTCGTTTCTCTTATCTATACTCTAACCACGACGTAAATACCAGATCACTTATCTGTGGCACGCTAAGTATACCTCTTCATAGAACATCTTGTTATTCATCATCTTTTACAATATCCACCTCGTCAATGGAATTCCTTGTCACAAAGTATTAGGGGCTGCAAGACAACAAACATCTTTAAGAACAGCTTAAAAGATAACCTTATTAGCATTTCACTCCAATCATACTGATTTAAACTATCACTGACTACATTGTTACTTTTTTCTTTAGACATCATCCTGATTGTGCTGTATTTTCAAAATTGTCTCATAATAATCTCTTTCTATGATCTAATATTATTTGAAATATATTAACATTCTATGTATTTTAGTTTAATTCTGCTACACAGTTTATTTCAGTATTTAATTAATAGTTCATAGTATTTTGTTGTTTAATTCGTAAATAACTCTTGTATATCTGTAACTCTCATCTAAATCAAATTGTTGAATTCTTTGTAAGTTCATTTATATATATATATATATATATATATATATATATATATATACACACACTTTTTGCTGGTTGAGTGGAAGAGAAGGCCTTACGGCCTTAACTCTGCCAGCTAAAATAAATTATTATTATTATTATTATTATTATTATTATTATTATTATTATTATTATTATTATTATTATTATTATTATTATTATTATTCGGTTGAGAAGCTTTTATCATCTAGTCTCCTGTCGAAAAATCTGAAAGTTATAATTTATAAAACAGTTATATTACCGGTTGTTCTGTATGGTTGTGAAACTTGGACTCTCACTTTGAGAGAGGAACAGAGATTAAGGGTGTTTGAGAATATTGAGAAAATTAGAATTTATAAAACATTTATATTACCGGTTGTTCTGTATAGTTGTGAAACTTGGACTCTCACTTTGAGAGAGGAACAGAGATTAAGGGTGTTTGAGAATAGGAAAATATTTGGGGCTGAGAGGGACGAAGTTACAGGTGGATGGAGAAAGTTACACAACGCAGAGCTGCACGCAATGTATACTTCACCTGACATAGTTAGGAACATAATCCAGACGTTTGAGATGGGCAGGACATGTAGCACGTATGGGCGAATCCAGAAATGCATATAGAGTATTAGTGGGGAGGCCGGAGGGAAAAAGACCTTTGGGGAGGCCGAGACGTAGATGGGAAGATAATATTAAAATGGATTTGAGAGAGGTGGGATATGATGGTAGCCTTTGAGGAGGCCAAGACGTAGATGGAAGGATGATATTAAAATGGATTTGAGAGATGTGGGATATGAGGATAGAGACTGGATTAATCTTGCTCAGGATAGAGACCAATGGCGGGCTTATGTGAGGGCGGCAATGAACCTCCGGGTTCCTTAAAAGCCAGTAAGTAAGTAAGTATGTAAGTAAGTACTGTAGCAGAGAGGCAAACAAAATTTTCTCCAATCACAAAACAGACCCTGTTAAATAACTTGGGTTATTTTGCTTCAGTTGACAATAATTAAACGCTGGAGGGACAATTTAAATTTCCTTTTTATTCGTCTGGTACCATTTTCTCAGAAACGATTTGTCAGAACTTTTTTGGAAATTTATATACGCATTGTTTATCATATTAGTGTGACACAGTAAGTAAAAGCTTCCTTCATATAAAGAATGAATTATTGTTTTAAATATATTAATTAACTTAATACAAATTATTATTACGATTATGTTAATTAATAATTTAGAAAACAACAATTAAAGGCCCATTCACAATGAAAATTAAACATAACCGTAACATAAACACAGAAGTTTGCGCCCAGGCTACCAAATGGGATCATTTACAATGATTCACATAAGCATTGACATAAACATTACCGTAAGACGTTAACATGAAAGTTTGCAAACTCCAAACTTTCATGCTTATGCTTACGTGATTTGCAAACAAAACACAATCGTGGAGCGCTGAAGTATATGACATTTCCCCTGTTAAAGTAAGTACAGTGCATATCCCTTTCAGTTCTTCAGTAAAAAATCTTGGCATTCACATGGATAATAATCTCAACTGGGACATGCAAATCACAGAAACCTGCAGAAAAGTATATTCTATTATCCATGTGCTAAAAAGGATAAATGTTCATCTCCCCTCTTGCTTAAAAAAGTCCCTTGTGCAGACACTTGCATTTCCCTATTTCGACTATGCGGACATTTTACTGACTGACCTCTCCAGCGACAACAAAATGAAACTTCAACGTGCTCATAATTTGTGTGTACGTTTTGTAAGCAATGTTCGTAAATATGATCATATTACCCCATCCCTGGAAGCAATAGGTTGGCTTAAACTAGATAAGAAAAGAAATTTACATTCACTTCTCTTTCTCTTCGAAATCTTGAACTCTTCTATTCCTTCGTACCTGTCGTCTCGCTTCACTTACCTTTCTTCCCACCATAATCTCAACACACGCTCTCGTCATGAAACAATACTAACAATACCATCCCATCGCACCTCCTCATACTCATCTTCTTTCACAATAGCCCTGCCAAGACTCTGGAATTCGCTACCTGCTAGCATCAGGGACTGTCGAAATAAAATTGAATTCAAACGAAAACTTACTAGGCACTTGGTCAGTAATTGATTACTTGTAAATAGTTTCTTTAATCTGTCACAAAATATTTCAATATTCAGTAATTTCATCACTATACAATTTTGTTATTCTAGATTTAATTTGTAATTCAGTAAATATAAAATATTCTTTGTTTCTCTATGATAAATTATCTAGCTTTAATTATTCAGGTAATCTTTTCGTACTTTGATTTTATTGTAATTGTAAATTTAATACTAATTGTAATATTATTTGTAATTGTAATTGTAAATTTAATACTAATTGTAATTTTATTGTTGATATTGTAGTTGGAATCTCCTGGTAGAGGGGCAGAGAAGGCCTGACGGCCTTATCTCTACCAGGTTAAATAAATAAATACTACTAAATACTACTACTATATGACAGAATATGAGGAAATGGCGTCGTTGTTATGTTTCCATGGTTACCAAGTATGTTTGCTGTTATGTTTATGTTCCCATCGTGAATGATGGTATGACTTCTTGATTTTACCGTAACGTTTATATAAGTTAACGCTTACGTTATGTTTAATTTTCATTGTGAATGAGTCTTAAGACTTTGTCAAAAAGAAAACTTTCCTCCTGCAACGTCAAACTACTAATAAACAATGTTTATTAAAAGTAATTGTTTATGAGAAAATGATACCAGAGGGAAAACAAATCGGAAAATTTCAGTCCAGTGTTTAATTACTGCCAACTAAAATAAAATAATCCCGGTTATTTATTATGGGTAGACTTCGAAGTTTTAATCGTTTCGCATAACTGTAGTTTAAAATATACAGTCAGAGATACAGGTTAACTGATAGCAGAGTATTGCCCGGGGGTGGGGGGGACAGGCGAGGGTTTGTTTACTGTTTACATCTATCGGAACTATTCACTGCACTGTCTTTGGAAATTTCGTACGTACCAGCGCTGAAGGTAGGACAGTTTGGACAATGTGAAGTCATTGCGATATCTATAACAATTCAATTGGAACAAATTTTAAAATATAAGTTATTAAATTTCTTATACAAGGATGAAACCTTACAAGTAAAAATAAGATATTTTATTTGAAAAGGCAAAATTCGTCACAACTGCTGGCAAAAATTACAGAATTATGGACTAAACATTTATAATTACATGATTTTGAAGCATCGATATCAATATTTAAAAATTGTAAGGTATAAATCCAAATTAGAAATAGGAGATATTTAGAATACGTAATTTAAATTAGCATAAATATATTGTATTTGACATACTGTATATTTTAAATAAGTATATTGTGAATTTGTGATACCGGTACTTCATTTTAATTCATTTGATTCTTAGCTTACTCTATTTTGTTATCAAGTTAAATTACAAAACTTTTATTTTGACTTCTTACTAATACATTCTTACTAAATATAATACTTTAGTTATTTTCATTTTAAGTATAATATTATCTTCGTTTATCGTACTCTATACTCAGTTGTCCCCCCCGAACATGAGTTTGACACATAAGGGGTTAGATTTACATTAAACAGAACACATTATTTTTTTAATGTTTTATGTAAATGTTTCTTTTATAGTAATTTTACTATTCTCAGACAATCTATTTCTGTGACTTGTATTTTATAATTATTGTAATTGTGTCGCTTCGTTTTCTTATATTGTAATTTATGTACAATTACAAATAATGTGTTCTGATATTCTAATAATAATAATAATAATAATAATAATAATAATAATAATAATAATAATAATAATAATAATACTATTATTTTGAGAATAAGGTGCTTAGAAAAAAATTTGGGGCTAAGAGGAATGAAGTTACAGGTTCGTTGGGAGGCCGGAGGGGAAAAGACCTTTGGGGAGACCGAGACGTAGATGGGAAGATAATATTAAAACGGATTTGAGGGAGGTGGGACATGATGTAGAGACTGGATTATTCTTGCTCAGGATAGGGACCAATGGCGGGATTATGTGAGAGAGGCAATGAAACTCCGGGTTCCTTTTTTATTTATTTATCTATTTTTTAATTTTTAGTAGGTTATTTTACGACGCTTTATGAACATCTTAGGTTATTTAGCGTTTGAATGAGATGAAGGTGATGATGTCGGTGAAATGAGTCCGGGGTCCAATACCGAAAGTTACCCAGCAACTGGGTTCCTTAAAAGCCAGTAAGTAAGTAAGTAAGTAAGTAAGTAAGTAAGTAAGTAAGTAAGTAAGTAAGTAAGTAAGTAAGTAAGTAAGTAAGTAAGTAAGTAAGTAAGTAAGTAAGTAAGTAAGTAAGTAAGTAAGTAAGTAAGTAAGTAAGTAAGTAAGTAAGTAAGTAAGTAAGTAAGTAAGTAAGTAAGTAAGTAAGTAAGTAAGTAAGGAAGTATTATTATAAAAATTGTTACTAAGTGGGCTACCTTTGTAAAAATAGCATTTCCCTGTATGAGTGTTTATAGATCTAAGAGAAATAGCCTATTACGTTTTTATACCCGACAGATGATGATAATGCAATGTATTCTGACCTACATAATATTTACGTTTGTTCTTCAGGCATATTATGAGCATATTATGAATGAAAAGTTCTCTACCATTTTTTTCCCTTTTCGACTTTGCGCCTAGGTTTACAGAAATAATTATTTTATATACATACACTATTATACTAAAAAAAACTGTAATAGAAAGAGTGGTTGAAGATAGAATAATGTTGAAACTGGCCTTGAAGAGAAAAAGAAATTGCCTGGGTCACTGGCTGAGAAGAAACTGTCTACTGAAGGATGCACTGGAAAGAATGATGAACGGGAGAAAAGTTCGGGGCAGAAGAAGGTATCAGATGATAGATAATCTATACTAATAATAAATCTGTAGCCGAAATTTTTCTGGTAATTTTCGATTTTACAAAAATAATTGGTCCTAACATATATAATTAACCACCTTGAAACCGAAAATCGCATTTTTGACATTTTTGTTTGTATGTCTGTCTGTATATTTGTTACCTTTTCACGCGATAATGGCTGAACCGATTTATATGAAAATTGGAATATAAATTAAATTCGTTGTAACTTAGATTTTAGGCTATATGGCATTCAAAATACTTTATCTGAAAGGGGGGGTTATAAGGGGGCCTGAATTAAATAAATCGAAATTTCTGGCTTATTATTGATTTTTGTGAAAAATGTTACATAACAAACGTTTCTTTAAAAATATTTCCAATAAGTTTTATTCTTTACAGAAGTTTGATAGGACTGATATTTAATGAGATAAATGAGTTTTAAAACTAAAATAACGCCATCTAAGATGGTGCAATGAATAAAGAAAAAATGACTTCGTCTATAAGGGGCCTTGGACATCAACAATTGAAAGCTATTAAACATAGCCTACAGAGAATGTTTCTGTGTTTGTATGAAGTAATATCAGAAGCTAAATTAACCGATTTGTATAATTAATTATTATTTCACCATTGGAAAGTGCAGTTTCTCTATATGAACATAATGCTATAATGTTATTACAGTAACGTCTGAGTAAATCGAGGACAGGTAAGATTAAAATAGCTTCTTATGCACAGAAAATTTGATAGGCTATTTTGTACATTCGTTTTCTGTATTTCTTAAAATAATATTTATGTACACTCATTTTAATCTCAGAGAATTAACAATTATTGATTTAGTGTGCAGTAATAGTACGTTAGCTTAGTAATCCATTATTTTATAATTCAAATTTTAACTATGCTCAATTGAATCATGTTAAAATACATAAAATATATATGCAATAAATGCAATGCAAAAAAATTGGGTAATGAGCGAAGCAGATTATCTTGCGCTGTTGTAAAAGTTGTTCCCTGGATCAAACGTCTTATTTTAATTATGTAATTACTTTATATTTATTTCTAATAGGTGCAGCGGAGCGCACGGGTACGGCTAGTATTAATATATATGGATCATAATATGCGGAGTCTTAGAGAAAGTGGGAAAATAGAGAAGATTAGAGAATGCTGGATTTGCAGTGAAAGACCTATCCATGGGCAGAAAACTATGAATTCATGAAATAAGCAGAAATAATGTAAGCGGAGAAAAAATAAAAATAAATTTATTTTTAATTTCGAATTTTTGGTTAGGCAGGGTCTTACAACTCTGACCTTCCCTGAATACTCTTCTAACCGCTGTTGCTGTCGTCGACATTAGTATACTACTACTCCAGCATCATCACAAAATTATCATCTGCGGTATAGAAAGCAACGCGCTGCATCCCGGCCTCCTTGATACACTTCTACACGAGAGCCAGCGGGCGCAAGGCTGCGGCGGTAAGCGGTCAAGGAAACTAAACAAATGAAAGGCAGTTGTCTCATTGTTAACGTGGCTTCGCTCTGAGTTGAACTGACATCTCCGCAACATGCTCCTGATTCTACAAGATACACGTTCCCGGGGTATGTACAGTTACATCACAAGGGAGGAAGTTCATGTATTTCACATATTTACTGCTTGTGGAGCTTGTTTTTAGCTTGTTTTTTTGTATAGAAGATTATACTTACGAGAACCAAAACAATGTGTCTGGTAAATAACATTGCCAAGTCATTCTTTGTGACTCACTATCGTTTATTTATGTAGCCGATGTCAAAAAAGCATGTCGATTCTGGTCGAATAGCGATTTTAATAACTTCAATTTTCGAGAAAGATGCATGTAACTTGTACAAACATGACCTGAAGGTGGACGGGTATTAATAATGTTGGAGTACGTCAACAATATCAGCGTTTGCGTTATTATTACCTGCATTTATTACTATTATTTTATAACATTTTAATTAGTTATTCATAATTAATGAAATGTTTATTTAACTTAAGTTTTAAATTTTCTTGTTTGATAACATGAATCGAGAATAATATCTTTGAAAGTGTGATTATAATTTCTGGAAATCTTGTAATTTTAGGAAATTACTTCAATAATTTTTGTGATCGACATAAATTAAGATTAATAATAATAATAATAATAATAATAATAATAATAATAATAATAATAATAATAATAATTATTATTATTATTATTATTAATACGAATGTGTTAGCCAACAGCGATTCGCCAATACTGGTCTAGCATAAGGATTACAATAATAACACAACAATATTAGTAACAAAGATAACAATAAAAATAACAATACTTATTGTAGACTTTCTACAATTGCGCAACTTCCAAGTTTATGAATTAAATGGCTCAAATATATTGCTGTACAAGTTGGCAGTTTTAATGCATCTAGATTTCTAGAAAATGGGGAAAGGAATTTAGAACATTTTATTTATTTATTTAAATATTTATTTATTTAACCTGGTAGAGATAAGGCCATCAGGCCTTCTCTTCCCCTGTACCAGGAGATTACAATATTATAATTACACTTAGTATTAAATTTACAAATACAATACAAATCAAAGTACTAAAAGATTAACTGATTAATACAGACTAGACAGTTTATTGTAGAAGTTAAGAGCAGTGAAAGATATTTTTACTTAAGTAAAAATTAAACCTACTCTACGCAGTAAGAAAATGTTTAATGAGTTTGTTTTTGAACACTTAAATTCAGACAGTCTCTGATGTCACTGGGTAGGGTGTTCCACAAGCGCGATAGCGAGATTGTGTATGATGATTAATATTGATGTAGAAGAAAGAGTAATTCTGGAGGACGACCACTTCACAATGTTCGAACTATTTTTTTTTCACGAACGACGATTTTATGCTCGATTTTCGAAAGATAATAAAAAAATCGGAAAAACATAATTTCGACTGTAACTGAACAAAGCCTATCTCAACCTAAACTAATCTAACCCAAGCTAAACTAAGCAAATCTAACCTGACGAAACCTAACATAACATTTCCAGGTTAGCTTAGGTTTGCTTGGTTAATTTAGGTTGTGATAGGCCGAATTTTTTTTATTACCATTCGAAAATCGAGCATAAAATCGTCGTTTATGAAGATAAGTTCGAAAATCGTAGAGTATTACATAATAATAATAATAATAATAATAATAATAATAATAATAATAATAATAATAATAATAAAAAATTGTGACTATCATATTCACAATTATTATAATCAAAATATTTCCTTAATTATTTCGGCGAACATAATTTGACCTCCAAATTCATTTCTAGGAAATCTTGAAGCGATGTTTCTTCTAGAGTAGCTGCTTTCGGTGGAGAATTTGAGTGGTTTCAAATAGGGCAATATATATATATATATATTACAACATTATTATTATTATTATTATTATTATTATTATTATTATTATTATTATTATTATTTACGCCAAGTGTACTTGATCTGTTCCATGTTATTTTCCTTGCCATATTTATTCACGTCTTGGGACGGCCTTCTCCTTCCTGTTGCTCTACATTCAGGAAACGTTTAGATTTTCTTATCAGTATTCTGTAAGCGATAAATTCGTATTTCTTTTCCTGCGTCAGTTTCATTTACTAAGCATTTACTAAGTAGGCCTACATTTTAAATTTTTCTCTTGTTTTATTTCCGAAATCTTTCTAGTAATACATAATATTGTTTTTTTTTTCTTGGTTTCTGTGTTTTTTCTTCCATATCTTATATTCATGCAAAAACATTGACTAAAAAACTAAGACATCATAAAACTTCAGCTGCTTCTTGTGCCCAGTTTAAGTTTGTAAATCATGCCGTTAATGGAATGTAATTAATTTCGAGGAAAAATGACCAGTAAGTTTTGCATCGTACCCACTATTTCATGAATAGAAGACTTTCACGTAACATATATCAACAAAAAACGCTTTTTAGCTTCATTTCCATTCCTAAAGATATCATTTCAAGAGTATCAAATAATTTTTAACAATGCATCTCTCTTGGCCGTGTTTGAACTCTGGAACATCGGATTCAGAGGAGTCGGCCTGAGACATCATCATGTTCGATCCTTAATTGCAACTGCTTTGAAAAAAATGTCTTGGATAGTAAAGGAGGAAGTTTTTTGTCTTGCTACTAATGGCTCCTCTAGACGTATTGACATCATAGCGTATTCCCAGACTACTAAGAAAGAATATATAATTGATCCTACCATAAGGATTGAAACGGGGAGTAGCCAGCCGGAGGATGTCAGTCAAGAAAAGATCAACATTTATCTGCCAACAGTTGATTACTTCAAAGCAAAATACCAGCTTTAAGACATGGAAGTGATTGGTCTTCTTATTGGAACTCGTGGTGTGATTCCCAAGTTCTTTGAAAACTTCAGGAAGACTTTTGAACTACCACAGTGCTGACATCATAACTTCAGTTTTGAAACGGTCTTGCCAAATTCTGAGTCATCATATTCACTCTGTTTAATTTTTTTTCTTCACTTTGTAATTCATATATGTTCATTGTAATTTTCTTTCAACAAAATTTATGTAAACATTTAATATTGTAAAATTCATGTAGGAGAGTATACTGAGTCCTGGGCTACCTCCAATGGAAGGCAGTAAACAATTTATTTATTTTTTGGTATAGCGCTGGCCTTCTGTGCTCGGGGTTGCGAATTCGATTTCGGTCCAGGTCGATGGCATGGTGTGTTTAAATGCGACAGGCTCATGTCAGTAGATTTACTGGCATGTAAAGGAACTCCTACGGGACAAAATTCCGGCACACTAGCGACGCTGATATAACTTAACCCCTGCAGTTGCGAGCGTCGTTAAATAAGCCATAATTTAATTTTTTAATCGGATTAGGAGGCAAGCATAATTACACATTAGAGGGTAACTTATTATCGCTATACTATTATTATTATTATTATTATTATCATTATTACTATTATTATTATTATTATTATTATTATTATTATTATTATTATTATTATTATGTGAACGGGTTACATCAGCTTCTTGTCTATGCGGATGACGTGAATATGTTAGGAGAAAATCCAGAAACGATTAGGGAAAACGCGGAAATTCTAGTTTAAGCAAGTAAAGCGATAGGGTTGGAAGTAAATCCCGAAAAGACTAAGCATATGATTATGTCTCGTGACCAGAATATTATACGAAATGGAAACATAAAAATTGGAGATTTATCCTTTGAAGAGATGGAAAAATTCAAATATCTTGGAGCAACAGTAACAAATATAAATGACACTCGGGAGGAAATTAAACGCAGAATAAATATGGGAAATGCTTCGGTTGAGAAGCTTTTGTCATCTAGTCTGCTGTCAAAAAATCTGAAAGTCAGAATTTATAAAACAGTTATATTACCGGTTGTTCTGTATGGTTGTGAAACTTGGACTCTCACTTTGAGAGAGGAACAGAGATTAAGGATGTTTGAGAATAAGTTTCTTAGGAAAATATTGGGGCTAAGAGGGATGAAGTTACAGGAGAATGGAGAAAGTTACACAACGCAAAGCTGTACGCATTGTATACTTGACCTGACATAATTAGGAACATAAAATCCAGACGTTTGAGATGGGCAGGACATGTAGCACGTGTGGGCGAATCCAGAAATGCATATAGAGTGTTAGTTGGGAGGCCGGAGGGAAAAATACCTTTGGGGAGGCCGAGACGTAGATGGGAAGATATTAAAATGGATTTGAGAGAGGTAGGATATGATGGTAGAGACTGGATTAATCTTGCTCAGGATAGGGACCAATGGCGGGCTTATGTGAGGGCGGCAATGAACCTCCGGGTTCCTTAAAAGCCAGTAAGTATTATTATTATTATTATTATTATTATTATTATTATTATTATTATTTTTATTATTATGTGAAACCTTTCTTGCAGGCTGTCCTAAAATATTCTTGTCTCGAGAAACGAGTATAGATAAAACTTGTTACCTACTTCCAAACTTTGGAGGTCTTCCAAGAGAAGTGTCTTAACATTTCCACCTTAACAGACAATTAGCATGCAAGAAGCGAGGCAAGATATCGTCGCTAGCTAACAAGAGTAACAGAGTCTCGCATAGATACACACATACACTCCTACTTCAACACATAGGACATACAGAGAAAACGTTTTTGCGACAGAGAGAAATCGATTCTTACATTTGAGGAGACCGAATGTCATCTGTCTCTTCTCTGCGATAATGCAGAGAACTTACTAACGCCTCAACGAGTTCTGTGCTCACGGGGCGGAATCAGAATTCAGTAAAAGAGAAAGACGACATCCTGAATTTTTATGCAAAGGTGTCTAAGCTTTAAGAATACTTGTCCCTCAGTTCTGAATTCTGAGTCCAGAAATCTATAAAGACAACGGACTCAAGTTAAATTTTCAGCTAGGACAAACATTTCTCTCTCTCGGATATGATCTCAGTATACGTATGCCGTATTGGATGATATTTATCTCGCGACAAGGAACTAACTCAAATTGTAAATACGTAGTATCGATATAGAATGACCTATAGAGGTATGGGAGAAAAATGACAAGATTATATGGTTTAAGATAGTGCAAGGTTATTGAAATATCGAAACTGGAGACGCAAGATTCAGGAGGCCATGGCCCGATTTTGACTGCAGAGCTATTAATATTATGACAGTGTTGATACACACCCAAGGTAGTAGGGGAAAAAAAACAGAACATATATAGGTACTTAAAGATCTGGTGAGGATGGCGATGAATATGATTCAAGTTTATGAAATCTTTCTTTCAGTGTATAGGCCCAGCTGAAGGTTTAGTTAACTGTCCGAAGACAGATCTATATCTCTCAAGTGATACCAACAAGGCACCACTTATGAGGCAACTAGGCCATGAGATAATGGGGTAGGATGGCCAGTTCCTTTCTCCCTCGATGTCCACACCTGTGGAGTAACGGTCAGCGCATCTGACCGCGAAACCAGGTGGCCCGGGTTCGAATCCCGGTCGGGACAAGTTACCTGGTTGAAGTTTTTTTCCGGGTTTTCTCTCAACCCAATACGAGCAAATGCTGGGTAACTTTCGGTGCTGGACCCCGGACTCATTTCACCGGCATTATCACCTTAATTTCATTCAGACGCTAAATAACCTAGATCTTGATACAGCGTCGTGAAATATCCCAATAAATAAACAGTAAATAAATAATTCTCCCTCCATTGCATACATCGCCGACTAGATACATATTACACTAGTCAGATTTCAGATGCATACAAGTAATTGTTCTTCCTCTGACACATCTTCAAGTGAGATGTACAATAATTGGGTTCAAAAAGAATGGGTCGATAGATGGAAGTTTAAATGTTTTTAAGCCAGGTTCACACGAGTAAACTCATGAAGTTCGAAGACAACGCTGTGATGTTTGTTCCCGTTGGTTTTTTGATAGTGGTCCGTCTACCCGTCTACAATGCAGCAAGCGCTACGAGATGGTGTAGCTTTAGGGGTAAGGTTTCTGATTTCGGAACCAGAGGTTGTAAGTTCGGTTCCCTTAGGTCTGATTTTTTCTTAATCTACGTAGTACCTATCACTCGTATGATATCGCAAGACAACAAAATCACTCATATAGGTATAATGTAGAGAAAGGTAGAATATTTGCATTAAAAAAAACTAGTTCTTCTTGTTCAGGGATTAGGCTAAACCCTGTTCCGGTCTCACATCTGCCCATCGATTTCTGGGTCGTCCTATTGATCGGCGTTCTCTTGGTAGGTAGTTCTAATTTGTTTAGAGATGCGATTAGATGCCATCCGTTCTAAATGAAATTTCCTGTTTTCTCTGTAATGCTTTATTTTTATACATAATATTATAGATTATATTTCCAAGTTATTCCTAATGTTTGACCAATCTTAGGAAACGCATTTCAGCAGTTAATATTTTGCTGAAGTCTATATTTCTCATGGTCCATGTCTAACTACCATATAGTAAGACAGTGTGTGCCATGATGGCATAAAGTCTTACAGTAGCTTTGTGTCTATCCTAGTTTTTATTTCAACGTTCTTCGGATTGCATAAAAAATTGTAATTTTGCGCATTTCTGATTTAGATCGTGATCTATTTCATAACTGGCGTCACTTACTTACAAATGGCTTTTAAGGAACCCGAAGGTTCATTGCCGCCCTCACATAAGCCCGCCATCGGTCCCTATCCTCTGCAAGGTCAATCCAGTCTCTATCATCATATCCCACCTCCCTCAAATCCATTTTAATATTATCCTCCCATCTACGTCTCGGCCTTCCCAAAGGTCTTTTTCCCTCCGGCCTGCCAACTAACACTTTATATGCATTTCGGGATTCGTTCATACGTGCTACATGCCCTGCCCATCTCAAACGTCTGGATTTAATGTTTTTAATTATGTCGGGTGAAGAATACAATGCGTGCAGTTCTGCGTTGTGTAACTTTCCCATTCTCCTGTAACTTCATCCCTCTTAGCTCCAAGTATGTTCCTAAGAATCTTATTCTCAAACACCCTTAATCTCTGTTCCTCTCTCAAAGTGGAAGTCCAAGTTTCACAACCGTACAGAACAGCCGATAATATAACTGTTTTATAAATTCTAACTTTAAGATTTTTTGACAACAGACTAGATGACAAAAGATTCTCAACCGAATAATAACACGCATCTCCCATGTTTATTCTGCGTTTAATTTCCTTCTGAGTGTCATTTACATTTGTTACTGTCGCTTAAGATATTTGCATTTTTCCACCTCTTCGAAGGATAAATCTCCAATTTTTATGTTTCCATTTCGTACAATATTCTGGTCACGAGACATAATCATATACTTTGTCTTTTCAGGATATACTTCCAAACCTATCTCTTTACTTGCTTCAAGTAAAATTTCCGTGTTTTCCCTAATCGTTTCTGGATTTTCTCCTAACATATTCACGTCACTGGCGTCACAACTAAGATATTTAAAATGTGATCATTTTATTTTCAATACAGAATTTTGTTCTAACCGGAAACACACCGTGGAACGCCATTCCTGAGTTGAGGTCTGTGCTTTTTTGTAATGTCCATCCAGAAGAGAGCTAGATGTTTACTTCCTGTTCTAGAACCCCTGTCCATCGGATTTGAGGCCGCGAGCCATAGCGAATTGGACCTGCTGCTTGATAAAAGAGTAAACACGTACTTACGAGCAAATCAATATTTGAAACCATTGAGAAAACTTAAACGGTGAAATGCAAGGATAATTGACACTAGATTAGATTAGTTCCGCCTGTCGTTTTACACGATTGCTACATTAACAATGAGGCAGGCTGTTAGCAAGCCATGGACCACTCCGGTCTATGTCCCTCCCGTAATTCAGTGTTAAATTACCTTTGAAGTTTATATAATGGTCTAAAATAAACAAGGATATGTTAACTATGCTTTTAACCTCTATACAATTTTCTAGATGTTGGGAAGACTCCCAGGTACTTTCACTGTGTTGATTTTGCCCTTGCTGATAATTAGACACGAGTTATGAAAGTGTTACAGCCTCACATTAAGGCCCACGTGTAAACGTACTCTGCGCTCCGTGTTGGTTATAGTGTTGGCTTCATAATTCTGTCTGCGAAGTAATGTTTTCATTAGGAGTTTTCATATTTACGCTGAAGCGTTTAATACACTGTGCAACGCACATCTACAGGATGAAGCCACGTGTCTTTCAAGAGGGGATGTTAATGCCCGAAGAAAAACATTCTTACTTAATAGGGAGGTTACCAGTCCACACATGTCAGGTTTGTCTGTCTTACGAGTTTCCACTTCGAGGTCAGAGGTCGATAAAAATTTCGACACCGCAACCACACAAAAATGACTATACCCGTATCAGACCTATGGGGAATTATATACAAGCGACTGCGGTTCCCAATATGAGGTACGCGTACCTCCAGAGGTAGCGTCGTCATTAAAGTGTTGCACTGCAAGTCTGGAGGTGGCGGGTTCGATTACCAGTGCAATGATGGATTTTCTCCAATGATCTAATCCAGGGGTCGTCAGCACAGAGCACGCTGGGGCTAGTCTCTCTTACCCGCGGAAGACGCAGTGCACTAGGGTGCACTCCGTAGCTGCTCGCGGGTATGCTCTCTATCTCTCCCTGTTGCACGACGGTGCACACGGGACGGCACCGCGTACCCTTTGCACATTTCAGAGAGTGCTGACGACCACTGATCTAATCTTTCCCACCGCACTATGACCTTGGGCATTCACTCTGCATCTAACAGAAATAAATGCCAGGTTATTTCCTCTGGGGGAGGATAAAGATGCCAGTTAGCACTGACATCCTTGCTGCCATTAATGCCGATCGTCTAGAAGTGTGGGAGCCTTAAACTAAGGGGCTTCATGACCTGTAATATGCGTAACTTTAAAACAGGTAAGCAGGCAGACAGAAACCATGAGAAAAACAATGACAAATTGAACATAATGAATAACAATAGTTACGAATTAAACAATTTCAAAGACAGATTTATGCATTTTTGGCAGTAAATCGAGGTGTTAGTACTTTTGTTTTACAGACAATATAGAAAATAACAAACAGAAAGAAGCCATATAAAAATAACGACATAAAATTTCACGTTCCGTTTGAAGTTTGTGCACCACTGTTTTCTTAATCCAACAGGCTGCTTATTCCTCCTAGCATACCTAGCGCTTAATGCCCGCGCACGACGTCAAGGTCAGAAAAATGCGCTTGCTTTGACATCACTGGTCTACAAGTTACAGACCTCACACAAACAGGAAGACAGCGAAAATTAATTCTGGATATCATTACAGTGACATACTAGGCGTACTCCTACAGTTGCGAAAATGAAAGGGGTGTACTGCATTAAAATTAGACCTAAACGACTGTAGCGTTTTGAAACCCCTATATGGACGTAATTTTAAAATTGCATTCAATTAATTATATCGGATGCCTCAAAATTCCCACTTATGTTGTAGAAGAATGTAATTTATAATTCCTACACGAATACCAAGATATTATAAATAAGGAGCGGTTTCCGATGTAATTAAATATGTTTCTTGCGTGTGATAAAACACAATTAACAAAGTTAAAAATTCCGAATGTCAAGTTTCAAGTTTAAAACCCGAATTTTATTTCACATAAAAACACATATTTTCACAAAAAAATTATGTAAATACATATTTTCAGGAAATCTATTATAAACACATAAATCTTGGAGTTTTTTACTTAAATAATTTTTTTACAAGAACTTTTAAATATTTTGAAACTAAATCAATTATAGCACTCAGAAATACGTTATCTTTTTAAGAATTCTTGGTTGCTTCATGTTTCTATGGGCTGTGATCCATTTTTGTGATAGTATCGCCTCAAGTTCTGAGAACTGCTAGGCTGCATATCAGTGTTATTATATGAGAATAAATTAACATTGACAATGAGGAGAGATTTTGCAACACATAATTAGGAATGTTTATTGTTGCTGAAGATGATTTCATTCCGCGCTTTGTTTGCGAAACACAACGGATAAGAGCTCGGATATAAACATTATTTAATTTAAACAAATCTCTCGCCTCTCGCTCATGCCTATGAAGTGAGGATATACATCTTGTTGTGATTCCCCGTTATCGGACCATAAGCATAATTAGCGTAGACATTGTGGCGTCGCTATAGGTAGCTTTTCTCCGACATTGTCAGTCAGTAGCTAGAAACATTTTTTTTACGTTTAGACGTGTGTATAGTAGCCTCTTAAGATGCCTAAAATCAAATCGAGTTTAAGATCGCGTCTACAGCAATATGTAGATGAATTTAAAAACATTTTTACTACCGACGGAAAAGTGTTATTTTGCCAACCATGTGGTAAATCAGTAAGTGCAGATCAGAGCTCTCAGGTAACCCAACATTTGTCTGGAAACAAGCACATTGCCGCTGCTTCACGTGTGCATTCACGGCAAAACAGTGGATATAAAAAAATGTGTAAAGTTGCTCAAGTATTGGAGGGTGTGCCTGTAGGTGAAATTGACGGTGTAGGTGTTTGTGACATTCCTCTCTTTAAATATGCACGTCTGACGTCTTGTGATGTGGAAAGATCGTTTTCACAGTATAAGTCGTTGTTCAGAGATAATGGGCATGCATTTGTGATGGAGAATTTGGAAATGACCTTTGTTGTTCACTGCAATTCTCGGACAACTACTAGCAACTGATACTCAAGTGTGATTGGTGAGTACCTAGTAACATTTTTTTTTTTTCAAGCTAAGTAAGGTATTTTTGTCATATTTAAAAAAAAATATATATTTTTTTAATTTTTAGCAAATATTTTCGTACTTTTTAGCACATAAAAATAAATATAGGGGAGAGCTGCGTAATTTGTACCGTTGCCTAAATTGTACCACCGTCTTGAAAATTAGTTCCTTGATAAGTGTTGTCATCTACGTCAAACATTGTGAACGACATCTACAAATATGCCATTTTATGAGAGACGAAGCCTGTGGGTTGTGTTGTGCAGACGTGAAGTGAAAAAACTTGTTTTAGGTAGTTTCAATCTAGTTTTTGCGCTACTTGGCTACAACAATTACTTCCGAAAGGTAAGTGGAAGTCCACAATGCTTTATATTATTTAAAACTACATTTATATATTATAATTCTCATTAAGTTACTGAGTTCTGTTAGAAACCGTTAAGCAGCTATAATTTAACAAGGAAAATATGGCGAGGTTGCGTATTTTGTACCGGCTTCAATTTCCTATAATGTACCGGTACAATATAGGAACTTTCATTACAAATGTTTGAAGTTATAGTGACGTATGAATAAAAACATACCTAATTTAAATCAGAAATTATAATTTATTAACTTCTAATCATTTCAGTATGAATATAATGTTGTAATTTTTATTTTTAGGAAATAAAACACATTCAATTCTGAATTTAAAATAGTCATGTCAGACGTTCATTACTAATAATAAGAATTACTGTGACATAAAAGTAGCAGAAATACACTAAATTATGCATTTAGAATTTAATCGAATAATTTCCACATTTCATGTTCTGGTGTTTTTAAGTTTCTTCCTTTGTAACAAATTATAAATGCATTTTACATTAATTCCAGAATGGCATAGAAGCTTCAATACGGGACATGGTTACATATATATATATATATATATATATATATATATATATATATATATATATATATATATATGCATATATGAATGGCGATCACAGAATAAAATGAATGTGCCCAAATGTACAATGTGCCTAAGCCTACAATACTAAAACATGCTAAAAACAAAAAGAAAGGCCAGTAGTGCTGTTGCTTGATGGACACACCATCCACAGCAAGAACGTAGATCCCCTCATGTATGTGGTACAATTTAGGAACTCAATTTTACAATTTAGGAAACCAGTTGCCTAATTTGTACTCATTGCAGACATTTAGAAAACTGAACGTAATGACTTTATGTTAACTTGAAGTAAACTTTTCTTTTCAGGAAAATCCCCCCAACATACTAGAAATTAAAATGTCGCTATTGAAATAATTCAAACTTTGTCAGTTAAAATTAGAAAAAATAAAATGTGTAAAATGGTACAAATTAGGCAACTCTCCCCTATTTAAATTTTTAGGACATAAAAATTCGCTCCCTAATTATAAAATTAAATTAGTATTAAATGATATGGGTTGAGGTGATCAGCATCTGTAGGGCGTAGAAAGGACGACAAATTGGGAAATCATGAAGGTAACACAGATCAATGATTGATATTAAAATAATTATACCACAGCTAACTGGACCGCAATGCTTCGGGCAGAATGCTGTCACAAATATGTAAATGTATTTTATCTACAGCAGCGATTCAGAGGATGAAGCGCGTGGAAATGTTAATGGAAGGCTTTCGTAGAGTACTGCGTTATAAAGAACCAGTCATACATTCTCTTTACTTTTGTTATGGCATACCTACTTTAATGAAGCAAATGAAAAAAAAAATGTATTAAAAAAGAGCTGTTATAATCCTTTTCATTTCGTCGCTATTTATATCAATTGTTATACAACTTCCCTTGTTCTGTCGAATTCGTTCTTTTGTTTCAATCTGTTCTCCCCCTCCATGCCTATTTTCGTCCCTAGCTACCCTCCCTCTCTTTCCGTCTCACGCTGTTTCTGTATGCACCTTCAATTGTCTATATTACGCAATTACATCGGTTTGAAATAAAACTTTCACAGACAGTATCGTATTTCCTTATGCAAGTGTTTTCATTGTTTTCTCAGATGACGATTCTCACCTGTGTTCTTTAGTCTGTTATTTAAAGCTGCTGTATCATCTACTAGGTTATTTAGCGTCGAAGGAATTTGTGATAGCGAGATGGTATTTTGTGAGCTGAAGCATAGATTACCTGACATTATGCTTACAGTTGGGGAAAATTTCGAAAAAAAAAATCAACCAAGTAATCAGCCCAAGCGAGAATCGAACCCACACTCGAGAGAAGCTTCAGATCAGCAGGCAAACGCGCTATCGCGTGAGGCTGATCACTGAAGTTACTAATAGTTTTAGAGGTAATAGATTCCTGGCCTCCACGATCACCAGATTTCACCCATTACACTTGTTTCTGTGGGTGGCACTTAAAAATAGTTGGTATATTTGACTCCTGTGGATAATTAAGGATTCTGCAAGGTTATCAGACAATAAGAACTACATATGCCAGGAATTTGGGAACATGTTCGGATCTCGATGGCAGGAAGTGATGCTGCCTGTATTCAAGCAGGAGTTCGACATTTTGAACAGTTAATCGAAGTAAATAATGTAAACAGAATGCATTAAAATAACTGCAGCAGACACGTACTGGAGTCGCTGTGATCATAGTTGTAGCCCTATTACTCAGAATTCAAGCATTTTCAGACGCGTGTTGATATAAACATTTTTTCTCCTTTTTTTAATGTAATTTTATTATTTTAGCTCTCAGATAAGTTGAATCAGTATTTAATAGAATTTATTATGTAGTTACATCTAACCTTCGCCTCATCTTAACAAGTTTCAATTTTTCATTGCACCCACTTCAATAAAAGTATAATAATAATGATAATGATGATAACAAAGAAAATGGATTTAGACAATTCTGCTGTTACACTATTAGGTTAACCAAAAATGTGTTTAAAAATAGGCTTAAGGACTTTACTAATAGACGGTAGTATATTATACATACTATTTAAAGGGTGTAATTGATATTTTGTTATTTGAAGTGTTTTATCAGTGAAGAAGTGTGTTGTGTAAGTGAAGTGTGTTTTTATATCAGTGAAGTTCTATAGTTTATAGTGGCAGTGCAAAGTATTTGAACAGTGAAATGTTTTTGAAGTGTTAGTGAAATCGGGATAGAATCAGTGAAATGTGTCGTAGTACCAGCACCTGATATGAATTTACAATTCATGGAATCCATAAGGAGGGCAAACTTGGTAATTTGTCTTGTGTAATTATTTTATTTTCTTATTAAGTTTGTACTTAATTATGAAATAAACTTATTGGAAGAACACAAGATACAGCATTTTCAAAAATGTATCTTATCACAATGTTCTACAACGTAGAAATATGTACGTTTATAGTGAAGGGAAACTACTATTTATGGGAACCCCTGTTTAAAAATAGATATTGAATAATGATTTGCGTTTCATGTTGTATATGAATATTTATTTGATGGAAAATAATAAGACTTCTATTTGTATGTATACGTCATTATTATTAATATATCCATGAAATCATTATTGATGCATTTATTAAGAGTTCTCACGGCAGAAGATGCACGGATTGATAATAAGAAGCAGGTTGGTTTACGTGTTCACAAAACGTGCTTCTTATTATCAATAGGTTGGTTTCCGCCTCAACATATTCTGACCCCACTATAGCCAATTGGCTTGTCGTCAGCACGACATCTCATCCTGCTCTAGGTTTTTCCGTGGTTTCTCTTGAACAATAAGGCAAATGTCGGGATGAGCCCTAAAAGAAATGGGCCACGGACAACTTCCCTTCCCCCTATCCTTCTCTTCTACTATCACAAAGAACTTGCTAATTTCCTAGATAACAACCCTGTATTATGAAAATAGGGGAAAATAAATATATTTTAAGTTCACAGGGCTAACGGCTTCGAAGCTGGGTACCTGGTTCTAATGAAGTGCACTGGTAGCAATCTAAAACATGGGGGCAAGAGATAGTTACTCTGCCTGCCATTAAAATTCACTTCAACTCAATCCCCAAGGTAAAAAAAAAGTGTTCACAAAAGCCTAAAACAAAATGCTTCGGCTCCGGTTGCGGTTTCCGCAAGTTGATCAAGTTTACCAAACCTCTATCTATATAAAATCAAAACACCCCGGCCTGATGAGGACAGATAAGGCCCCAAAACAGGCAGTATCCGTGCAACAGGGATACCAGCGAATAGGGATTATAAAGAATGGACACAGCGAATTTTCCTGTGTTTTGTTTCTCTGTGCGCCAGCGTATAGTTCCACTTTCAAGCGCTGGAGGTTAGTGTAATCGAGCATACGCTAAGATAATAATTGAGAATAGATTTGAGGCACAGGATCCAACATCGCCTATCTTATTGCATAATCCAGTAACGCTTTGCTTCAAATATATTCAAGTTAACAACTTTTCCTTATTTCTCAGTGACAAACTAGTTCTAATAATAATATTTTATCTTTCAGATATCATAAATTATATTATAAAATTAAGTATCGAATTCGTTTAATGTTTGTATATAATATAATATAGGTATATGCTTTTACTTCTCGTAAGAGTTTAGTTTTTCCATTTTCAGCGATATCAAATCATTACATACTTTAATTGTTGTTGGGGTCAACGTCTCAACTCTCATTATAAAGGAACTCTAGAGTCTAGACATTACAGTTAATGACGGATTTATTATTTTATGGATCCAATTTATTTTATTTGAGTACATAATTACCTAGATGTATTAATTATATGTGTTATATTTCCGCTGTGTCGACTGCTAGCTGGTGTGATGTCAGCGCCAACTCTAGGGAGAAAGCAGAATTTCACGCTTTAGCTGGTTTGAAGGTAATTGAAATCAGTCCGGCTACATCAAAGGTACCGACGCGAAGTGTCCATTCTTTATAATCCCTATTCGCTGGGGATAATATGACAGAACCATCACCAGACGTGTTCACAAATTTGTTTTACTTATGGGTTTTTATAGTGATGGAGAATATTACAATATATTGCAAACTTAATTTCGATAAACGATAATTCGCAGGAAATATATTGATATGTCGAACGATTATCGATATATCGCTATTCCGTAACCAAATTGCATTTTCAGGCGTACATTTACTGTATTACAATAAAATAACTTAAATTTTAATATTCCTTTTTACCATCGAAATTAACATCATAACAGTCAAAATCAAAAATGTAAAATTGTAATAATAAACAATACATTTTCAATATCATATGATGTAGGACCTAACCTAAATCAAGATTATGTTGGAGGCAAGGGAGCTTAAATGATATAGTGGGAAAGAGTTAAGTGAACTCTACATGGTTTAGTATTTCATATTGGAACACGATTCAATTATTCTAATGTTATATAGGATTCAATCCAGGACACAGATATACTGCTCTTTTCTACCTAACAACGTAATCATTTTTAAATGTAAGTAAACAGAACTTGCAATTATTTTTAAATGTAAGTAAACCGTTCTTAGAATATTACAAGTTTTAACAAACTTCACAGTTGACTTGATACAATCCTTCTCTAGTAAGTTCCTATTGCAAGTTATTGTTACACTCAAACATCTTTAGCTTATTAATTGTAATCGCCATTCTGTAATACCGGGTGTTCATTTCAAAGTGTGTCATGATGTCACTGTTGTGAGTCAGCGATTTGAAGCGAGTTTCAGATTTTATGTCAGAGAAGTTGCCTATTATTCAAGGCGTTCAATCTCAATTTGAGAACGTGTACGGTATAACTTGAACGTCGTAGCAACAAATGGCGGTCCATAAAGTCTGTGTGCTACCATAACCTCTTTCGAACTGTGTTATGCGCGGGCAAGTCGTATGCAGGGTATTTGTTATCATCGGTTGCGTACGGCAACATTCCACAATACAAATCAAATGTTCCGTGTCCATATTGACCGTCGAGGTTTAATGTCAATAAATACGTAAGTAATCGTCTTAACCCTCTCCCCATATTCCGACAGTAAGAAAAAAAATCACCCCAGTACGTGTTTCCAAACAGTTCACATTCCTGCCACTACCGGCGTTACCGCACTCTTCAGAATGAACGCCGTACTTGCCAGGCAACTTCTCTGGCACATAGGTAATACGCCTCTGCGGAAGTGTAGGAAGACTGAATTGTCTAGGCTCATCGGCTAGCCACATGACGGCTTACAGCGAGCCATGAACACGCAGTAGATAGATGCCAATGCAATTACATTTTCATACGATCGAACCCACGGACTTCTGGAGAAAGAACTAAGGAAGAGACTGGTGAAGTGCTTTGTGTGGAGTGTAGCATTGTATGGGGCAGAAACATGGGCATTACTACAAAATGAAGAGAAGCGAATAGAAGCATTTAGAATGTGGATATGGAGAAGAGTGGAGCGTGTGAAATGGACAGAGTAAGAAACGAAGCTGTGTTGGAAAGAGTGGGTGAAGAAAGAATGATGCTGAAACTGATCCGGAAGAGGAAAATAAATTGGCTGGGTCACTGGCTGAGAAGAAACTGCTTATTGAAAGATGCATTAGAAGGAATGGAGAACGGGAGAAGAGTTTGGGGCAGAAGAAGATATCAGATGTTAGATGGCATTAAGATATAGGCCTATTGATCATATGAGGAGACAAAGAAGAAGGCAGAAAATAGGAAAGACTGGAGAGTGCTGGGTTTGCAGTGAAAGACCTGCCCTTGGGCAGAACACTATGAGTGAATGAATGTTTCAATATCAAATACTGACCCATATAGGCCTAGAGTTCACTTAACACTTTCCCTTTGTATCATTTAAGCTCATCTTACCTCCACCAAAATTTTTATTTAGGTTAGGAACTACATAATAATTATGGTATTGGCCATGTATTGTTTATCGTTGCAATTTTACATTTAATCTTTTGACTGTTATGTTAATTTCAATGCTAGTAAGGAATAGGCTATTAAAATTGAAGTAATTTTATTGTAATAAATGTTCACCTTCAAATGTAATTGCATTGGAAGCTATTAATTTGCTAACGGAGTAGCGATATATCGATAATCGTTTCGATATACCGATACATTTTCTGCGATATATATCGTTTATCGAAATTATGTTTGCAATATATTGCAATATCAATATATCGGTATTTAAATTATTTCTCCCATCTCTAGTTGTAGTTCCAGTGCAGTGAGTGAGTTGTCTGCGAAATGAGTGTAGTGTTGAAAGATACTTGTGCAGTATGAACATATCATACTCGTGGGTTTTAGTTCGAACTTAGGGTTAAGATACAAATTAGAAATAGCCTACTTTAAATGTTATTTTAACTGATCGTGCTTCATTTAATTTAGGATGCTCCAGGTATTATTATTATTATTATTATTATTATTATTATTATTATTATTATTATTATTATTAATTTATTATTAATTGTATTTTTTATTAATTGTGTTTATTATTAATTGTCATTATTGAGTGTAATTAGTTATCACTGCCACCGGGTATATACCGATTTGCAGCATACATACATACATACATACATACATACATGTGCTAAAAAGCATAAATGTTCATCTCCCCTCTTGCTTAAAAAAGTCCCTTGTGCAGACACTTGTATTTCCCTATTTCGACTATGCGGACATTTTACTGACTGACCTCTCCAGCGACATCAAAATGAAACTTCAACGTGCTCATAATTTGTGCGTACGTTTTGTAAGCAATGTTCGTAAATATGATCATATTACCCCATCCCTGGAAGCAATAGGTTGGCTTAAACTAGATAAGAAAAGAAATTTACATTCACTTCTCTTTCTCTTCGAAATCTTGAACTCTTCTATTCCTTCGTACCTGTCGTCTCGCTTCACTTACCTTTCTTCCCACCATAATCTGAACACACGCTCTCGTCATGAAACAATACTAACAATACCATCCCATCGCACCTCCTCATACTCATCTTCTTTCACAATAGCCCTGCCAAGACTCTGGAATTCGCTACCTGCTAGCATCAGGGACTGTCGAAATAAAATTGAATTCAAACGAAAACTTACTAGGCACTTGGTCAGTAATTGATTACTTGTAAATAGTTTCTTTAATCTATCACAAAATGTTTCAATATTCAGTAATTTCATCGCTATACAATTTTGTTATTCTAGATTTAATTTGTAATTCAGTAAATATAAAATATTCTTTATTTCTCTATGATAAATTATCTAGCTTTAATTATTCAGGTAATCTTTTCGTACTTTGATTTTATTGTAATTGTAATTGTAAATTTAATACTAATTGTAATGTTATTTCTGATTGTAATTGTAAATTTAATACTAATTGTAATTTTATTGTTCATATTGTAGTTGGAATCTCCTGGTAGAGGGGCAGAGAAGGCCTAACGGCCTTATCTCTACCAGGTTAAATAAATAAATACTAAATACATACATACATACATACATACATACATACATACATACATACATACATACATACATACATACATACATAAAAGGGATTAAGCGATGGAAAAAGTTTGAGAAACATTACAATAGATCAATGTTAAAGTCAATTAACTAAGTTACGTATATTAAATGATGTCTGCTGGCTGACTATGGCCTATAATGAGGCGGTGAAGGTGGTGTAGAATCTTCAAACGGTGTTGAATGTACTGCACAGTAGAGCCCCCTCATTATCACACGTTTGTTGTTACTCATGTCTAAGTGCATGAAGAGCGTGTGCAATATATCTGCTGCTGTTATAAGTACAGTATTAATAGCAAGGTTAGCACATCAGTTACCTTAAGAAGTTTTGTAATTTCATTTGCTAACTCGGGATACTTTGATATCTTGTTGTGTATGTGCATGTATTTAAAATGTTTGAGGTTTTTACATCTATTTGAAACGCTCTTCTTTTTAACCTTTTTCAAAAATATACAGGGACATCATTTTGTTTTTACTTCAATTTTTAGTGTATCTGAGTTTTTGAATGTAAAGGGTGCGTCAGAAAGAACGGATGGATTTCACAGGGCAAGAAAATTGTAAGGATTCATCAAATCAAAAATGTATTGTTGTCAACAGATTCACCAATACATGCAGTTTATTTACGGTATACAACATCGTCCATATGATGTCCTTGGCTTTCGATACAGGCATCGAGGCGTTTTCTGAAGTTCGCCGTAACTTTCACAGTCATAGTTGGTGGGATTGCCGCAATTTCTTCACGAATCGCAGTCTTCAGTTCGTCCAGTGTATGTGGTTACTTACGCCTTCAAGTGGTCCCAAAGAAAGATCTTATCGTAACCTCGACAATCTCAGTGCAATAGCATGTTTGCGGGCTGATGGTTGAGGTGGCAGGACAACCTACTGTCGTCTCCACATTTGCAGGAGTACACGCGCTCCGTGTTCGTCCAGGTGATTTCTTCTTTAATGTTGAACCTGTGGTACGAAATGAAGCCGCCCGAGTTGGAATCCTAGCGTGACGTCCGATGTCGAAATGAGTCCTGAGTGACGATCACAGACTCTTTATTTTTCAAAAATGTCTCTGCGATGAAAGCACGTTGTACACCAGACCAACACCATGTTCTCAACTGAAACTGCATTCTCTCGCTGACCCAACAGTCGTTGTCCCCCTCACTCTATCCCTCCCCTCGCTGCGTATTGATAGTTTGAAATCCATCCGTTCTTTCTGACGCACCTGTACTTCATTCCCACACCTTTTACTAATGCAGTTCCAACTGTCCTTCACACAGAACCAAGACCACATATAGTAAACAGTACTGAGTTAGTGAGTATAGTACATTCCAGAAATATGTTCGCGTTTTCCAGTGAAGAAAGAGCTTTCAATATTGAATCATATTTTCACATAGGTACTGTCATC